>NC_062993.1:322060-644120 GCF_023078275.1 Leguminivora glycinivorella | reverse complement strand
GAACTTTCAAGTTTTCGGGGAACAATGGGAACATACCAATGAATAAATGGATGCTGCTCATGCAGTATAATATAAAATGGAATAAAAGTTACCTATGCAATGCCGCGGTCCTAATCCAAATGGCATATAAGCGCAAGAGTGTCTCACAGCCACATTCTCTGCAGAAAACCTCTCCGGGTCAAACACCTCAGGATTCGGGTAGTACTTCTCATCAAAATGGATTCCGTGCACAGGCACTATCACTATCTGCCCCTTCTTTATCATAACCTCAGTCCCAGGCACCAGGTAGTCCGTTTGAGCACATCTTTTCAACTTATCTATGATCGGATACATTCTAAGTGTTTCATCAAATACTTTCCCCATATAATTTAACTCAGATATAGCTTCTAATGATAATTCTCCCTTATATTTCTTTAGGACTGCATCTAGCTCTTCAATTACTTTGTCTTGAATGTTTGAATTCAAAGCTAGTTGGTATAGAAGGAAACCCATAGTAGAAGCACTAGTCTCATACCCGGCTGCATAGAAAACAAATGACTGTGCTGAAATTACGCTATCATTCATATCTAGTTTTAAATTTTCATCGGTCTTAGTTCGGCATTGAATCTCTTTCTGTCTCAAAGCTAAAATCAAGTCCATGAAATCATTTCTTTCCGTAGGTTTCCCTTGTCTTTGATTGATGATTCTTTTTGTTAAATCGAAGAAGAATTCTTTGACTTCTTTCGGGAACTTTGATCCGCCCATTTTTTTAAGTATGCCTGGGTACAGCATGTCTAGCATGGAGCTGGAATTTACTGTGAAGATTTTCTTGTCTATTCTTTTTAACGTGTCTGATAGTTGACCGTATGTGTCCATGTCTAGACCAAACGCGCACGCTGCTATTGTTGCTTGTGTGTATTTTTGTACTAATGAATGCACTTCATGTTCATTATTATCTTTGGTAATCAATTCTACATGCTCCAAAAACTTTTCCGCCCGTTCATTTATAAGATGCAACATGTTTTTCAGCTTCCCTGATGTGAAAAGTGGGGTAAATCGAGCTCTGAGTACTCTCCAAGTATCACCATCAGCATGAAATAGATTAGCACCCATATCTTTTTCTCCAAACTTGATCCCTCTATCAGCAAATACATCAAAATCTTTTATTAAAACATTTTTTGCTATTTCTAAATCTCTAATAAGTATAGCTGGTGTTTTCATCAAATATATACCAACGACTTTTTCTTCAGGAAACTCTTCGTAAAACTTTTTGTACAGTAATCCGACAGGTACTCTTCTTAAGGCAGAATCTTTTAAATTTCCGAAGAACGGGATCGGTTGCGGTCCAGCGACGTTTTTGGTTTTCCAATAGTTTAGTTTTTCAGTGAAATGCCGATATAGAAAATATAATAAGGTTATTAAAAATAGTGGGATGTATAAATGCGGCATTTTTATAAGATGTGACTTACACGGTAAAAGGTGTTATTGATTATGAATGTTGAATGTGACTGTGGGATAATAATTAGCTGAAGAAAGAAAGCTGTATAATTTGCGACGTAAAGTATGTACTGTCAGCAAATAAAACTAAATTATGATTAAAGGTGAAGGTAAGGGAAATATAGTTTATTTTTCAAATAGGAATAGATATTACGATTTCCCTTTGTCTCTCATTCAATTAATTAGTTAAAAGGTTGAACCTTACTAAAATGTGAACAGTTTCATGTGCTTTTTGCCTACTCCATTGGCAGGTGTCGTTTTTTGTATGTACCATGTTAAGATGGAAGTTGTACAAATGTACATGTCCATCATTTTGATTGTTATATTACTTATTATATGTATACATGTGTATAAAGTGACAGTATATATGTAGCATCTGCAGCAGTAGCATCTGTGTTAGTGGTTGTCGCTTTGTGCAAGAAATTCTGCAAACATTTTTTTTCTTCTGCTGCTTTTTTTCGTTTTTCGTTTGCTGTGGGTTGACCAATAAGAAGTGAAACTTGTGCTGTCGGTAGAGTGAGCATTTTAAGTAGGTGCATATAATATTAGCACAAGTGTGTAGAATCCATTTATATCAATAAAGCAGTATGACGTAGAGTAAAACCAGACTATTTTATTATAAATCAGCATGATAGTTTTATTACTCATAATACACATTTTTTGGAGTTGTGCCTCCGCGAAAAGTATAAAAGATTTTTTTTTAATTATGAAGTACGTGAACTTATTCGTCAAAAAGAAGTCTTTTCTATCTGAGCATTTCTTTTTTTTTGCCACTTTTATGAAATGTGATATTTTTGAAAAAAAAAATAGCTTTATCAATCCTACTAGTTAAAAAAATTGTCTCATACGATTTTTTCTTATTTTGTTACCATTTTCCGTCCATTTTGTGTAGGGTAACAAAAGAGGAAAGTAACAAAAATATATGGAAATTCTGGGACACTTTTTGTCTCCCAGTGAGATTGAAAGTACTCGTGATTCTGAGTACAATTGACCTAAAATTCCCTAAAAGAATCAAAATAAAAAAAAAATTGCAAAAAAAGAAATGCTCGTCTTTCGTCATCTCAACACTCACTTCTTTCTCATATCTTCTTTCACATGATCCATCCGTCGTTGTTGGGATTTAGACCTCCCCCTCCGTCTATCTCTTCTTCTTTTGCCTATATGAGATTCATAATCCCTCTTCATTAGGTACATGCTCTTAGTCTGCTAGACTCCTTGCAGCTTAAGTTACCTGTCTTGAAAGAAGTAATTTAATTTTCATCATCGCGCCGCTCGCCATCGACAAGGCCCTCATCCACACACCTTGCTACCTAAATGGTCGCGCACCGTGCGGTTTCTGAGCAATTTCCTCCCGCGGACGCTCCGGCTGTGGAATGAGCTCCCTGTCGAGGTATTCCCGATGAACTACAGTACAGTACAGTATGGGGGTTCTTAAAAAAAGGAGTGTACAAGTTTCTAATGGGTCGGCAACGCGCATTATGTGACACCCCTTGAGTTGAGTTGCAGGCGTCCATAAGTTACGGTGACCGCTTTCCATCACGCGGGCCGTATACCTATTTGCCACCGAAGTGGTAAAAAAAAATAGGGACTGAGTTAACTACATAGACTGTTAGTTTTATTTTTGATGATTTTTTTCATTATAAGTGGGCTAAATGTGAAGTTGACCCATGCAGGTATTGGCTATTGTTTTTATATCTGAATGTTTGTCATATGTATTGTAAACGTGTGTATACATATTGCATGTACAGTCACCGGCATAAATATGTGATAATATCTATAATACCTTGTCACATTAACGTCTTGTTTGAAATGTCATACGAAATTTTCAAATAATTAAAAACGACAAGGTACAGAAATCATCAGTTATTTATGCCGGTGACTCTAATACACACATGTTTACAATACATGAAATGTCAATAGGCACAATAATTGACGTATAAAAGAGCCATTGTGTCCTAACTAGCTGAATAAACGTTTGTATTTTTTATTTAGTAGGTACTGAATGCCATTTTCTCTGGTCCTAAGGCCATATAAACAGATAGTGGTCAGAACCCTGTCTCGGCAGATGAAGATGTAATTATCTGTTTAACTCCCATATGAAGCAGTTAGCGGCCCGGATGGCCCCGGGCCTTGGTGTTATTATTTCAACTCAATCATAACGCACGAAACAGACAATAACTGTTGGTGTAGTCATCTTACTATACTTATTCACTACTTACTTGGCTGGCGCGATAACCTAAAATGAGTTTTGGCCTCCAACACACGAGCACGCCATTTGACTCGGTCTTGAGCGGTATCGCGCCAGCTTTCACCGACGCCGAGCTCACGGAGATCTACCTCCACTCTTCCGCCCAACGATATTTTGGGTGACCAGCAGGACGGCGTCCATTCGGTCTTCCCAAGTAGGCTCTTTTGACTGCACTCATCCTTTCAAGGTGACCTAGCCAACGGAGGCGCTTATTAGGTTTCACCTATTATATTTGGCTCGGCTACTAGTTCCTCAATTTCGGCATTCTTTCGGATCCTCCGCCATAGTCTATGGCTCGTTCAGCCATACATTAAGACGGGGCGGATCACAGTCTTGTAGATCTTACTATAGTATTTTTCAATTTGGATGAGTTCTGTGACACTCCCGGTCGAGGCAAGCGAGTTTTTAGAAAATCTTTGAATGCAGTTTCTTTTTAAAAATAAAGGTATGTCTTATTTAAGAAAAATGAGCCAGCTTACGGATTTAAGGTAGTTACCCCCAGGGCCTGACTTATCTTTCCACCCTCTATATACCTAAGTGTTTTTTTTAAATTTGTTATCTTTGTTCTGTAAATTGTAATAAATAATTCAATAGGTGCAATACAAATACTCTTTATTGCACACATCAATAAAATACAACAATAGGAGGAAAGTGGTAACAGAAACAAATGTAAACGACATGGCAGTCTAGAATAGTTATTTGTTTTACAAAGGCAAAGGGGCAAAGTTGTTGTTTAATCGAACGTGCCAATATTGATACCCGAGCAAGCGAAATATTGCCACCGAGTGAAACACAAAATTTTTCACCACACCAACACGAACAAAATACTGACTATAAAACATCAAACTGAATCAAATCCATATATAGGTAAATTCTACCAGCCAACTTCAGACATCAAGTCAAAATTTGTATGAAATTACTTTGCACTCTTGTGGATAAAATGCAATTTTGCTATCTGTTTTCGAATAGCAAAGCAAGCCTTTACCAGTAGCAAACCAAGCCTGTACACTTGTACAGATTGACTGAGTTCCACGGTAAGCGCAAGAAGGCTTGTGTTGTGAGTACTCAAGGCAATGATATATTATATAATATTATATACATAGAAAACATCCATGACTCTGCACGGGAAGCATGGTCGCGCGATAGACGATAAAATAGCAGGCCGTCCCTATCGCACTATTTGTAAGTGCGATAGGGACGGCCTGATATTTTATCGTCTATCGCGCGACCATGCTTCCCGTGCAGGAACAAATAACTCATCACACAAGTAAATGCCCGTACCAGGATACGACAACCCAGGACCGGGGCTTAACAGGCAGGGTCGCTACCTGTTAGATTTGAAATTTGAACGGTCAGTTGTATTCTACGATATAAAACAAATCTGTACACCTAATTAACATATACCCACCTTGCCCGTCACTCTCCCGCGTTGACTTGCCCGTTTAATTGAATGTATTCAACCAACCAAATACTTTACCAATCATTCCTCGCCTTTATACATCTTACTACAACGATTTAAGACCCATTTCCATACACTTCTAACATTTTCAAGCGCATAAAAAATTGGTACAGTCAAGATATTAATTATAGTATGCGGAGTAAGTGCCAAAAATATGTACCAAGAACCTTACCACATGAGAAATAAAGATGTGTATACATATTTGTAACACTTTAGCCGCATCTATATTTAAAACTTTGAATAATAACTTTTGAAAATATCAAAAATATAATACCGTAGTTCTTGAAATTTGTGATATCTCGTATGTCATAGATATTAAAAGTGTTTTTCAAATGTATTTTTGTTTAGTGATGGTTTTTGTATGTTGGTGGTCAATGACAAGACTATACGTATCCCGCGGCGTTGCGCGTTAGACAATGTGTTTATGTTTGCTTAAGTGTGTATGGTTTTGATGAGAATCGTATTATACATATGTTTGTTTGAGGCCTCTTAATGACAATTTGTAAAGTCGATAGAAGGTTGTGTTCAGAATGATGAGAATATAATGCAAATTTTAACTTCTGATTAGCAGAAACGTCTGCAATCGATGCCGTTAGGCTTAGAATAAATTTAAAAGTGGAAAATGTCTGCCTTGGGTGAGACTTGAACTCACCAGAGGCCGTGAGTTCAAGTCTCACCCATGGCAGACATTTTCCACTTTTAAATTTATAATGCAAATTGTTGTTGAAAATAAGTGCACAGATATTTTTAGACGCTTGGACCATTTAGACACTTATTCTGTAGCGTGTATTGGCTGAATATTAAGAGAGATGAATCTTTCCGGTTCAAGTAGGTAAATTGCCTCTACAAAATACACTTAAAATAATGTACCTAGATAATGAGGAGGCGCACTGACGTTATGTCCCGCCAGGCGGCGCCTGTGCAAGTGTCTATAAGTAGGTAAGGTAACGGACCCAATCATGGACAGTTTAAGAAAAAATTTCGCCTGTTTTTGATATTTCACTGATAAATGTAAAAATTCTACCGCTAAGCGTGTTAAATCTTGAATGTCCTATCCTTCTTTTACATTTCAAGCGTATTGCAGAATAGATACTCCTATTGGTTTCTTCATAGTTAACAAATTAAAACTAGGTGTTTTTTCTCCAATTATGGACGGCAGATCTCCAGTAATGGATCCCCCATTATGGACAGTGAAATAAGTTTAAAATTTTACTTTTAAAGCCAACTGATAGTCAATGAGTCAATTTTATATACCATAAATACAATTCGTTTGGGTTATTTTAACATAGTATTTGTTTCTTGTAAATTTTGGTTTTGTAAATTGTTCCTTGTCCATCATAGGAGGTACGTAGTTTTCGGGTCCAGTAATGGACACTCGCAAAATAACGCTATTTCTTTATATCTTTGGAGCAACAAACTAGTATGTTTTATACCTTATCTCATGCTTAATGCAGTAAGTAAAACGCATTCAAGTTTACACCGAGCATTATTTTTTTATTATTTTATACGTGAACTCAACTCTCTTAAGAACATTACTAAGAATTTGTCCTGATATTTTTTTCAGTAAACTGGTGAATTTTATCTTGTCGCCAAATCCTTCAGAAATAGCCGAATTAGCCGAAACTTCAAAATGAAACAGCTCTACAACTCTAGTTTATGGTACATAGCCGTCAGTTTTTAGAAACTAATTTTAGATACTTATTTTTAAGGATTTGTGTTTTTTTGTCCATAATGGCATCACCGTCCATTATGGGGTATTTCACCTTATGTCACTGTCATTAATATGTGTGAGAGAGAAAAAACATATCTTCTTCTCGCTCTCACGCATGAAATACTTTATCTGTGCAATGGACTAATAAGGTGGCGCCATCTGTCATAATCTTTGAGTGTGCCTCTTCATTGTAACAAATTATTTCCTCGTTGGCTAGCACAATTCAAAGGAATTCAAAGCAAATTACAAGTAGGTATGATAACAATAACTAAGTATCCGTCGAAACACATTTCCCATACACTCCTACTCCTACACCTATGATGATGATGATGATGATTTGTGATCATGTTATCCCTCACTAGGGACATAGGGCTCTTAGAAGAATCTTCCACTTTTCACGATCCTGGGTGACTGCTTCCAAATCCTTCCAGCCTAGTCTAGACCTATAGTATTTAAAAAATATTTTTTATTCTTAGAGACTTACAAAAATGTCTATATTCAAAATATTGTCTTCGGTTACCGCGATAGTTACTCATGAAATAAAACTATGGAAACGGATTAAGTCGCGTATAATGAAATTAAAATACATTCTATATTCAAATTAATTTATATTGGGTTCAATAAAAAAAATACGCACATTTTAGAATGACGTCACATCACACGATTGCTTTTGCGTGTGACGCTATTTTTTAATAATCACATATTATCAGGATTCAATTAATATTAAAGATTTATCACTCACACAAAACCACAATTAGCGCTTACATAATTTTTTAACTCATTTTGAATAAAAAAAAGCCTTATTAGTCTTATTATACGTGATGATGTTGTGCTTTGATTTTCAATTTGACTCAGATTCAAATTTGACACTGATTGTAATTTTTAATCTTGATTTATAATTTGGCCCTGATTTTCATTTTTATTCTGATTTATAATTTGACCCTGATTCTGATCTAGAATTTGATCCTGATTTTGCTTTTGATCCTGATTTTGCTTTTGATCCTGATTTTGACTTAGATCATAACTTTGCTCCCCAAATCGTCCTCTGATTCGGGAGCAAGCCGTTCTTGCTCTGACAAAAGCCTGGCTCTGAAGTATGGGCTTTCGGCTTTTTATTACCAAAACTATTGAAAATAAACATAAAATCGCTCCTATGATAACTGCAAATACAACCCACACTTTAGATTTAGCTGGCTTTATGCTGGTAGCACCAGCGTTTGGCTTTATAGTTGATGTTGATACTTTTGAAGTCACTACATTTGCATTTGTGGTCGATTTCGCTTCTTTTACAGGATTCACAGTTGGTTTAGTAGTTGAATTTGGTCCCTTAGTTTGTATATCTGGTTTGATAGTCGGTTCTGAAATAGTAACGACACTTGGCGTCATAGTCGTAATTGATCCCTTATTACAGTTATTACTAATAATGATACTTGGATCTGCGGTCGAGTCTGTTCCTTTTGGACGTATTTCTTGTGAAATCATTTTGTTGTTTGATATCTCAGTTGTTGCAGCATCAGATGGCGTGAATGTTGAATTTTCAACACTTGTAAATAAACTTGATATTGTAGTTGATAATTCTTCAACACTTGTCCTGTAACTAGATGCAGTAGTCAGGTTTGGTCCGGCATCATCTGTCGCTGTAGATTCTGAACTAAAGTTTGATTCACCACTTGTAAGGAAAATAAATGTATTTAAGTATGTTATAGTACTAGATTCCGTTATATTTAAGTCCTCGATAGACGATACACTAGATATGCTTGAGTTTAATCGGTCCACAGTTTCAGTAGACGTCAAGCTTGTAAATGAGGGATCATTTGTAGTATAAAATGCAGCAGTTGTGCTTGATTCCCCCACAATAGAAGGACTAGCCGATTCTTCCTCAACATACGTAGTAGCAGTTGATTCCTCCGAAATAGATGTAGTAAGATTTGATCCTTTCAGAAAAGCCGAAGTGCTATGGATCAAAGGGATACCCTTTGATCCATAGAAAGGCAGTGGAGTGATTGTTCCCAGGAGACATATGGACATAGATAATTTCAGCAGCATTTTGAAGGCCTGGAAATTGAAAAGCATACTTGTAAAATAAAAATTAAGAACCACTAGCGTATTTGAGCATCTGTGTTGAGTCAGTGTGTGAAAATGGCGTCACTGCAAACATTCATCGATTGCGTCCATCGAGCCCAGAATAAATAGATCCAGATGGACTGCAATGTGACTGCAACATGTGTGGAAACTGCACACCGTCATGCAGTCGGCCTATATTTATTTAACATAATTACAATATAAATTTACAGCTGGAGCCAAAGTATTTACACTGGAAACATTATTACAATGTAGAGTAGGCATAGACGATTGAGAGCTGAGTAGTTGTAGTTACAGGTATTTAGCTCATAAACTATTTTGATATGAATTTATTTTCTGTAAACTCTTAATTAATTTTAATATAAAAAAAACAATGAAAATTAATAATAAAGTAAGTACCTACTTAAACTAAAAGGGACTTGATGAAAGAAATTAAATAGAAATTTTCATTTTATTTGAAAGTATATTTTTAACGCGGAATTAGTTAAATCACATAAAAATACAAAATCTGACTGATGATTTTTATAAGTTAATGTAATTATTATATTTATTAATCACTTACCATGATTTTCGCCCACTGTCACATAACACTATCAAATAACGATTAAACAGGATATAGCACGACCAGTTATATTCATAACTAAATATATTTTATCAAATAACCACATAAAACTGATAGGGAAACAAAATTATATTCCGTCACTCAATTTAATATTATAAAATGACTAATAAGGGAAAATAACTTTAAATGCATGTCAAAATATAAACCTCAAAATGTAGAAGGAAATACCATAATGCATAATTAACTGCGAAAATTTCCTTGTGTGTAATTTAATAATACATTTCAAACTGTCACGATTATTACACATAATTATTTTTAAAATCGGGACTTAATCGCATATGACTACACATTAAACTGACCTCCAACTTTCAGGGACGGCGCGGCGTTGTTCCCGTGGTCTACGAGACCCGATTAAGTCCCGATTTTTAAAATAATTATGTGTTCAATAATACATGGTTTATCGATATAAGGCCTGCGATACACAAACATGCCAGTAGCCTGGGTAACTAGCATGCAAGAATATTTTACGTGGCTGGCATGGGTGCCCTCTATTTCGCCTATCATTAATTCGCATAACAGATTTGGTCTAACATAATTGTTCAGAACATTGAATAAGCATAATATTAAAAATGCATAATTCTTATTTCGCATAACACTGAATCTGCATAATTGAAATTTGCATACTATTATTACGTATAACTTTAATTATCCTAAAATGAATTGCCATACTTACTAACTGTATGGAGCAAGCGATTGGATCAATCAGGGGCTGATTTTCCAATCTCGAGCGCTCGATTTTGAGTGTTTAATTTTATACTGTCTCGCTTACTAAGCATGAAAAAAATAGGGGCAAGTAAGGGACAGTGGGGCAAATCTCGAGTGGGGGGCAGATGTAACTGGTCCATTTCTCCCATGTTTTACAATGTTTGCATTATTAAATAGAGTGTAAAGAGAGTGTGGTTCAAAAAGTGGAATCTTGAGCGTTGCGAGGGTTTCAAGGCACGTTAACCTTCGTACAGCACGTTCAACTCGTTGTCGTCGTCGTAATCGTATGGCGATGTATACAAATACAAGTAACGGGAGAGGAAAACCGAGGAAAAGGTGGATGGATTGTGTGAGAGATGATATGATGCGAAAGCTAGTGAATGCGGGGTCATACCCGTACGATTAAAAAAAAAAATCGCTTTACGGTTCTCTGAGATATCGAGTAACATACAAAAATCTCTCCTCCTTTTTTTGAAGTCAGTTAAAAAATAAAGCAGAATGGACCTACTACATCTCTATATTATCTAATCTTCCAAGCATTCTCAACAAAATAAGTAGAAGAGTTATATGTTATGTTTATAATAAGAAACAAAGTTCTAAGTACTTATATATCGCGTAGCAAGTTAGAACCTTATGTTACTAAGAGAGGAAGTTACAGTAGCTAGCTCATACTTCACAGCGTCTTGGTGTTGTAAGTCACAAAGTTCTAAGTGCTTATATACTTCATAGTGAGTTAGGACTTTGTAATAGTATGGCTGTATGTATCGCCATATAATTGTTGGGTAATAAATCATAATCGTCAGTCAGACGGGAGCCGAAATATTTGCTGAGTCATGTCTGGACTGATACATCATCAGGGATGATGGTCATTGTGGTTCTGTATAGTTTTAGTTTTCCCTGGTGAGTCAGTTTGAGGAAATGCCATCACTCCATTGTAAACGTAGAACTCGAATGACAATGTGATGTTTAATAGGCTCTGTTTATGATAATGATAATCATTCATAAAATACATACACACACACACTAGCAACACATTATACATTTATTTATAGACTGTACCAAAATTTATCTAAATCAGTTTAGCTTTAGTAATGATGTAAAGAAAACGGATTCACAAGACTTAAATCAATCGCATTTATAATAATACTTACTATAAATATATGATCGGTATTTCATTAAAAAGTATGGCGGTAACTTGTATTTAAGTATAAAAAATAAAATAAAATAAAAAATAATTTATTGCCAAAAAAAAAAAATCTACAATCTAAACTTACAGTTTAAGCTTTAGGTACAACATTCTTTTTGGTAACTACAAACATCAATCATCAAGTGGTACAACACAACAGTATAAATTTTATCTTAAAGTAGAGGTACATTACAAAGGCAATGGGTACCAGTCTCAGGCTTTGCTAGATTGATGGTATTATCCAGCCCTGATTTTCAGCCTGGTCCCTCGGGTCGGTGAAGGCGTTTGGCGCTCGCGTATGTGTGTGTGTCTGTGTGTGTGTGTGTGTGTGTATGTGTGTGTGTGTGTGATTTGTGTATGTGTATGTACATAAGAATATAACTGTGCATGTGTTATGTGTATGCTGTATATATATAGTAAGTAATATTCATAGTAGTCTGTGCAATATGTATTTATTATTATACTTATACTTTATTTATTTATTTATTTATTCTTATAGTATATTTAAAAAATAATATAATGAAGATAATATATTAAAAAAAAAAAGAGAAAAAGCAACCCATTTATTAAGTTAAGGGAAGGTTCAGTTTTTGTAACTCAAGCAGGTGTACTTTTACTAGTTTTTTAAATTTTAGTAAGGGTATATGACATCTTAGAGGTGGTGGTAAGTCATTCCATATCTTTGTGGTTGCATATTTGAACCCCCCTTTGAACGATTTAGTTTTATGTTTTGGGATTAGCAAGGAGTTTATTCTATGGCTTCTTATTGGTTTTTTGCTTGTGCTCTGCAGCCAGATTAGTTTCTCGTAGAGGTATGAGGGCTTTTCAAAATCTATGACTTTGCGCAACGTAAATGCCAGATGTAGGTTCCTTCTATTATTCATGTTCAAAATACGCTTACTATTAAGATATGGTGTGATGTGCGCTCGCTTTGGTATATGGTAGCAAAACCTTATACTATACTATAATACACTAATTCATACTCTAACAAATTATTTTCATAGAAAAGCCGCCATTTTTCTATGAAAATAATTTGTTAGTATGTATTAAGTATGAAGACAGTTAAGTAGTATAGACAGTTAAGTAGTATGTATTAAGTATAGTTGTATGAAGACATCCGTCCCGTTTACGGAGAACACTGGTTCGATTCCAGCTCGGGACACTTGGAGGGCTTGGTCACTTTTTCTTATGGGATAGGATAGGAGGCAAACGAGCTGACAGCTCGCCTGATGGTAAGCGATCACTGCCGCCCATGGACAACCGAAACACCAGTGTTGGAGGTGCGTTGCCGGCCTTTAAGATGGGTGTAATGCTCTTTTCTTTGTATATGACATTTATTTCATGTTTATGTTATTAATAGTCTGTATTTCAAATATGAAGGTAATACCACAGAATATATAAAAGTACAAGTAATACTTACCGACGATTTCGGATACATCAATAACTATTTCGCTGGTTAGGTGGGGGTTTGTGGGGTGGAAAATCGATCTAGCTTAGTCTTAGGTCCCGGGGAACGCGAATTTTCGAGTTTTCATGCATTTACTTTCGCATTATCAAACACAAAATACGGTATATTATATGAAGTAGATGTATAAATGGTGTCAGGAACCATTGCCGCCGCATCCCCAACCAATCGGATTGTTGATAAAATAATAGTTTTGTTTATAACGAGGAGATCATTAGACATCATTACGGCGCGAACCGCCCTCCAGCATTAAACCTTTAATGAGATGACCGATCATTATCTTAGTCGATGATCAGGACAATTTTAGAGGCGTATTTGAGGAGTGTCTTTTCAAAAGGACTTATTTCCATAAGTCAACAGAGGTTACTTTTATCTATGTCTTCCTAGACAAATAAACCTTGCAGCAACGAAAATGGAGGGTTAACCCAAGGGTTAAGCCACCAATTTGAATGGAATTTGACAGTTGACAGCCCACTAACCCTGAGTTAAGTGGTTGGTGCAAGTGGGCCTTATAGGAATAAATCCTTTTGAAAAGACACTCCTCATTTAATACTATCAGCAAAGTGGATCGAGTAAATACAATTTTTGCGCACTAGTGCAAGAAATGGTTCATTTCTCGTCAGGTCAAAATTTCGGAGGGCTATCTGTACTGAAAATCGTCGTACGATACGCGTGCGAAAAGAAAATTCCTGTTGATTTAAGTCACTATCTTCGGTCGTGTTATAGTTTATCGCCACTGGTTTCGAACTTCCTTTTTTCCGCACTGGTATCGTAATGTAGGTACATACACACACACACACACACACAATCACGCCTGTATCCCATAAAGGGGTAGGCAGAGCACATGAAACTAATAACGCTTCAGTGCCACTTTTGGCAAATAAGGGGTTGAAAGAAAACGAAACTGTGGCATTCCAGTGACAGGTTGCCAGCCTCTCGCCTACGCCACAATTTAACCCATATCCCACAGTCGCCTTCTACGACACCCACGGGAAGAAAGGGGTGGTGAAATTCTTAACCCGTCACCACACAGGCTACAGGGTATGTAGGTACATACATAATTATATATCAATGCGTCTTTGGTCGACAAGGACAAATGAAGGAAAATATTGTTAATATAATATTAAATATTTTCCTTTCTAAAATATTTATTTTAATGCATGTTTGCATTACATACTTACTCCTTTCAAACAATATTTTCAGAGTCTAAGAAATCATTACTACAATTTTTTTTCGAAAGTAAATTATAAACATTTCTTTGATCAGAATTGAATCGACGAATCTACAATTAAATTTATTCTAAATAATTCTGTTGAGTCATGTAGCCATAAGGATAATATTGAGTTCGCAAAAAGTATATCGTCCGAGCTTTGTTTAGCGACTAAACGGTCGATAAAACGATAAAAGGACGAGGCGATAAGGATCTTTGGGTGTATTTTGTTTCAGTGTGGGTGTCGTAGTGATGGGGTAGGACTGATGTAGGCATTAAACTTATTTGTAGGGAAAAATAAATAAATAAAACTAACCTAACCACAAAATTAAAATATTGAAAAATATCCCGACCGCGACATAGTGGACCGATTTTCATGAAACATGGCTAAGAACACTCCCGACTAACTCAGCTTTCAGACAAAAAAAAGTAAATCTAAATCGGTTCATCCGTTCGGGAGCTACGATGCCACAGACAGACACACACACAGACAGACAAACAGACTGACAGACAGACAGACAGACAGACGGACAGACGGACAGACAGACAGACAGACAGACAGACAGACAGACGGACGGACAGACAGACACGTCAAACTTATAAGTCTTATAACACTCCGTCGTTTTTGCGTCGGGGGTTAACAACAGGGGGGCCTGTTCAACAAAGAAATATTGACGCTGAGCACAGAACTAGATTTAGATAGAAGAAACAAGTTCATCTATTTGTATAGGGGCCAAGCGTATCAGATTTTGTACTGAAGTTGTTACTTGCCTGTGATTTTAAATATGTCTCAGGCCCTTGAGTGTTCATAATTTTCGTGCTGCTGCAATTAAATATCACATAACGAGGCATTTTTTAACCCCCGACGCAAAAACAACGGGGTGTTATAAGTTTGACGTATCTGTCTGTCTGTCTGTGGCACCGTAGCTCCCGAACGGGTGAACCGATTTCGATTTCGTTTTTTTGTTTGAAAGCTGAGTTAGTCGCGAGTGTTCTTAGCCATGTTTCATGAAAATCGGTCCACCATGTCGTGGTCGGGGGTTTTATCAAAATTTAAATTTTGAGGTTAGGTTATTTATGTTTTTGTTGACTTCAACTTACAAAAATTGACGCCCGAAAGCTGCGAATAAAGACGGTCAACTCAGTGGATTTTACTGAGTTCATTTGACACGCTAAGTAGATACGTTTGCTTGATCTATTTTGTATATGACATCTGTGACGCTGAGTATAATGATGTTACTTATCAACCCAGAAATCGGCACACAATTGTCAGCGTCAAGTGTACTAAATGTCACTGCAGTGAATTAGGTCTCTCAGATAGTTCTATACAGTTTCGGACGAAAAGTTAGTTCACAGTTTCACTTGAAAAAAATAAGAGATTTTTTCTTAAATTGGTAATATTTCTCAACATTAGCACAGTATAATCAAAAGTACTATTGTACAGCATGGCCACTCCCATTCCCCGCTGAAAGTGCCGCCCACCCCCTCTCGGTTACCTAACAGTTACCGCCTGTCAAAAATGCGAACAGTCAACCTGTCATATTTCACTCATACAAGCATAGTACGCGTTCACCTACACGAGCTTAGACTGTGTGCTAGGAACGCGCCTCTTTCATATATTTGATCGCCAGTGTCCGAGGTGTGGTGTGTCATTAGTTGAAATTGAATGACCGAAACGTAGATATTATCTTTGGAAATGCCACATCATTAGTTCCTCGTTTGTGGCACATAAAACGAACTGTCGCGGAGTTTATGGTCAGTAAGGTCCACCCGAACATAGTATCCTGGAAGGGTACAATTACAAGACCCACACAGTTATAATTTAATGCTTTTACAAGTTCGCAGTTTGCTTATTGAGAAAATAAGGGACCCACTTACTCGTATTGCAAACTTTTGTTTAGGAATATACATGTTATTTCGATGATTTTTTTAAAACGTATATACCTATTGTAACTAAGACTAAGCATATTTTTAAATTAAAGGAAAAATGGAAAAATTCACACCTCCGGCAGGACTCGAACCTGCGACCTTTGGCCTTGCCGGGGCCATCCCGCGCTTACCAACTGCGCCACGGAGGCCTGCTGGATGTGTGCGAATTTATCCATGCCTTCCCTCAATTCTCAACCGCCTTAGGGTGGCGTTATAGCAAACATCTACCCGTAAGAATAGATCTTAACAGGCACTGGAGTCTCAATTTACATGGATTGGTGCGAATTTATCCCTTTTCCCTACTGCACACATCGCTGGACACAAGTGTAATTTTCTGTTTTTGTGTATATAATTTTCGTAGGATGTTTTTGTGTTTGTGTTTTTATTATCTGTTTCTCATTTTTTTTATTTCACCATTTTGTCCTGTGTATGTATGCTGTACTGAATAAACGTCTTTTTCTTTCTATCATATCAATATGTGTAGATATCCTGAAACATTTCTGCCGGCGTATCGTACTTCTAATTTTATCACTTATCTACGTGGATAAGACATCTGTCACGCTTTGGCAAGTATGTCAGTGTGAGAGTGAAAGATGTCTTATCCACTTGGATAAGTGATACAGTTGGAAGCATAGTACGCCGGCTGGTGGAAACTCAGCCAACTAACAAATCAAAAATATGCTCAAAATCTCTTGTGGAAACGCAGCCTCAACACAAAACACAGTCATTGACCCTAAACCTAATCACACGCACAAAGACCCGACTCATAACTCGCGAACAAACACTTGGAAGCGTGACTTTTAATATCTTTATCCGTTTTAAAATATCAAATTATAATATTAAACATTCTCAGGCGAGATTCATTTATCAGAGACGTACAAAGGACCCCCGTTGGGAGGGGACAGTGGAGCTGATATACAGTACGTCATCTTTCCATCTAAGATACTTTTCAGTACAGATGGTGTTTTTTTTTTACGCACTAGTGCGAGAAGTGGTTCATTATACGCCAGGTCGAAACTTCGGAGGGTCATCTGTCCTGAAAAACTTCGTATGATATACGTGCGAAAAGGAAATTCGTAACTCGTGTCGATTTAAAACACTCCCTTCGGTCGTATTTTAATTTATCGCCACTCGTTTTGAACTTCCTTTTTTTCGCACTAGTATCGTAATGTAGGTACCTACTATTTTATGGTTTCAGTGCCACTCTTGACAAATAGAAGGGGTTGAAAGAAAACAAAAATATGACATTGCAGTGACAGTTTGCCAGTCTCTCGCCTATACACCACACTTTTACCCATATCCCACAGTCGACTTCTACGACACCCGCGGGAAGAAAGGGGGTGGTGAAATTCTTAATCCGTCACCACACCAAACTTGATTAGCTTCATGTGTTCTGCCTACCCCTTTATGGGATACAGGTGTAATTTACAAACTAATATTTGCATGGTATAATGGTGAGGTAAGCTATTTCGCCTAATTTTGTTGTGAATATCTGCAACATCAGGGAACTGCCACAAGTGTCTTAGTCTAACATGCTAGCAACCATTCTCATTAGCAATCATGTTTCAGGCAATGCAAATAGAATAAAGGATTGTTAATTGTTGTACAAAATTGAAGGCCTAATCTGGGAAGTGTTTTTTAATTTCCATTTCCCTGACATTTATGACATTATCATGGCGTTTAGCAATAAAAATAGGCACAAATTATATATCAAAATTAGTGTACACATACCTGCGTTTTCCAAGAAAATAATAAACTACTTTACTTGACTTGTGACTAGACTCAGAGAATGTTAGTAGTGACGTGAACATTTCAACAAACTAAGAGGTTCAAATCAGAATGGTTAATATTTTTCGTGTATTTAACGCGATGACATTTAGAAGCATGTGACCTGCTGTCCCTGTCTCTACTATGTCCTCACAGCACCAAACCATACCTCAAAACCACACTACACAACCACTTTACAATTCCCCCTCTCCCTCCTTATCCAACCCCCCACACCAGAAAGAGACAACAAGCTACCAACCTCACCAAACAAACCCAAACAGTGAGGTGTCAAGTATGGCTACCTTTTTACAAATGTGTCTTGATAACTATATTAAACGTATAAAAATGTTTGTCCGTCTGTTTTTTTGTTTGTAGCTTGTTACTATGTTGGGTTTTTATTGTGTTTTGACGTGATTGGCTGTTATAGGTTTTGGTTTGAAGGCTGTATCTTTTTAATTTGATTAGTTTATTGGTTTTTTAAAACTTAATTATGTGGGTGCGAGTTATAAAATTGCATTGACCTCAGTAATTATGCGTTTAAAACATGTTAGTTAGAATTAAGATAATGTCTATAATTTTTATAACGAGAGGTTTTTTTTTCTCTTATATGTACTTTTAATTAACTTTAACATCTTCCTGACTAATTGGAATATTAAAAATGTTAGGCAAGTTAATGACAAGTTTTAATACATTACATAATTATAAGCTGTCTCACAAATCATTTAAATTTACTTTCAATTTGATTTTAAAGTAAGGTCTATAGGTTTTTGCAAATATTGTCATGTTTCGTTTTCGTACATTTTTTTTGTTTTTTGCTCATCATTAAATGCATTAGGATTACTTAGTTTCCACCTTACAGAAGACCGCAGCAATATAACACTAGACTTTACTCATAATATTGGATTCCTACCGACGAGTAAAGAGCTCAACAGCACTTCTGGAGTAGCGTAGGTTACAGACAGACAGACGGACAGAGTCGCACCATAAATGCGTTTTCACATTATCCGATAAATATCGGATGTAGGACCGATATCCCATACGTTACAGGCGCCATCTTGGATTTTTTCCATTGAAATCCTTCCGATATAGGATCGGATAATGTGAAAACGGACTAAGGCTTTGTTTTGTACCTTTTTGGTATAAAAATAAGTAATTCTTTGATTTTTTTATACTACGTCGGTGACAAACAAGTACACGGTCCGCCTGATGGAAAGGCCTGGTCACCGTAACCTATGGACGCCTGCAACTCAAGGAGTGTCACATGTGCGTTGCCAACCCATTAAAAACTCATACACTCCCTTTTGCTGTGTTAAGTATACACAGCAATAACCTAACCACAAAATTAAAGTTTTGAAAAAAACCCCGACCGCGACATAGTGGACCGATTTTCATGAAACATGGCTAAGAACACTCCCGAGTCCCGACTAACTCAGCTTTCAGACGAAAAAAACTAAATCTAAATCGGTTCATCCGTTCGGGAGCTACGATGCCACAGACAGACACACACACAGACATACAGACAAACAGACAGACAGACAGACGAACAGACAGACACGTCAAACTTATAACACCCCGTCGTTTTTGCGTCGGGGGTTAAAAAGGAGTGTGTACGTTTCTAATAAGCAAAGCCATAGGTCACAACTATGCCCCTAACAGTCCAGCCTCCACATTACCCGCGCAACTTTAATAAATACACCCCTTTAATAAATCCCGGGTACGATTCGGGACGGTTTTATTTAGCTTAAAGTAAATATTTTATGTGTGACGAAGCCTGTTGCGGATATCATCATTGGTTTGTTTGACAAAAAAAAAAAAAAAAAAAAATACACTCATTCACGTTAACATCATGATTTGTCTCACTTCACATAGTTAAATATAAACCCTATGCCATTTCACTATGGTTTATTTTAACTTACTAGATGATACGCAAGATAGTACGGGCATAATCATTTATATGTTATTTTATTTTAATGGAATATAATATTGTCAAGTTGTGTGCGAAATACGACTTAATGCTCGTATGTTAAGCGTTTTATAGGGCTAGTTTATTATAACGACTGAGAGAGAGATAGATAACTTAGAAAGAGAGGTAGGTGAGCAATTGAGCATTTCTTTTTTTTTTGCCACTTTTATGAAGTGTGATATTTTTGAAAAAAAAAAAATGCTATTTCTACTCAGAATTACTAGCTTTTTCAATCCTAGTAAGTAGTTAAAAAAATTGTCCCATACGATTTTTTCTTATTTTGTTACCATTTTCCGTACATGTTGTATGTAACAAAAGTGGAAAGTAACAAAAATGTATGGAAATGTACGGGACACTTTTTGTCTTCCAGTGAGATTGAAAGTACTCGTGATTCTGAGTACAATTGACCTAAAATTCCCTAAAACAATCAATTTTTTTTTTATTGGCAAAAAAAAGAGAAATGCTCAGGTATGTAATTTTATCTTATTACTTGCAGAGTTAGTCTCAAATAAGTTAGCACCGATTTTGATAGCTCTGCCTCTGCAAGGATTGAGTAAAAGTCATATTTAAATAGAAATTTGACATTTCAAATAATCGAGGCCGGCAAAACCGTTGCAAACTTTATTATTTACTAGCTTTTACCCGGGGCTTTGCTCGCGTTAGAAAGAGACAAAAAGTAGCCTATATCACTGTCCATCCCTTCAACTATCTCCACTTAAAAAATCACGACAATTCGTCGCTCCGTTTTGCCGTGAAAGACGGACAAACAAACAGACACACACTTTCTCACTTATATTTTTTATACAACATATATATATTTATTATTTATATAATGTTAGTATGGATAGACTCTAAGAATCACTCTCACACTTATTTCAGACCATAGAAATAAATATTTCTGTCAGCAATACAACACACATACCATCCATCGATATCATATGTACTCTCAATTACCAACGACCTCTATGGATCAGCGATTTATAACAAATCAGAAGCCATCACGTCTCACAATGGCCGTCTTAGGTTCATTAGTCATGTGGAGGGGAGGGGGGGGGGGGGGCTACCGTGGCTACAACATCATTACCAGTTCAACTATAAAAGAGCAAATGGCTACTAAACTTATGCCTTAGTATGGTAGGGTGACTGTGGGTTTGAATTTTGTAGGATAGTCCTTATCTATGATGCAGTTAAATTGATAATAGAATAGAGTAGAAATCATTTATTCGTGGTACACATTACAATACAAACTCTTCTTCCTCCTACCCTTATCCCACGTTATGTGGGGTCGGTACAACATGTCTTCCTCTTCCATTCTCCCCTATCTTTCGTCATCTCAACACTCACATCTTTCTTTCTCATGTCCTCTTTCACACAATCCATCCATCGTTGTTTGGGTTTACCCCTCCCTCCCCATCCATCAACATTCATCTCCAACATTCTTTTAACTAAACTAAACTAAACTAATTAAAAACCTCTAAAACCGCGTGGATTCTTGCCAATAACAACCCTATAGGACAGAAATATAGAGGCCACTTCAAAGACAATTTTTTCATAGCTCTGAATGTCTTTTAAATGAGTCCAAAAATATCTAAATGTGGAGGCTAGTTTAAACAAGTTTTTTTGCAAAAATTTTATTTTTGGCACAAGCTTTTGGCGCCGACTGAAGCTTTCTTTCAACAGCCATCCACTGCTCTCAGATACGTTTCTAAAAACCCCTTACTCGATGGGGATATGACGTTTTATAACAGAGTTCCTATGACAACCTTTCTGCTCCATCATCAGATCAGCTCCATGTGAGAAATTTCAGCTCAATCGGAAACCAGGAATTGGGTCAAATTTAGCTTCTACGTTTTGACCCAAACTAACATACTAACAAGGCAAGTTGATTAAAAACTTGTAAAAAAATTGTACATAAGTATAAATACCCAGTATATTAGTTACATTATCGGTGAAGCAACTTCTGTTAATATTCCTTTTATTTGCCTTTTCCATAAATGCTTCCTTCCGTATTTCATCGATTTTTTTGTTTCCTTCTTTCATTTTTTTCTTCAACTTTCTTTTGAACAATTGTGTTGCTTCGCTAAACTTCAAGAAACTTTAAACTTTAAAATCGGGTAAATCCATTGTGCTTTAAGGTTGATTATGTAGGTATAAAAATATTAAGTATATACTTAATCTGAAAAATAATCAACCTTAAGGCCGATAGTCCACTATCATATGTTTATCATAGAAATATGATCATATGTCTGTACTTATGCCTCCCTTTTTCTCCGTGAAGAAAAAGGTCGGCATGTGGCCTATGATCATATTTATATGATAAACATATGATAGTGGACTATCGGCCTAAATCAGAATGCATTTACCCGAGTTTAAAGTTAAGCTACATAATTATAGTCGGGATGTAAAAAAATATTTTAATAAATAATTGCAATACTTTTAAGTTGAGACTATCCCAAAATACAGGTAACGAATGGTCACCCCGTCTTAACTGCTTGAATAAACATCGTTAACAGTGATAGATATGGGTAGTTATGAAAATAAACTAAAAGATACTATCCTAACGAGCTACTCTACCAAAAAACATAACTTCACGACCAATATCACAAACACTGCATCCATTGCTGCTTTTCAAACTGTTTATTTTACATTAATATAAACTTTTAAGATTACAAGCGACTTTTTTCTGTCTTTTGTACCTGTTTGCACACGATGTATATTCTAATTTCATTTAAATAACGTCATTGACTGCTTTATTTAACTTTCGTTTATATAATTTATAAATACGTCGGCGCTTTAGAGCAATTAGTAGCATTTTCGCTCACTAGATGGCGTTATAATCAATTTGCCTAATTCAAAATTTTAAATTTAGAATTAACCGTTGGTATGAAAGGAGCAATGGAGCTGAGACAGTACTGTGAAAACGTTAGAGTTTTGGAAGATTTAAGAATTGGTAGAGGTTTTGGAAGATGCCCCGCTGTGACGTAATAATTCTAAGTTCATCCTTTTCGTATCAATTGAAAACATGTTGCGTTCGTCTCTTTTTCTCATACACAAACAGTTTAGTGCTGTGATTGATCTTAGTTTACTAAGGAATAGACATGACTTTAACAAATACAATCTGAGACCTTTCAAATGCTTGTATTTTACTAATTGAGATAATGTATAATATGTATTTTATAATAACAGTAAAATATCAGATTATGGTACATTTGTATTTAATGAATACATGCTTATAAAATGAAGCTTTTGGCAAAATGTTTTTTTTATATATTTACCACAGCATTGTTTTTAAAATTTAAAGAACGACTTGTCAGCTTTTTATTAGTTTATAGTAGTAATCACTTTATTGTGTAAAACAAATTTATATACAATTTACAGTTATACATATGCAGATATATCACATGACTTGACAACTTAAAAATTAGTACATATACACCGTGTTTCACTTAACACTAAAAACCTGAAAACAGTTTGTTCAGAATCGAGAGTAGAATCGATTGAGTTATATCTTGATGGGGGTAATATTTTTATTTAAATTAGTATTATTAGTTATTTTTTACGTGCCTATTCTATTGTACTCGTAATACAACATTGTGTATATCGCATTGCTAGAGGTTGTTTACCTTTTTTCAGTATTTAGGGGTATTAATACTGGCCGGTTACTTGGACGATTATTTTTTCCGCTACTAGTTTGACGTTGTTTGTCAGTTTAATCTTAATGTTTATCATAAGTCATAACAAATTGAACTCGTACCTAATTACAACCTTGTCATTTTGAATATTGAGTTTATTTGCTTACTGCGATTACCTGTCCAATTTGAAGTTTACTGTGACAAAGATTTAAAGTGTTTTACAGTGACATCTTAGCTGTCTATTGGTAAACCTTATGTCGTTGCAGTAACATACACAAATAAATAGTCTTATGGTTTATGATGGTAGTTAGCAATTATTTTATTGAGTGTAGAGCTAAAAGTCAAGTAGAGTTGTACAGAAAATTAAAAATTCAATTTAAAAAAAAGTAACGATCAGATTAAAAGATGAATACTCTAGATGAGTTTAAAAAAATAAAAATCAGTTGGGGTGTCTGAGGTTTTGAGTGATACCGGAAACACCGTGTATGTAGGTGCCACAGATCATATAAAGTATGTACTTTTTATTTATTTCAATATCTGCACTTCTGTTCCGAGAGTCAGAAGTCAGAAGCAGATTATAAATAATATAGTTTGAAAAGGTATAATTATCCTAAATAAGATATTATTAAAATAAAAATCATCTCTACATCGTCCCAGCTCTACATCCTCCTTCGCGTGTGAAGTACGGACTTCTCGAATTAATTACACTCTCCTCCTGCACATATATTATATGTAACGCAATCCCTATATTATTTTATTGGCTTCGAGAATCCTGTCCGTTTTACACCTCGAACACTTTTCAAAAGGACGTATCTGATTACCAATTTGTATGTGAGTTATGACGTTTTGAAAATTACTTTATTTTGAAAAGGTGTGTTCGATTTTGTGTAATACTTAATTATTATTGGAGTGAAGCGAAAATTTGCATACTTGCGTTTTAACAGGGGACGGCCGCGCAAATTCGCCTTTTCATACAAACGTAGTTTTCATTTTTCTCTAAGGTACCTACAGCAGGGCAAATCTCTACTGGGGGGGCAATTGTAACTGATCCATGTTTTCCATTATTACAGTATGATATTGAGTTCTAGATGTATCCACTGAATACGCCTACAGTACTGTATTAACCGGTGGACACTCTATTTAATAATGCAAACATTGTAAAACATGGAAACATGGAGTTACAATTGGCCCCCCAGTCGAGGTTTGCCCCGCTGTACCTTTATACTGTACCATATGTAAATATTAGAATTATTGGGTATATTTTGACAAAGGTGAATTTAAAGAATTTTAGACCACGGCTATACCCCTATGTTTGATTTTTTTTGTATTCGTTATTATAAGATTTCTTAAAAAATATTATGAAAACAGTTTTTCGTTTCTAATTTCTTCACTAATTAAAAAGTCGATCGTAGAGGGGCACAGCATAGCATTGATATTATACACATCGAACAATCCATACTAATATTATAAATGGGAAAGTGTGTGTGTCTGTTTGTTTGTCCGTCTTTCATGGCAAAACGGAGCGACGAATTGACGAGATTTTTTAAGTGGAGATAGTTGAAGGGATGGAGACTGACATGGGCTACTTTTTGTCTCTTTCTAACGCGAGCAAAGCCGCGGGAAAAAGCTAGTTTTAAAATATTTTCCAAAATTTTAATAACTAGAGAGGAAAATCAAGTCTACATTTTTATGGAGATGCGGCCGTATTGTGCCGTGCCCTCTTAAGATAATGTTTTTGTAAGGATGAAAAAGTCACATTTTCATACAGTTCAAACGGTTTATAAGTCATTGTGGAAATGTGCGGGATTCGTGGTAGGAATGGTCATTGGACACGCAAATCGATTTAATTTATAATTATGACGTTATAAGACTGTAAAAGGATCTCTTTGGAAATAATCAGCTCCATTCGCAGTGCATCATCTTGAGAGCAATAAAACGGGGTACTTTGTAAGGTTTTTTTTGTGTTTGTTGGTTTTTAGTGTTGTGTTCCTGCCGGTGAGTAAGGCTGCAAGAGCTCAATGAGGGGGCGGTGTGCTGGTGACGGAAGGACCTACGACGGAACTAATTTGTTCCGTCTATTGTCCTTTGAGTCGTCGGCAACCCGAATCCTCCTTGGAACTTATACACTCCTTTTTGCTGTGTACGTAACACAGCAAAAGGGAGTGTACACGTTTCTAATGGGTTGGAAACGCGCATGTGACACTACTTGAGTTGCAGGTGTCCATAGGTTACGGTGACCGCTTTCCATTAGGCGGACCGTGTGCTTGTTTGCCACCGACGAAGTATAAATGTGACCGGTTTATTTGAGTGTTATAAAATAACATTTATTTGATTTATTTTGTTAGTCGTTGCTGCGAATGTTGCGATGGGGTAAAAATAGGACAATAATTTACTATGGGATTTAAATATTGCTACTTATATGTATAAATCGTCAAAAAGTTGGCTGTGTCGTACATTTTGGCTGTTTCATGTTTATTAATTTATTTATTCATTTTAAATCTGTATTGCCATCTATAATTATCATGTTTCTAATTATGGCATAGTCAATTGACTTCCGTGATTTCGGGATTGGTTCTATATTAAAAGTGGATCAATATCACCTATACATAATTATGTATATTGTAACCAAATAAACACAAGTGTCTATATTATTAATGCCAAATAAATAAATGTGCTAAGTTATATTTATAAGAATGAGCTCTTACTAAACTATCTGCATGAAACTACGGGTTCTATTATTCAAAGTTAAAACTCTAAATTATTTATTTATTTATTTATTGGTAAAACATGTTTACATGGCGTTACAGTATAACTAATGCGTCACGAAATTTAGATAAAAAAAGGGAAAAAAGAGACAACTTTATTCCCGGTTTCTACATCTCCGAAAATAAGTAAAATGAAAAAAAACCACCTGTATCTATAATCATTCCTGCTAAATTAAATAAATATGGAAAATTATACTCAGAAGAAAATAAGCTCTTAATAAACTATCTGCATGCAACTACACCCTTTCTATAAATATAGATCGTTTCTCAAATTGTAAGCACTCCTGCGCAAAACTGGATCGCCGCTCGACCAATCAGGAAGCTGCACTTCAGTACTTACAAACGTATGTCTGTCTTTGTCACACGTCTAGTACATCTAGACCTGAAGTATTCCAAGTGCACAGATAATATAGAAGAGGTATAAGCGCAGGTAAACCAGTACAGTATATGATATGTTTACTGTCCATGTAGGTTTATTGCACAGCTAAACTATGGAATGAATTGCCGTCTGCGCTGTTTCCGGACCAATACGACCTTCAAATATTCAAAAAATAGTGTGCCTACACCCATCTTAAAGGCCGGCAACGCACCTCCAAACAAGTATTTTTATATTAGGTAAAACAAGTTTTTTTTTTTAAACAAATGAAATTAACATCAAATTAATAAAATTACCGATACGGGCATTTAAGACAGGACCTTTTTGAAAGGTTTTATTTTGAATAGAAGAAGAATAAAGCTTATAGTTCCTGCAGATATATTTTCCATTATTGAAATATGTATGTAGTTGTACTAGATTTTTGCAAGACGTAGATTTTTTTCAAATTTTGGCAAGGGTTTGAAAATTTCATGGAAAATCAAAGGAAACATAGATATTCAGGCACTCTTATTTCATAAATCACAAATATTTATTTTTCATACACAAGTATAGAATAGAGGCACACCAGTTTTTTTCCAAATTACCGTATTGCTATTATTTTTTTGCAACCTGAAAACGCCTGTGCTTTTACTCGAGCAATATTTTAATATTGCGCATAGGAAACTGAGTACTAAACCTGCTCCTGCTCTTATGTACATAATTACCTTATCTACGTTATTACAACTATGACTATAATAAGTTAAGTTCCAATATGTAGAGGTATAGCTATCATTTAGAATAACGAGTAAACTGAAGTGATCGCGCGTTGATGTCTCTATCAAACTGCTATTGCTATCATAATGTGCATAATATCTGGGCGACCGAGCTTCGCTCGGTTCTATTTTAATATATCACGTCTTTAGATAAAAAAAAAACTCTTATAAATACAAAAACAAAAAAAAGACAAAAAACAAAAACTTAATTTCTGGCCGGGATTCGAAACCCTGACACCTACGATCTATCTGCGTACATTAGACCGACCTCGTGCGACTGAGCTACGCGGAATCGATGCGCGCGCGGCGAAATTAAGGACCATATTTTACGTTTACAAATGCGAAAGAAAAACTCATGAAAACTCGAAAATTCGCGTTTTCCGGGATCTAAGGCTACGCTAGATCGATTTTTCACCCCCGAAAACCCCCACAAAACAAATTTCAGCGAAATCGTTAGAGCGGTTTCCGAGATCGTCGGTATATATAAATAAATAAATAAATAAATAAATAAATAAATAAATAAATATACAAGAATTGCTCGTTTAATAGTATAAGATAAGATCTGGGCAACCGAGCTTCGCTCGGTTCTGTTTCGTATCCTTGACATGTGTCGCCATCTAGTTCAAAAATGAATTGTACCTACATCGAGCGAATGAATTCTCAGCCTTAACAACACAACTACTCCACACGAGATGGCGCGCATTTCGCCACAAAAACTCAAATAGTGTATTTTCTATTCGTTTTAGCCTTGACCTGTGTCGCCATCTAGTGTTTGCAATAAATAGTATCGACCGAAAGAATTCTGTCTTAACAGTACAACTACTGCACACGAGATGGCGCGCGAAGAAAAACGCATGAAAACTCGAAAATTCGCGTTTTCCGGGACCTAAGGATAAGTTAGAGTCTAACTGTTAGACCGATTTTTCACCCCCAAAAACCCCCACATAACAAATTTCTGCGAAATCGTTAGAGCGGTTTCCGAGATCGTCAGTGTAAATAAATATATATATAAATAAATAAATAAATATACAAGAATTGCTCGTTTAAAAGTATAAGATAAGCATAGATTAAATATAAGAAGATCATACCATCCCATACATTAAAATGCGACCTAAGAACGCGCATACAAAAAAATGTCTGGGCATCAACCACAGTTAACAGACATTTTGTGAGATTCGAACCTAAGACCTCCATGGTACATACCAAGCCGAGCCACGGTGGGACTGTCCGTTTTCACATTATCCAATCCGATACTCGTACCTATCGGATGGCGGAACGATTTCAATGGAATAAATCCTAGATGGCGCCTGTAATGTATGGGATATCGGTCCGACAACCGGTATCGGATCGGATAATGTGAAAACGCACTTACAGTAACAGACACACCAACTTCACGCAACAGAAGTCTATGTAAATGTAAATTCCCATACAAAAAAAATTACGAACACTATTTATATTCTATATTTAAAGTCACACACAGGTAAAACGCGATTAATTAACATTACATACCTTTTTCCCAAAATAGAAGGTAAAATAATGTTAGTGAATCGCGTGTGACTTTAAATATGTGTACAAAGCGCTAGAACCTAGTGTTATAACAATAAATTCGGCAATAGGAACTTTCCACGAGAATTTCGCTTATGACATGCAATTCTTTTAATAGTTCTGAAGACGCTAAGAAAGCGAAGTTGTGTCTGACAACCTTTCATGACTTGGTTAACAAAGTGGCAATATTTTCTCAAGCTTTACTGATTTGATTAAAATGGCTATCATACAAGGGAAAAGCATGTCGTAAGTGACTTTCTCCTGGAATGCCCCAATAGACGGTTTGTTGCAACCGTAATTCAGCAATTCCCGTTAAGTTTGTATATTTGGATCACGTCTCCGATTTGGATAAAAATTGGTAGGCTGATAGAGTCCATGATGCTGAGCAAGATACACTAGGTTTCCCAAAATGTCCTAGGTTGATTGTATGAAACTTTCCTTTTTTGTTACCGAAAATGTATAGAAATCTGGTAATAAAAAGGGAAGGTTTCGTACAAACTACATAGGACATTTTGGGAAACCTAGTGGATCTTTCTCAGCATCATGGACTCGATCAGCCTACCAATTCTTATCCAAATCGGAGACGTGATCCAAATGTACAAACTTAACGGGAATTGCACAATTCTTCATTTCTTTCGGTAAGAATCACCCAGGCACCACAATACGTGTCTCAGTCCTTATAAGCTCGTAGTAAACGCACAATAATTAATCGAACGTTAGCAGATGGACAATTAAAATGGCAATCAGTTTGCGCGATTATTTCAACGCGGAGTAAGTTATGGCGGACACGCCCTACCCGCCGGTGGGCGGGGAAAAGTCGATAATAGTATCGATAAAAAAAATTCTGTAGTCTTCATTTCGTTAGAAAAAATAGATTTCATCACATTACATTCCATGTAATATGTATATTTGAGTTATTTTTTAACAAAAATCAATAAGCTTTTGTTAGTAAATACGATTAAAAGGACTTTATCGTTGTGATAATATTCAATCGATCAATCATTTCAGAAAAATTCCATAGTATTAGTGTATTTTATTTTTTATTTTATTTTTATTTTTATTTTTTTATTAGGGTTCACCAACAGTGGCAACAATAACTTAATATAAAGAAACAAAAATTTTACAGCTTAATTGTGATTGCGCCACCAATTACAGGTGAACACAGCATGCATTAAAAAATCTACTCTATAAACATTTTAATATGAGCTTAGAAATCTATACTAAAACTACATCCCCTTAAATCGATCGTACAAGTCTAAACTAAACTATAATAAATTTATACACTTGGCATTGTTGGTATCTATCAGCCCTTTCTATGCACTCACCATACCAAAGTATTATAACTATAGTGTTCCTTTCTACATAGTCTTCAAAATGCTTATATAAATACGATATGGATCGGATATGTCAGTGACGTTTTTGTTTAAATAATTACTGATCTGGCTGATCCAATCGCTGATATTCTCCTTAGAAGCGAAATATCGTGTTTTTAAATGTTCTGCAATCATTAATATGTATCTTAACCTTAGTATGGTTTATTCGCTGTGAAATATCTCTATAAAATCAAATTTAAATCGACTGTTTAAAACGACATCGATAGTCTATCGACGGCCCCATCCCTAGCCCAGTAACAAGGCAGCATCACTCGATACTTTCCAACGATTAAACATTATTATATAAAGTAAATTCAATAATGGCCACGTTTAAGCAATGTTTGCAGATTCAACCGAAAACCTATAAACAACCTTATTACTACGTGATAAAATTGAAAATCAATCAAATATGACGCAGGTGAGTTTCTTCTTTGCCAACATAAGAATACATTTCAACTCTCACTCAAATGTATTATTGTATAGATGTGGACAAAGTGCCCATAATATGTATATACGACTTTATTGCTTACACGTTAAGGTTGTCGATACATATTTTTGGCGGTTTGTCCGTATCTATGTGAAATACCTTGGCTGTATGAATAAGGTTGAATTTTGGTTGTTTTGGTGGTATTTGGGTTTTGGTGGTAAAGCAATTTGGCTCGGTGTTGCCAGTATGTGCAAATTACCAACGTAAAAGGTAATTTTTCAAGATTTTGGGGTAAGTTTTTATAGCGTGCTCGCTGAAGGCTAATAATATGATGGCAGATGGTTATTTTATGACCGACGCGATTTATACTTCATTTATTTTATATTATTGGTAATAACAAGATGGCGTCGATGTCGAAAATTGCACGGTTTTTAAGAAAATGGTTTTTAATTGGAGGCTTTATGCCATTTTTTAAATGTGGGGCCGACGTAAAGTTTTATGTCTGGCCTTCCTTGAATGGAATCTGATTTTCATAATTTTAATTATAATTATTGTTCTTTTTATAAGAATGTAGAAAAAGTGTCGTTAATTTTCATATTATACGTAGGGTAAGGTGGGCAACAGAGAACCAGTGGTACACAAGGAACCAACAGTTTTATTCGAAAATGCGACGTTGCCAAACTGCACTGCGAACATAGGCACGCGCCGCTAAGGTTCCCCCGCTCGCTCCCCAGTTGGCGGCCGGTTCGCCTTGAAATTGCACGTGTAGTGAAGTATTTTGTGATTTTGGACAAGAAAACAAAAAAAGTAAGTATTTAGTTTTTTTATTTTCTCAGAATGTAGTTATGTTTGATTTATCTAATTAATCAGTTGTGCGAAGTGACTATTTCTCTATCTTTTTGACATTCACTGATGCGGCTTTCTTGTGCCGTTTATTTTTTACCGAATTTAAAAAGTGAAAATGTATATCTAGCACACATTGAACCACAAGGCTAGAGTACTCAATGAACCAGGAGGTTCTCTAGGTAATTCTCTAGTTAGCCTTTGGAAGGTCTATTTTGTACAACTTTTGCCATGTTTAAGCGTTAATATAAATATATCTAATATAACGTTACTATATAGTACAAAAATATATGATACCTAATACATATATTATTTAAGTTTTTTGAAGTGCAAGACTTTATTTTTCATATAACGAAGAATATTGTGACGATTACATTAGTAAACTACTCTTAGTTTAAATAAATAAGCATTTTTGACATTGTAAATGTTGTATTTATTAAATTGCCCCATATTTACCTAAATCAGTTTGTATATTTTGCAATTATTTATCAAAAACTATGCAATTATATAATGGTAGGTTCATTGTGTACTAGGCCGGTTCATTGAATACATAGTACCGGTTCAGTCTGTACCAGAGATTGTACACAATGAGCCATTGTTCATCTTTTAAAAAAACTAAAATATCTCGACTTCTATTCAGTTTTAATTAAAAAATAATAATGAAAATTTAGAGCTAGATAAATAACAAATGCACTGAATAAAAAAATTTAATTTGGACCTATTATGACTGACTTATTAAGATTTAAATTTTTGGTGGCTCATTGTTGGCAACCTCACCCTACTTAACTTTTATTAGGGCTTTTTGACATGAGTAACATTCCAAGGCCGGAGTTCACTTAGTGAAATAAAAACGTATAGGTAGGTATCTAGATAATTTATATTAAATAATGGGCATTTTATGCTGATTTTATATCGTATGCTGATAATTTGATAATAACTACCAAGTTTTTAATATCATATCGGTGGCAAACAACCACACAGCCCGACCGATGGTAAAATATCTGCACTATTATTTAATATCGCTTGCATTTCCAAGGGTGTCACATGCGTGCATACACTTTTACTGAAAAACTTCGTATCTTCCTAAGTATCTAAAGTCATTTGCATAATATATTATTTTTATCTTGAAATCTCTACGCATTTACACATGAGTTCATATAATTACAAATACGCAAATATAATTATACACATTCAAACATATCTTGTTAATTTATTTACTTAGCTAAATATCAAACCTTTATCTAAAAATCTTCAAACGATAATATATATTCCTCTTTCATACTACAGATAAAATATATAAGTTAGAAAGAGTAAGAATGACTGATATTTAGAATTTCGTGCTTCATAGTAAGCGCCCAGGCGTTTAAAATGTTTCTTTTTTTGAGTTCATATCAACACGGCTCCGGGCACATTATTTATAATATTAATAACAACTAATTATAGCTTTAAAAGAAATATTTTATACGTAATGATATGATATAAATCTCGTTCGGTGTTATAGGGATGGGATAGTGACGTTGCTGATGTCGATATCGATGATTCAATAGATGACGACGAGCGGTCTGGCCTAGCGCGTAGTGACCCTGCCTGCTGAGCCGCGGTTCTGGGTTCGAATTCCGGTAAGGGGATTTATTTGTGTAATGAGCATAGATAATTATTTTTCCCTGAGTCATGGATGTTTTCTATGTACGATAAGTATTTGTAATATATTATGTACATATATCGTTGTCTGAGTACGCACAACACAAGCCTTCTTGAGTGGAACTCAGTCAATCCGTGTACAGTAAACGGCTATAAAGAATGAACATCGGTTTCTGGAAAGAGACAAATAACGTCACATAAGCAAGAAAGAGACAACGCTCTACGAAGACGAAAAACCGATCTGCATTCTTTATCGCCGAGTACTGTAAGAATATCCTATAATATTTATTTATATAATTAAAATTATTTACTTCGCTATATAGATGTCGCTGCGGACATGTGTCGTAGGACAAACTGTCTATTTTTTATTTATAACTTTTATAAGTCTTATAACAAATTTAAACCTACACGACAGTGCTCAGCTGCAAGCAGATTTAATAACGCAATTTATATTAAAAATAACTATATAGTATGATTTTACTAAAAATATTACAGTTCTCCTTAACTTACTGAAAAACTATTTAAAGGTTAAGCTTAAGTTGTAATCCATAATAATAAACGGTAATTTTTAGTGCGCAATTTTCAAACTGTTAAACCAAAATACCTATAAAACTAAATCGTCTCATCATAACTAAAACGTCGTCCCTTATTATACGAGCCAATTACTCAAGCATCACCAACCATAACAAAATCAATTTAAACTTCATACCTAATATTCAGAATATCTCATTTGCATCCATACTTTATTACAAACAATCGCGCGCATTCAATAAAACAACGCCCACTTTAAAAACAAATAGTTCCCAGAAAGGGATTTCATAACTCTGCCAAATTGACACCTTGTCCGTTCGTTGCAATTCTGGTCAATTTGCGGGCCTGGTAAGTGGCCCATTACTACTAAACCAACTTAAAAATACACTCAAAACCACCTAAAGTCAACTCTATCTTTAAAACATTAAAGTTGCCCCCACTAGGACTGTTGAGGTGGTAGTGTTGTACCCTGGAGAAATATCGATGTATACATTCGATGATGTTTTTTTTTCGCAGCACGAAAATATCAATGTGAATTTGTTCAGGGCCAATTATGTGCGCGAGAATTTTAGTTGGCTGCGTTTTTGGAGGTTAGGGTTTCGGTTAATTTGGGGTTTGTTAAAAATGTTAATTTCTCAGGCTTCTGTGCCATTGTTTTACGTATTTAGAGAGTTAGGTAGGTATAGGTATATTAATAGTGAATCGTCTAAAATTGTACAGTTTTATTAGTACACTGTATCTAATTCTAGAGTGTGATATGTGGTTTTATATATGTTGAGTTTTATGTTTTAATACAGTTTTGTCTAAAGTTTCGACAATGTGTTGTATGGTATATATGTGTGTGTGGGTGCGCGTGTGTCTGTACTGTGTATGGTTTTGGATGCGTTCACTTTGGACAGGTAATTTTTGCCACATGTACAAGCTTGAAGGGTTGCCATCTTGTGCCATTATTATTGTAACAATTCTACTTCTCCAAAAAAGAATTCTGGTAGTAAAACTTTAGATACATTTTAAAACCATAATTATATTATCCCCAAATACATAATTATGTTTTATTAATGAGTAGTAAATTATCCCAGCAGAAAGAAACCTCCATGAGTTTCGCAGCCCGCAGTCCGGTCACGATATCGATGTGTTTAAATATTAGTTAATGCGCGTAATGCCGGCCGAGCGTGTCCCAGCACTAGTAGGGTGCAAGTGCCATATGTGACGTTCCATGGGAAAAGGTACCTTTGGCGCTTACGTTGCTCCATATATAGTTTTCTTTCAACCCTTTAATTGCGAGTGGTACTAAAACTTGAGTTTCATGTGCTCTGCTACCCTGTTTGGGAGTACAGGCGCGTGGTTATGTATGTTTGTATGAAGAATTGGAGAGTCCCCGTTCCACTCACTTTCTTCCCGCGTCGTAGGTTGACTGTGGACTGTGGGACATTGGGTATGAGCGATGGATTAGCAACCTGTCACAGCAATATCACATTTCGTTTTTTTCCAGTCCCTTATTTGCCAAGAGTGGCACTGAAAGTACTGAAAGTTGAACAGTTTCGTGTGCTCTGCCTTGTTTCGGAATATAAGCGTCGAGTCTATGTTTATAGTATTGGAGAGTTATGTCTTTCCCATCACGGAAACTATAGGATATTCCAGACCTTTGGGAGGCGTGCGCGGAGCCACAGCCAACACGTAAAGGCCTTTTTGACACTTTAATGAAATGTTAGAGGAGTACGCCGAGCGAATGCTGCCGTGTCATGGGACTGCGGTATACATTTTTAGTGTAAGCACCAACCGCCCTAAGGAACCTTTACCGCAGGACGTCACCTGTAATGGTACATGGAGTTGTGTCCTCTTGGTTCTGTGGCGTGGGGTGCGCTTGCGTCGTGAGGGACACGCCCCGGACTGTCCGCAAACAAATCTCAGGCAAATTCAATGAAAAATGTGTAAAATAACGTTTGGAGTTTCTTTGAGAACCCCATAGTGAAGATTTTGTCAAGGATTGCTATTGCTTCAACATCAAAACCCTTCCACCAAACCAAAAGAAACATATGATTGAATTGTTTAGCAGCTATAATTTTGCACAATATATTAGAGAGCCAACTAGAGTTACGAATACCAGCTCTACATGTATAGATATATTGTTCTCCAACTGTGACCGGAGCTTATTTTCACATAGAGTTAAGGATTTTGGCCTTTCAGACCATAAAGCAGTTACTATCACTCTTACAACTGCAAATAAGGCAAAGACTCGGGCATTGCGTACAGAAAAAAGAATATTTAATCCTACAAGTAATGAACTTTTCAGAGCTAAACTGCAAAATACAGACTGGAGTACTCTCATCAAACCAAACCAAAATATAAATCAAAATTATAACGCTTTTCATGAATATTTAGTCTCACTTCTCGACACCTATGTACCTAAAAAAACGATAAAAATAGGTAGGACGAACAAAAAGACCTGGCTCACAAAGGGACTAAGAACGTCGTAATTCTTTATATCCGTGGGGAAAAATAGAACCAAATAAAATACCAAAACTATAAACCGCCCGGTGATTGAACCTTTGAATAACTCAATGTATTTATATCCAACAAATGAACGGGAAATTGACAAGATAATTACAAAAAACTTAAGAACAAAATGACATCTGGTTTTGATGAGATACCCCCGACCCTAGTAAAGTACTGTAAACGTGAACTAACAGGTCCCCTTTCAGATTTAATTAATCAGTCATTTAGAGAGGGCATTTTTCCAGAGTTACTAAAAATCTCAATAATAAAACCCAAACCTAAAATGAAAAATGCAAACCATCCTCAGCAGTATCGACCCATAGCGTTATTATCTACTTTTTCAAAAGTTTTTGAACAGGCAATGGCACAACGTTTAAATTCATTTTGTGAGAAATTTAAAATATACGATAACCGCCAGAATGGATTCAGAAAGAAAAGGTCAACTGTAACAGCTCTTTATGACTTCATAAGTGAAGTTCTGAGAGTAATAGATGATCGGAAATATGCTGTGGCTATGATGTTGGATATGAGCAAGGCATATGATAGAGTGTCACATGATATTCTTAGACAAAAGCTTAATGGTATAGGTGTCCGTGGAATAGCTCTAAATTGGTTTGCCTCGTATTTGAAAAGTAGAGTTCAATATGTAGAAATTGACCATCATGACTTAAAAGATAATAGTATGATTAAAATTAGGTCTGAAAAATTGTATGTACAAAATTCTATTCCACAGGGCAGTGTTTTGGGCTGTCTCCTGTTCGTAATTTATATCAATGATTTGCCAAAGATATTAGGTAACAAAGCCGTTCTATACGCCGACGACATATCCTTAATTTTCCCGTGCAACGATAGTGAGGAACTAAAGAATAAACTGTATAAATCATTGGAACTAATATTAGACTGGCTTAAAGATCATAACCTCGAATTAAACATCTCTAAAACAAAAATCATGCAGATAAAACCCTGGCAAAAGCCACAAATTGATATGAACCTATCCTACAATAATGAACCACTGGAAGTTGCTGAGTCATGTTCTCTACTGGGAGTGGAAATAGATTCTAGTGTAAATTGGAAGGCACATGTTGATAAAGTATCGATGAAAATATCAAAATTTACATATGCTCTATCCCATTTAAAGAAATGTACAAACTTAAAAGCTGCAACTAACGCCTACTATGCCTATGTCCATTCTTGGTTATCATATGGAATTATCCTATGGGGGAATAGCACAAATGTAGAGTCATTATTTCTGTTACAAAAAAGGTGCATAAGAATATTAGCAAATATAAATGAAGAAGAGAGTTGCCTACCTTATTTCAAAAAAATGAATATTTTAACACTTACCTCTTTGTATATTTTCGAATTATGTAAGTTTGTTAAAAAACAAAATCAATTATTTGAGCGTACACGGCACAATTTTCCCAGAAATCAAAACCTAAGGAAAAGAAATAAACTAGCAAGTACTTTTACAAACTTAAAAATAGTAAATTCTGGCCCGTATCATATGGCAGTAACAGTGTACAACAACATTCCTTTAGAACTCAAACAGATAGAGAAAGAGTCAATATTCTATTCTAAACTCAAAAAGTTTCTGATTGAAAACTCTTTTTATAATATAAAGGAGTATCTTACTAATACGTTTTAAAATTTTACTGTGTGCTAGTTTTTAAGTCCTAGTCTGTAAGTGCTTACATTGCTGTGCCCTAACGGGGTTTATGCTGGAACCTAAATATGTGTTATAAAATCTTGTAAAACCCATAAAAGCAATAAATGAATTATGAATTATGAAAGAAATTTAATAAGCAAAATCGATGAAAACTCGAAGAAATAAAACAGTTAAAACTCACAAAAAAAGCTTTCAATTTCGTTTTTAAATAATTTTCCCCAAATTTTCCCATCACTGACATTCGTGCAAACACGAACCCGCATTTTCAGATTTATAATATACCACTTCTATGGCTTATAGTGCGTTTTCACATTATCCGGTCCGATATCGGATGTCGGAAGGATTTCAATGGCAAAAAATCAAAGATGGCGGCTTAAATGTATGGGATATCGGTCATACATCCGATATCGGATCGGATAATGTGAAAACGCACTAACACGACTGTTCAACGTAACTTGAGGCATTTTTCATCGGAATATCCCCGTACGTACATTTCCCTTTTTGTATTCGATCAATGCCACAGCATCCTTCATACTTATTATCCTCAATTGTAGAAGATACTTCAACATAATAAGGATAAATAGAAAGCGCAATCACCCCTGATTACCCGTCATCAGCCCACAACTCGAAAATTTGTTAACGCATATTACCCGGGGCCTAACGAATTTGATCATTATTTTATGGACCAAATTTGGCCTCTTATAGCCTATTATTTAGCCCAATATCGAGCCAATTATGATCCTTCTTAGAACTTCATAAAAAAACGTTAAAGTTTACACTTACGTTCTTTTCGATCTTAGCATCGGTCTTTTGTACGGTGCGTTGCGAAGAAGGCCGTAAGTGCGTTTGTATTTTTTGTTTATTGGTTATTGTGTATGATTTGTGGCAACTGTCTGGTTCGTATCGCTGCTAATTTGGTTTTCATGTCAATATATTAGTTTTGATTTGGTTTGTGGGCGTTTAAATAACAGTGGCGTGTTTAAATGCGTGTTTTGATCGCTACTGCAACATCCTATCTCATCTTTTAAACAGTCTAAAAGAGAGTTTCTTAGCTGTATTTTAAAGATTATTTTAATATTGTGTTTGATTGGGACGGGACTTTGTGAGAGTTTGAAGAAGAGAGGTGATGATTAGAATTTGAGTTTTATAATACCATTGGGTCATAAAAGTGTGGATGGCAATTAAAAGGGTCTTTAATGGCATTTTATGGACGCGTCTTTAATGGTTCGGTGGTAAGTGTTTTATTAATCGTTTTATGTGGTAGTGCGATAAATCTGATTGTGTCTAGACAGTGTGCTTAATAATGATGTTTTATAAATCATAGATTACTACTTACTAGGAAAATAAGTTGTAAAAGCGTGTTGTATATATGTATGTGTTATTGTTTGTAAACATTTATTTATTTATTTATTTAATCTTTATTGCACAAAGAAAATACAATTGTACACAAGGCGGACTTAATGCTATAAGGCATTCTCTACCAGTCAACCTTCGGGCAAAACAGAGAAATTGTAGGCGGTGCAACATTAAATTATATTAAGAACAAAATAGTTAAGTTATTTGCACAATATTATTAAGCTAACCTATATGTAATATATAAAAGAATAAACATACTTACACACAGATAATAATATACATACATACAATATATTTAAATACATAAAAAAATACATACATACATATGACATCAGATGAAACTTACAAAAATGAAATACTAAGGATTTGTCATTCTACCAGCAAAGTACTTAATCAGGGATTTTTTAAATGCAAATCTATTCGGACATTGTCTAAGTTTGACTGGGAGACTATTCCAAAGACGAGACACCTGAACGGAGAAAGAATTGGACATAAAACATTGATATTACTAGGCATAAATATGAGTACCTATTCTTACTGCTACGTATGTACCTATACCTACTTCAAAGTTGGCAACGCGCTTTTGTTTTGGAGGATTATTTAGCCTACCAACTTAAAAATATGTTTCTGGTATATAATATCTACAGATTAGTCTAAGTAGCTAAAGCGTAAGTAAATTAATTTAAAAAATACTACTTGCTACGGAGAGTGTGTACTGTGTAGTGTGTACCAAATGTCCCACGTGATGGCTCAAGTTAGTCTCCAATTCTCCCATAATTGCTCTAAAGTTAATTGGAAGAAATCCATAAATGGGATAAGTTCGCCTTTGTACAAATGATGTGTGTGTTATTTTTTCCTGTTTTACGTGTTTTTTTGGTAAAAGTGTTTTACTACTACTACTAAAGTTAGGCTGGGCCGGGTGCGGGCTGGAGCTTCCGACAAGACATTTTCTATGACAGCTGGCCCCGCCGAATGGCATTTTTGCAACGCGAAACGTCACTGAAACGCCGCAGAAATGTAGTCTGGCTCTGTCGCGCCAATACGCAAGAGCGATAGAGATAGATAGCTAACGAGAGAGGTATTATCGTGAGCGTTTGTGCATTCGGCTACGCGCAATGATCATTGGTGCTTTGCAACGCCCGGATTAAGTAAGTCATCATATCCAGTTATAGTAGTTTTTATTTAATTTTTTAATTTTTTATAGTAACTTAGGTTTAAAGAACTTTATTTCTCAAAGAAATTTTACATTTCGCTTAGTGAGAATATTACAGTATATACCTATGGGTGCAATATTATAAATAATTGCAAGACCATCGCAGAACAGTCCACACCAGTACCTACTCGCAATTATATCTAAAAGAACTAAGATTAAATGTTCTTCAAATTATGCATATGATTAACTTCCATTGGCGATATATACGCTTCCATGGATATTCATGACAGTATTACTGATAAAATCATAAAATCATCTAAAAATTATACTCTCCATGGCTCATCTTAAGCCCTAATTAGAATCTAGTAATCTGTTAGTAATCGTTCCCCTAATTAGTGGTAATTAGCGATGGCCGGAGGAGGCAGTTAGATCGTTTAATTTATAGCCGTTGAAACGGGCCGGTTAAATTGGTATATTGATGGCGTCGACTCGTTAGTAGGGCTGCTACTCGCGTGGAAACTTTATTCACAAGTATTAATTAATCTAATTTATTAATTAATACTTGTGAATAAAGTTTTTAAATGACATGAGGTACCTGGTGACCGAAGAGCTGGTGACTTCCTCGCACAACGTTTCAGCATTGCGATACAGCGAGGAAATGTAGCCAGCATAGGTACAATGCCTCAAGGGCCTATTTTAAAAATTAACTAGCTCTTAAGTTTAGTCTTAGTTTCTTATATAATTATGAAAATTAAATATATTATTACCTATAATAAAACTAGCTCTTGCCCGCGGCTTCGCTCGCGTTAGAAAGAGACGAAAGTAGCCTATGTCACTCTCCATCCCTTCAACTATCTCCACTTAAAAAATTGCATCAATTCGTCGTTCCGTTTTGCCGTGGAAGACGGACAAACAAACAGACACACACACTTTCCCATATAATATTAGTATGGATATACGTGGCTATTTTTGATTTTATCACTCATGATATGGTTAAGTTTAGGTTTCTTTTTTTCATGAAACTTGAGTTGATGTACATTTAAATAAGGTTGTCTGGAAGAAATCGCTCTTTAGCGATAAGACCGCCTGTTGTTTACCTTGGTTCGTGTTGCTTCCTTGTTTTGTATTGTTGTATTTTATCAAGGTGTGCAATAAAGAGTATTGTATTGTATTGTGTTGTAAATCATAAAATTTTCTAAAAGGAACTGTCGGGGTCAATTTCTATGGTTTTTTGAAACCATGGCTTCAATACTAACTTACTTACTTTGTAGGAAGTAGGGCACAGCAAATGATATTCCGCTTTGTGTGGTAGGGCACAGCACAGCACAGCGGATATCATCTCGCTCGAATCTAGAGCTGAGCTCAACGGGGGAAGTACCTCCGCCTTGCAGAAGACCGCAGCCAAATAGCACTAGAGTGCGCTAGGTGCGGTATGCTGATGACGGGAGGACTTATGTAAACTAATTTGTTCCGTTTATTGTCCTTTGAGTCGTCCGCAACCCGAACCCTCCTTAGAACTTGTACACTCCTTTTTGCTGTGCACTTAACACAGCAAAAGGGAATGTATAAGTTTCTAATGGGATGGCAACGCGCATGTGACACTCTTTGAGTTGCAGGCGTCCATAGGCTACGGTGACCACTTTCCATCAGGCGGACCGTATGCTTGTTTGTCTCCAACGTAGTAAATATATATAAAAAAAAAACAATTAATACTTATTTCGATCGTTGTGTCAATAATAGTTTCAGTTGTGTATCAACCCTACCCTAGCTCCGCCCATCGCCGATCGCTCGGAGGCGAAGTGGGAGCCAATTTGACCCGACAACACGCTCACAGACACACACAAATTGAACACAGCCTTTATTTGCTGAGAGATGGACTTGAAGGTGGAAAACTAAGGGTAAAATGGTTAAAATTTCTTTAAAATACTGACATACATACATACTTACATACATACAATCACGCCTGTATCCCATGAAGGGGTAGGCAGAGCACATGAAACTAAGTACTCAAGTTTCAGTGCCACTCTTGGCAAATAAGGGGCTGAAAGAAAACGAAACTGTGACATTAAAGTGACAGGTTGCCAGTCTCTCGCCTACGCCACAATTTAACCCATATCCCACAGTCGATTTCTACGACACCCACGGGAAGAAAGGGGGTGGTGAAATTCTTAACCCGTCACCACACGGGCAACGGGCACGGGGCTTAAAATACTGACGTACCCAAAAAATTGGTATTCGCTCTTACTGATGGTGACATAAATGTTTCATAAAAGGACGGAGTCATAAGTGGCTACCCTTTCAATAGTACATACTCTCACGTAGCGACACCTATTATGTCACAATTCCTATCTATGAGATATGCCCGGCTGGTGACAATAGGTACTACGTAGTTACATACACCGTGTTTCACTTAACACTAAAAACCTGAAAACCGTTTGTTCAGAATCGAGAGTAGAATCGATTGAGCTATATCTTGATGGGGGTAATATTTTTATTTAAATTAGTATGATTAGTTATTTTTTATGTGCCTATTCTATTGTATTCGTAATACAACATTGTGTATATCGCATTGCTAGAGGTTGTTTACCTTTTTCAGTATTTAGGGGTATTAATTAATACTGGCTGGTTACTTGGGCGATTATTTTTTCCGCTACGAGTTTGACGTTGTTTGTCAGTTTAATCTTAATGTTTATCATAATTCATAACAAATTGAACTCGTACCTAATTACAACCTTGTCATTCTGAACATTGGATTTAAACGTGCTTACTGCGATTACCTGTCCAATTTGAAGTTTACTGTGACAAAGCTTTAAAGTGTTTTACAATTACATCTTAGCTGCCTATTGGTAAACCTTATGTCGTTGCAGTAACGTACACAAATAAATAGTTTTATGGTTTATGATGGTAGTTAGCAATTATTTTATTGAGTGTAGAGCTAAAAGTCAAGTAGAGCTGTACAGAAATCTAAAAATTCAATTTAAAAAAAAAGTAACCATCAGATTAAAAGATGAATATTCTAGATGAGTTTTAAAAAATAAAAATCTGTTGGGGTGTCTGAGGTTTTGAGTGATACGGGAAACACGTTGTATAATTGAGTGACAATAGGCTACTTCACCCTTTTTTAAAGTCTGTCTTATATGATTAAGTACTGTCCAATTAACCGAAATAAAATATTTTTAAAGTAAGTATACTTTTACGTAATCAGGCGAAAACAACACAGTCATGTTAAACTATAGATTATCTGTGCAACAGCGGGCCGTTTTTTGAGTCTCAAGCGTTCGAATTCAGAAAATTGTCACTGAAAATAATAGGCAAGACACCGTTTTCAACCGGTATTTTAGTGACAGTGAGACTTAAAAATCGGCCCCCAGGTCATTCTACTCGAAAACAACATTTTCTGATTTTTTAAATATAAAGGCATAAAGTTAAATATGTCAGTGATTGTTTGACATGTAATAAGGTTCGAATCCGATGACGTCACTACATCACTGACAGCGTTTTCGGAGGCCAAAATAAATAAAAAATTACACACATTTTTAATCGAAAATAGTTACGTAGTCATCATACACTTTTAAAATCTATAAATATTGTTTTTTTTTTTTATGTCAAATATTTACTACAAAAGACAATCATTTATTGTGCTAAATTCGGTATGAGTCTTGTAGCCTATTTGACCCGGCAACACGCTCACAGACACACACAAATTGAACACGAGCCTTTATTTGCTGAGAGGAGCGACTTGAAAGTGGAAAACTGCGGGTAAAATTGTTAAAATTGCTCTAAACTACCCAAATATTAGCTATTTGCTCTTACTGGTGAAATGATTGCTTCGTCATTAAAAGCGATAAAGTAAAATCACAAAATAAAGTTGTGCATAGTATATTTGACCCGACAACATTCACAGACACACACAAATGGAAAACGAGCCTTTATTTTCTGAGAGGATGGACTCGAGGCCTGGGAAATTGTGTTGAAATTGGCTGCTGATTGCTGATTTTTTTAATTGAGGACACATTTGTTGCTACGAAAAAGCTTGTTACAAAGTTTTTGAAAAATTTAAACTAAATTAAAGAGGGAAATTATTCACTAATTTGACCCTATAACCGGGGATGGTCAAAGGGGTCCCGTGATTTACGCAAAACAACTAGGAGAAGGACACTTACATGTAGTTGTAAGGTCGCGACCTTACATCTTTCTTCAAAGGCAAACGGATTCGGACTGAAATAATATGGCGCACGCGAGGTGTGTGAATGATTGGTTGAGTGAATGTGATGAATGGTGAGTGTATGAATGTTAAGGCGTTCACAGACGTGTGTATGAGGGTGTGTCTACACGTCTGGGTAGGGAGTTAAGGCTGTGCTACAGGCTCCCCCTTCGGGCCATGGGGACGTCCTCGCCCATGGGCCGACACACAGGTTGCTTCTTGCGTGGTCTGCCTCTCTTCTTCTCACCAGCTGCAGGTGGAGTAGTAGTAGGGGTAGTAGGTGTTCGCTTGGGCGGTCTACCTCTCTTCCTTTGTGGCATGATGGGTTCTGCAGGTTCATCACCACTCTTCTGATGGTATGTAGTCAAGTCTGACACATGATATTTACCAACAGTTTCGCCATTGTTTGCTAATATATAAGTAGTCGGGCTGACTATCTTAGAAATAATGTATGGTCCGTCACGTCGGGGCGCAAATTTGCTAGTTATGCCCTTTGTTTGGTTACTTAAGACGTGTGTTTTCAAAAGGACCTTGTCCCCTATGTTATAGTTTTCATGGGGTCTACGCTTTTGATCTGCGTAAGTCTTCCTGCGTTCCTGTTGTTGTAGATTATGTTCTTGAGCTTTGATGAGATCATCGCTGAGCTTCAACAGGTAGGGTGTTATCTGAGGTATAAAGTTCTCTGACTGGATAACAGCTCGCAGGTCATGTCTGTTCTCTACCGGTGATCGCATCTCTCTCCCGAAGGCGAGGTAAGCAGGCGACTTCGCGGTGCTCTGAGTAACGGCGCTATTCATGGCGAAGCGTACAGCAGGTAGTGCGCTAGGCCAGTTAGTGTGGTTCCCTTCAACTATGATAGCCAGTTGACTTTTCAAATCCCTATTTTTCCTCTCGACCGGATTCGCTTCTGGGTGGTATAGAGGTATCAAGTTCTGCTCTATTCCTAGGGTGTGCATGACTTTCTGCATGACTTGTGACACAAACTGTACACCATTGTCTGATATTACTCTCCTGGGAAAACCATATCTGAGGAAAATTTCTTCAACCAGGGTTTTGGCGCAAGCTTCTGCAGTTGCTATAGTTAATGGGAAGAGTTCTACCCATTTAGTTGCAGTATCCTCTATAATAAAAATCCATCGTTCGTCCTTACTTCCAGTAGGCAAAGGTCCAAATAGGTCTATTGCTAGTACCTCAAATCTCTGAGCTGGTACAGGTGTCTGTAGTAACCCTGCAGGCTTCAAGTTGGATGGTTTGTAGCGCTGACATTCGTTACAGTCTCTAATGTATTCACTTATATATCTCTTCATACCAGGGAAATAATATCTTTGACTCACTCGCTGATATGTTCTTTCAACTCCGTTATGTCCGGCTGTAGGAGCATCATGTAATTCCTTCAAAATCTCCTTTCTCATGGACTGTGGTATGACAAGTTGAGGATCTTCGCTCTCAACGTCAGGGTTAAAGTGATACAACACTCCCTGTGACATATAATAACCTTTTTCAGTCCAGTGTGTAGCAGCTTCTATGTTGTTGTTTTCGAAATCTTTAGCAATCTTCCAAATTTCTGGGTCTTCCGCTTGTGTGCTCCGTAGGTCGGTAGGTGACATGTGTGGTATATCTACTATAACACTGCATAAATTACAGGAATCCTTAGTAGTGTCATCACATACTGGTCTGCTCAAAGCGTCGGCAACAACATTCTTATTTCCGGGTTGATATTCGATTTTCAGGTTATAGGCCTGTATCTTCAGAGCCCATCGCGCAAGGCGTCCTGTAGGTGTCTTAAGAGTTAAAATCCATCTTAATGGTTGGTGGTCAGTGGCAAGGGTAACTTCAGAGCCTTCGATGTACCCACGGAACTTGTCAAGGGCCCAAATGGCTGCAAGAGCTTCGCGTTCTGTAGTCGAATAATTCCGTTCAGCGCTCGTGAGTAATCTGCTCGCATATTCCACTGGTCGTTCGTCATAGCCTTCTCCTTGGAGCAGCACAGCTCCTAAGGCGTATCCGCTCGCGTCAACTCTAAGTGTAAAAGGTAAGGTATAATCAACTTGCCGTAGTATTGGTGCGGATGTCAGGCGTTTCTTCAACTCTTGGAAAGCTTTGGCTTGATCTTCTCCCCAGATCCAGTTTTGGTTCTTCTTAAGTAACATTGTCAGTGGTCTTGCTATCTTCGCAAAGTCTGGTATAAATTTTCTGAACCAGGAGCAAGTCTGGATGAAAGTCTTCAGATGTTTATCATTCTGTGGCTCCTTCATCTCACTGATGGCTTTAGTTTTGTCGATATCAGGTTGAATCCCTTCTGCTGACAAAATGTGTCCGAGGTATTTCACTGATTCGCAGGCAAATGTACTCTTTTCTCTGTTCACTCGCAGCTTGAATAGTTTGAGTCTCTGGAAAACAGCTTCCAGGTCTTGGAGGTGCTTCTCAAAACTATCTGAGAGGATCAGGACGTCATCAAGATAAGCCAGTATTGTTACATTGGGAAGGTTGGACCGAAATCTATCCATCAGTCTTTGGAATGTAGTTCCAGAGTTTCTTAATCCCATAGGCATACGCTTAAAGCGGTACATTCCTAGTGGTGTCACAAAAGAGGTTATATCACGGTCTTCCATTGCGACTGGTACCTGCCAGTAACCGGCTCGTAAATCTAAGGTTGATATGTATTTGAATTTACCAGTACTATGTAGTATGTCATCCACTCTCGGAAGTGGGTATCTATCAGGCTTGGTGACTTGGTTCAGTTTCCTATAGTCGATGCAGACTCTGATAGTGTTATCACGCTTGGGTACTAAAACCACGGGAGCGGACCATGGAGACTCACACTCCTCGATGACATCATCCTTCAGCATCTTCTCAAGTTCCACTCGCAGGGCCTCCTTCTTAGGCTCTGGTAATCTGTAAGGTGGTACAGAGATAGGTTTTACATTTTTGTTAATCAACTCAATATGATGGACAGCATAAGTGGTTGGCTCTCCCCTAGATTGAAAGTATCCCGGTGATGGGTAAGGAGTGAAGACAATCTGTCCCGTTGTTCATTATTGAGTGAAGTACCTTCATTATCTCGAAGTGCCTGAGATGTCTCGGTTGGTTTACATGTAGCTATGGCTACAGGTTCGCGTTCATACTGCAGTTCATACTGGATATCAGGTTCACCATTGAAGCTCCAGGTATGGTTATCAAAATCAGTTTGTAATCCTGATTTGAAAATGAAGTCCATGCCTAACAAAGTTTCATTGTTGGTAGCTTCAGGGAAAATTATAAAATTCATAGGTATGGCTTTACCTTTTAACGTGACAATAGTGTTTACAGATAGTATATCTTCTATTTCGGAATGCCCTTTGGCATATCTAATATTCAAAGTGGAAGAGGTAAATGACTCACCGCAGTTCTTCATTAATTTGTACAAGGTTTCACCTGCAACACTCCTCTTCGCACCCGTGTCGACGACGGCACGACCCTCACGTCCGCAGACGGTAATGGGAAGAATAGGTCGCGGTTTGTCGACTTGTTCCCGTAGAAGTTCATCAGTTGATGTATCTGAAAGTGTGTTAATGTGTGTGTGTGTCTCGCGCGCGCACATATCGACAGGTGTAGGCTCCGTCACAGCGCTTGGATCTTCGGTTGAGAATGCGCAGAATGTGGCATTCGTGCTGCTTCCTGCAGCTCCCGAATCTTGCTTGCATCGCGGGCAGTTGGCGCGAACCACGCCGGGTGATCCACATCCGTAACACGAAAACTTTTCACTTTTTGTATTGTCACTGTTGTCCGAAGGAGAAACTGGCGCGTCAGAACGTTTCGCGAGTAACCATTTGCAATTTTCTTTATTATGTCCGAATAACTTACAATAATTGCAAAAACGACTTTGTTTGGATTTCGCGTCAAGGTTCGTATTGTTCTGCACTTTATTTTCACTGGTAGTGTTTTGTCGCGCACTGGATTTCGGTTTAAATTGTTTATTATCAGCAAACGTTGTTTTATTTTCAGAAAGCCGGTCGTTATTTCCAATATTTCGATTGACAGTTCGGACATTGACAGCGTTGACGTTCGATGCGTTCACGGAGGTCGTTCCGTTCTTCTCGTTCACTTCGGCTAGTGAGTCTTCGGCCGATCGAGTTTTTCGTAATAGATCGTTGAACGACTTTATGTCATCGCGGGGTACTCGTTTCCGTATCCGACGGTTTAATAAACCATAGACCATGTCAATTTGAAATTGTTCTTCGAGCGAATATGGCAGCTGAGCTATTAATGCACGAATTTTGCAAATGAAAATCTCTGTTTTCTCATCGCCTTGTTCTTCGCGAAATATCTCTCGAAGTATGAGGAAAGGGGCTTTTCGTTTGCCGAAAGCGTGTTGCAAGTCGGTAATGGCTTCGTCCCATGATTTGACATTTTTACGTACGCCATTCCACCATGTTGCAGCGAGTCCGGTGAACAAAAATGACAATCCGCGTAGTGCATTTTCATCAGAAATGTTTGCACAGTCTTTGTATGTTTGTATGCCGTCCAGGAAAACTTCTAACGCGTCTTCTACCGAATCTTCAGCTCCGCTAAAGCTGAGTTTGCAACCGGCGAAGTGTCTGTCGCGTTGATGCGATGATGTCGCTTGAGTTGCCGTCACTAACTTCTCGCATAATTCGTTATGCGATTGTTGCATTTGTTGCAACAATATTGTTAGGTATTCTTGCGGCATTGTTAAATTAAATGTTGACTCTGACGTCGAAGGTAAAATTTTTGTTTTCGAACTGGATTCCAAAATTGAATCGGCGGCGGCCATATCTTTTTTGGGTGGCATTTTGTAATACGCGATTCCCGATAATTATTTCGCAACACGAATCCAAACGTTGGGCGCCACGTATAACCGGGGATGGTCAAAGGGGTCCCGTGATTTACGCAAAACAACTAGGAGAAGGACACTTACATGTAGTTGTAAGGTCGCGACCTTACATCTTTCTTCAAAGGCAAACGGATTCGGACTGAAATAATATGGCGCACGCGAGGTGTGTGAATGATTGGTTGAGTGAATGTGATGAATGGTGAGTGTATGAATGTTAAGGCGTTCACAGACGTGTGTATGAGGGTGTGTCTACACTGAAAGAAATAATTAACTGAACTAATTCAGTTGTTTCAGAAATAATTGAACTCAAGTTATAGCGAAACAAATTTTAGTTAAATTTACATAACTAATTTTGTGGTGTAATACAATACTAGTCATGTTATTTTGTATTTGATGTGCAGTAATTTAATATTAGGCTGTTATTAACTTAATCAACTTAAACGAAGTAGTAGAGCTGCTGCAACAGAACTGTCTTTTTATAATTAACTTAAATGTATCCTATATATTATCAGTACGTTAGACTACGTTTTACCAAACTATGTATTGTTGTTCCAACAAAACTGTATATGTTTGCAGACTGTTAAAGTGTTTGATTGATTTTAACCAAATCTAATAGCATACTAATAATTTTACCTTACATAACTACCAGGTAACAATTTCATTCAAATATTAGACAAACAATTATGTTGTCTTTAATTTACTACTCTATTTATTAACAAAAAATAGTTTTGTAACAAATAAGTGATTTTACTTCTTTGTTGCTTACTTAAGCAAATGTACGAATTAAGGAAAACTATAGTTATAAAGTACGTAATGTTTAGTAAAACACTACAAAACTTTTGTTATCTGTAGCTCGAACGATTGTTTATAACATGAAACAGAATGACGCGACGCGCACAGCCGCACAGTAAACGGACCGGACCGAAGCAAACCTGTTCGTTCCCGTTTGTGTTTCCTCGAGACGAGAGTCTCAGCATTTCAGCACGCATCACAGTTTGTTCAGTCCGGTTGTTATTAATAAAATTCATGGTATTTGCGAAGAAAACCTTGGAGGCAAGGGCGGGTGCACAATATGAGTGAACTTGAGGAGGCGGCGGAGTCAGCCAGAACCTCCAAGTGTGAGATGCCTCGTGTACTAGTACCACTACGATGGAGGAGTACCTAGTGTCGTGACTCCTCCCTATGTAAATATTTAGATGTTTAAAGGTAAGTAACAACATTTAATAACAATAATGAATTGCATGATATGGGAGCTGTAGTTGTAGCGTAAGTAGATATCTACCAAACGTGCTTAATGCCCATAAGTAGGATTGAATACGCAATTAATTAGGTGGAAGTTTTCTTAATTCCTAAGTTTAATACGTAGGTTTACAGGGGGCAATTTACAGGTAGGTAAACACAGCAGGTAGGTTTGTAGGTCAGGAATTAATTCTACTACTAATTTCCAGTAACATAGTAAACGAGTGGTCAATACCATTACCTATATTCCTTTCACTGCGGCGTTTTCAGTTCACCTTGGTTATGGGGTTACAATTTTATTGTTATTCGTTGGAATAGTTGGAAAGTTCTATTGTATGTTCTATTATCCTTTATCAGTGAACGTTGGTATTCTGACATTTGTGTACGTTTTAATTTCAGAACACAGAAAACATATTGATATTTTGCAGTTATTATCAGAAGAGGAAATATAAGAAATTATTACAAGGCGAAACTGATTACCCAAACAGCCATGCTACAAAACATAATTAGTATAATTACGGACGCATTTTCCAAAAAAGTAAGTACCTATAGAGTCTGTTCGGAAAGAGAAGAGTAGTGAAATGTATGGGGTTGGGGTCCAATACATTCCACGACTCTTCTCTTTCCGAACAGACTAACATCACCACATCCTTTGATTTCATATGTATCTTTTAATATTAACGATTGTTTTGTTTTTGTATTTAGAACCCTTTTTTACACGATAAAAGTTCAAAATGGTTTTGTAATATGTACAAAAATAAAACATTATTAAAAAGTATACGAGGACTGAGGAAGGTACATATTAAATTGAATGTTTCAGAACATTGTGAAGAAGTCCTGGACCTGGCAGCATTTATGGCGACCCCTTTTTTGGTGACTACTTCGAACGTAGGCAAGAGTAAGAATTAAACCAGGTCTACTCTAAACTTCTCTGGTGGCCGTCTAAGCTGATTGTGCCGGAAGGATTTTTTTATGCATGTGAAATGTGCTGCGCAAATAGAAGAGACCATCGCACGCAGAGCGGAAAGACGGTGCGAAATGGAATTAACGTTGCCGCCGTCTAAATTGTAAGATATTCTATCAAAGCTCTAATAAACCTAACTGTAAATAATGTTCGTTACGAAATGCAGTTGATGCGTGATTTAAAATAAAATTTGTTCTTAATGCACTGGGTAGCTCTTGGTCTAAAGTAAAAGCGAAACATAAGCATAAGTTAGTATTTCCATTGTTTCTATTTTTTGATGATTACGAAATCAGAAAGTAAATAATGTTATAGTGTCATAATTTTATTATAATATTTCGGAAATACAGGAATTATTTGAATAAAACTGTACTTAGCATTTAAATGAAGAGTTTTACTATGCTACCTACCTAAAATTTGAATATTCGTATCAAGACGCTTTACGTTAATTATTTATGAAAATAATGGAATTTAATTATTTTTAATGTAAGTAACACCAATTCAAGTAAAACCCCGTCTTAATATGAATATTTATCAGAATTCAGTCAAATAATATTATAAATATACTGTAATTCCACTATATTTTGTTAGTTAAACGTCGGATCAAATAGCTACCAGTCCATCCGGCAATTAACTTAGTACAAAAAGGGACGATATCAATGAATCCGTCCTTAAATTAATCAACGAGAGTATAGTAAAATCACATTGTATTGAAATGAATTGTAACAATACCTTCTAGTAGCATTACCTGATCACTTATTACGAATATTATCTAAGATTCAGTTTAGGACCTAAACGGAATTGCTACAGGACGGAGCTAAAAACTTAAACTGAATCGTAATAAGTGATCGGGTAAGGCTACTAAAAGGTGTTGTTACAATTCATTTCAATACAATGTGATTTTACTATACTCTCGTTGATTAATTTAAGGACGGATTCATTGATATCGTCCCTTTTTGTACTAAGTTAATTGCCGGATGGACTGGTAGCTATTTGATCCGACGTTTAACTAACAAAATATAGTGGAATTACCATTTTAATTATAGATTACTAAATTGGTCGAGCTACTTGTAGCTAAACAGTTTTGTTATTAGTTACCAGACTAAACTTTCTGATTAACAACCTAAGTATTGTAACACGTCAACAAATTAAATTAGTTACCAGTTGATGAACAGTTTGACTACTAATAAATAAATCAATTCAGAAAATAATTGAACAGTTTAATTACTAAGTAAATGTAGGATTATTTAATTATTACAAAACATTTTTGTGTTTGCAACCAACTAGATGTTATAGATTCGTAAGCAATTTGGTTGTGAAATAGTTAAATTATTTGTTCCATAGTAACAAAATGGCGCTTGTACTTTTGTTGCAAATCACAAAATGTTATAATTATTACTAGACTATTACCATTGTTATAAGTAGAACATACAATTTAAAACAGTAACATAAATAGTTAAGTTGTTCATAACTCAACACAAATAACAAAACACGGTTTGGTAATGGGTAACACGTAGTTCGCAAGTCACAATTTTTAGGTAAGCAGTAACCTAAAATTTGGTTACAGTTATGCAAACATTTCTTTCAGTGTACACGTCTGGGTAGGGAGTTAAGGCTGTGCTACAACCCGACATTTTTAACCCCCGACGCAAAAACGAAGGGGTGTTATAAATTTGACGTGTCTATCTATCTGTCTGTGGCATCGTAGCTCACGAACGGATGAACCGATTTAGATTTCGTTTTTTTTTTGTTTGAAAGCTGAGTTAGTCGGGAGTGTTTTTAACCATGTTTCATGACAATCGGTCCACTATGACGGGTTTTTTTTTTCAAAATTTTAATTTTGTGGTTAGGTTATTACGAAAAGCCGATTTCGTCCGGCCAGTTTCGTCGTAAGAGGTCAAAATAAGACAGTACAAGAAGGTACTTTCGAAAAGACAAACAAACATACAGGAAGCGCTTCGTTCTGCTTATTCAACAAATAACTTCCTGAACCTACTTGTTTTAGTAAGAATCACTCTAATATTGACATGATGACTACTTTAATCTGGGTACTCGAATATACGTCGTATTATTGAACTATAGTGGTTTAAATTTGGTTAAATAATAAGCCTGGGAACTAAAATCAGTGGCCTGTTTCACCACAGTGACATTGACACTTGGTACTGAAAAGTATGTGTTTCTGGGTTTAAAATTAGTATTTCCTTGTTGATCATTGTATTATTGCAGTTGTGTATAATATAGTGCAGTGCGGCTACACCTACTTTAAATTTTGCATGCTACTCCAAGCAGGGTATGGTTGAACTATATTTTATTGTAATGTGCATTAGGGTAATTCCGAAAGTCGTCTAATTTCGAAAGTCGCATAAAAATCACCATTATTTCCATCATATCAAGATTCCCCTTTCGGAATTATCAGAGCATTTCTGTCATTTGGAATTACCCTAATGCACCTTACATCTTTCTTAACACATATTCAGCAAATACAGATATACCTACAAATACATTTATTTGATGACCGATGACGCGTATAGTGACCCACGCGCTAGGCCAGACCGCCCTGCCTGCTAATCTGCGGTCCTGGTTTCGAATCCCGGTAAGGGCATTTATTTGTGTGATGAGCACAGATATCGTCGCCTACCTAGGGTCTAGGTTGATCTGTGTAAGGTGTCCCCCAATATTTATTTATTTTTTGTATTCATTTTTCATCTTCTGCCTAGGGTTTTCCGGCATTTCTCTGGTTTATCTTTTTTTATTATAGTAACGTATCATAACGATGTGTTATGTGGTAACAAGCGACGCTTATTTTCTAATATTAAAAGCTTACTTTAAAGCCTAAACTCTAAACTAAGCCTATCCAGCCATCATACCATAAACAAAGTGTGCGAACGCCTTCGCGCAGCAACTTACTTGTTATCATTTTATTTCATCTGCAGTAATTTCTAATTCGTATAATGAACGTAAACTTATCTATTAGCTGCGAGTTAGCTCTTATAATTAATTTCTGAGGGAATCAATATTTGCTGGCTGCCTTTAGTTATCTGTGGTTTGTTCTTGGTAAGTACATTTTTCGATTGGGTAAAGTTTTCCTAAAATAATTGTGTACGTTTAATACGCACTAGACTTGGAATACATTTAAAAGTAGAAAATGTCTGCCTTGGGTCAGGCTTGAACTCACGGAATCTGGATAGTACTCCAGCGCTCTACCAACTGAGCTACCAAGACTTCAACCAAGCGAGCGAAATTTTTCACCACATAGGCCGTAGCTACATCTGCCGGAAGAGTTAAACTTCTTAAACGGCAACCGGAGTTCCAAGTCATATTGGAAATACGATGCGATAACCATGTTCAATTTTTTACTTTTGAATTTCGCTGACTTGGTTGAAGTCTTGGTGGCTCAGTTGGCAGAGCGCTGGAGTATCGATTCGGCGGCCGTGAATTCAAGTCTCACCCAAGGTTTCTAATTGTGTATTTGGGACAATCAGCCGTTGTCTATTAATGAACAGGACGAAATTAGGTTCACTTTTAATGTGCATTTAATTGTATAATTTCCCATGACTAATCGCCCTTATTCCCATTCAGTCTACCCCCGGTCCTTGTTTATTGCATTTAATTACTTATCCCGACGCCATTTTGTTGAAACGCCGCGAGTTACTGCGCACGCGCCGACTCAGCGTCATAACGTCGTAAGTGCATGAAGTCGCCATCAGAAATATCGGAGCGGGCGAGGTGCTCGTAAATATCGGAACAAGCACTTTAATAAATATATATTACTACTTAGGACTTACCTAGATTGCCTGAGTCCCACGGTAAGCTCAAGATGGCTTGTGTTGTGGGTACTCAGACAACGATAATACTTACCCCCCGTAAGATTTTTATCGGCTTGACAACTTTAGGGTGCGCGCCCACGGGGGCAACACTTGCTCGGCGACTTTCGTCATCATTCTCCTGCCCTTATCCCAGTCACTTGGGGTCGGCGCAGCATGTCTTTCTCTTCCATACATCTCTGTCACTCGTCATCTCATCATTAACTTGTTTTAGCTCGGCGACTTTCGTATTTGTATGAAAAGTTGCGTCGCCTCGTGTGCGCACTGTCATACTAGGCCATGGTCGCGACAAAAAAGTCGCTGGCAGCAGTCATAGCTGGGCACCGTTAATCAAATAGTTAACTTCGTTAATCGCTAATCCGTTACTAAAAATGTTAACTTCGTTAATCGTTAAAGCGATACATTTCGACAAATTTAACGTAAGTTAAAGTTAATCGTTAATCCGTTAACACGTGAAAAAAAATGAACTTTTCTTTAAAAATTTAGTTGCATCAGTATCCACTATAACGTATTATATTTCTGTAAAAGGCCGAAGTACAGCTAGCCTATTGAACTCTAGGCTGCACGTGGAAGGCAGTGATCGCCTGAGCTACTGCCAAGAGCTGTGTCAGGAGAGATGCTGGCGGTGACGGGACTGTTGTGGCACTTTGGGAAGTAGAGGCTAGGGAAGCGAATGTGGTCGTAAATAGGGCTCGAATTTGCTGCCCTATCACTACAACAGTCGCCATGGTAAAGCTTAGGATTCACCGAATCAAAGTTAGTAAAAGCAAATCCACGTGAAGAATACTTTTTTAGGTAATATTTCGGACTTTTAGCAATCGACATCGGTAAAACATAGGATTTACCGGCAAATCATAGGATTTGCCGTACTTCGGGCTTTTATAGTAGCGTTCAGAACGTGTTTTTCGCAGCGCAGATGGCGCCTGAGCTCTACTAGATTAACGATTAACGGACTCGGAGAAAATTAACGGAAGTTAAGGAGTCCGTTAACATTTTTTCAAGTTAACTTAAAAGTTAATCCGTTAATCGAAATGTTAACTTCGTTAATTAACGATTAACGGATTAACGAGTTAATGCCCAGCTATGGCAGCAGTTGCCCGTGTGCGCGCTCTCTTAGTGAACGTTTATGAATAAGGGGTTAATATACAAACACGCATATACATAATTATATGGTGTTTGTATAGGTACAGTCAAGTGTAAAAATATGGGTGCGTACAACTTATCAAAAATATGTCCCATAGCACTTTATGTCGGCGGAATAAGGTCTCGGTACATATTTTTGAGCGGATAAAATCGATACGTATTTTTGCACTTGACTGTACACAGCAAAAGGGAATGTACAAGTTTCTAATGGGGTGGCAACGCGCATGTGACACTGTTTGAGTTGCAGGCGTCCATAGGTTACGGTGACCGCTTTACATCAGGCGGGCCGTATGCTTGTTTGCCACCGACGTAGTATTAAAAAAAAAACCGGCCAAGAGCGTGTCGGGCCACGCTCAGTGTAGGGTTCCGTAGTTTTCCGTATTTTTCTCAAAAACTACAGAACCTATCAAGTTCAAAATAATTTTCCTAGAAAGTTTTTATAAAAATATACTATTGTGATTTTTTCCATATTTTTTGAACATAGGGTTCAAAAGTTAGAGGGGGGGGGACGCACTTTTTTTTCCTTTAGAAGCGATTAGTTCCGAAAATATTAATATTATCAAAAAATGATCTTAGTAAACCCTTCTTCATTTTTAAATACCTATCCCACAATATATCACACGTTGGGGTTGGAATGAAAAAAAAAAATCCGCCCCCACTTTACATGTAGGGGGGGTACCCTAATAAAACATTTTTTTCCATTTTTTATTTTTGCACTTTGTTGGCGTGATTGATATACATATTGGTACCAAATTTCAGCTTTCTAGTGCCTACGGTTACTGAGATTATCCGCGGACGGACGGACGGATGGACGGACGGACGGACGGACAGACAGACATGGCGAAACTATAAGGGTTCCTAGTTGACTACGGAACCCTAAAAACCACCGTACAGGTACATAGAAAACATCCATGATTTGGGAACAAAATATCTGTGCAAATAAATGCGCTTACCGGGTAAAAGGAGTGTACGTACGCTACGCTTGTACACTCCTTTTTCTAATGGGTCGGCAATACGCATGTGACACCCCTTGAGTTGCAGACATCTATAGGTTACGGTGGCCGCTTTCCATTAGGCGGATCGTATGCCTGTTTGCCGACGACGTGCTATAAAATAGTACATTACGATACAAGTGCCTAAAAAAGAACGAATTTCCTTTTCGCACGTGTATCGTACGGCGTTTTTCAGTACAGATGAGCCTCTGAAGTTTCGACCTGGCATATAATGAACCACTTCTCGCACTAGTGCGTAAAAAAACGACCATCTGTACTGAAAAAATCCTTTTAGTAATAGACGTGTTTAGATACTTATGAGCACACTGCCCGTTTTGATATATCTGACGGCGATTCTATAAGTGTAACATTTAACAAGCGAGTACAGACTCAGCATGGAAATGGCGTAAGTGCAAGTATTTGGATGGGAAGTAGGACGTTTTGGTTTTAGGTAGTTTCTGAGATAATTGGTGGTGTGATTGTTGATTAATTGTAATTATGTTTGGAGTGGACGCTTTGTTGTGGTTTTTGGGAAAGTATAGAGGTAGAGATACAATTATTGCCCGTGTAGTGACGGGTTAAGATTTTTTTCCTTTTCAGAATCAAGAGCTTTTTTGATCTAGGCAAAAAACAACAGACAAAAAATCGTCCCCAAAATTGTCTTAAAACGTAGTCACTAATATTTATCAAAAACTAACACACTAAAATTCCATCAGTTAAAAATAAGCTAATATTAATATTTCTTACCTAAAATGTTAAAATGTCATTAGGTACTGTTATTAACGACACGCTAAGAGCGGTCAATATAGTTTAGCGTGACCTGCGAGGTAATTTACATTATAAAATTAATAGTAATTAACAGATTAACACAAACTATAAAATAACTAAATATTAATGGTAATGTTTGACTTGCGCTACTTTGAGATTATATAATTTAATCATACGTAAGTTCGTTATTGCAGTTAAGACTGTATCGTTAAGTATAAACACAACTTTGAGTAGCCGTATTTATTTTCTATTATATTTTTTTCTTATATCAAGACATGTGCTTAATAAGTCACATATTTAATAAGGTGCGCATTTTGTCCTAGAAACTCGACGTGAAGCATGTGGTTTAGACAGTATTGATTTAATCTTCCCGAGTACCAATTACGATTTCGGACAAATGCTACTAGAAAATTCACAAACTGCGTACAAGACGATACGATTGCGAAAAAAAATTGTACGGTGCGAACCTCAACTACACATGATCCACAAAGCAGAATATCTGGACATAGTCTAGCCACTGTCATTTAACAAAAATAAAGTTTCGGATCTATGTATGGCGGCCATTTAGAGAATGTGGCATGGCGCTTACGCTAACTTCGACTTTGATGTCGAATTTATCTATCATACAGTGTTTATGTCGATCTGCTGGGTTAGCACATGATTGCCGCGAGAGTATGTCGCCGCGAGATAAACTACCCGTCCTTATGCCATTAATACAGTTAGAAGAAGACGTGTGATTTATCTCGCGGCGACATACTCTCGCGACAATCATGTGCTAGGCCTACTGGTTTAGGGACTGTTCAAACACCATGAATGTCTAGTAGACTTTGGCCTATGGCTAATTTTTTTATCTGTTTCTCTTATCCTGCTTGCATCAAAAATTTACGGCAATCCGAAACGTTGCTCAAAAATGCGTTTTTTTTAATTATATAAATACACCGCATTTATTCTGCAAGTGCCCTATTGAACAACCATGAAGAGGACTCTTAAAGAATATGTTTTGGCAGCATATTAACCTTTGTTTGTTGAAATCGTACTAATGAGTCATTGGAATATTCTCAAATTAAGCCAGATAGGGGTTGTCCCAAATGTATTTGCTAGACCTTAATGAAAGTACCATAAACTCCCTAAAATAAAATCAATATCAGACCTTCTTATATCAAATAGTGCTTACCAATACCTTCAGATCATACTCTCGGAACATAATAATACAAAATTATGCTCATGTCAACATTTAGACCAGGTTTTTTTTGTCCTTATACTTAACGATACAGTCTTTAGTAAGGTAGGTAAGTAAGTAAATATTCTTTATTGCAGAACAAAAGTAACAGCTTCAAAAATAACAGATTTACATTAAACATAAAGGTAGCAACAGGCGGTCTTATCGCTGTAAGCGATTTCGTCCAGACAACTCACAACCAGTAAGTATATACACCGTGTTTTACTTAACACTAAAAACCTGAAAACCGTTTGTTCAGAATCGAGAGTAGAATCGATTGAGCTATATCTTGATGGGGGTAATATTTTTATTTAAATTAGTATGATTAGTTATTTTTTACGTGCCTATTCTATTGTATTCGTAATACAACATTGTGTATATCGCATTGCTAGAGGTTGTTTACCTTTTTCAGTATTTAGGGGTATTAATTAATACTGGCTGGTTACTTGGGCGATTATTTTTTCCGCTACGAGTTTGACGTTGTTTGTCAGTTTAATCTTAATGTTTATCATAATTCATAACAAATTGAACTCGTACCTAATTACAACCTTGTCATTCTGAACATTGGATTTAAATGTGCTTACTGCGATTACCTGTCCAATTTGAAGTTTACTGTGACAAAGCTTTAAAGTATTTACAATTACATCTTAGCTGCCTATTGGTAAACCTTATGTCGTTGCAGTAACGTACACAAATAAATAGTTTTATGGTTTATGATGGTAGTTAGCAATTATTTTATTGAGTGTAGAGCTAAAAGTCAAGTAGAGCTGTACAGAAATCTAAAAATTCAATTTTAAAAAAAAGTAACCATCAGATTAAAAGATGAATATTCTAGATGAGTTTTAAAAAATAAAAATCTGTTGGGGTGTCTGAGGTTTTGAGTGATACGGGAAACACGTTGTATAACCGAACATAACTTAATTTCATATAAATATACATAAAGTCACGCTACGCCTTTACTTCCAAAAAGGGTTGGCAGAGCACATTAAACTACTCAAGTTACAGTGCTAATCTTAACGATTAAGGGTTGAAAGAAAATGAAATCTTAATATTGCATGTGACAGATTGCTAGCGCGAACTTATTACCTACGCTAAATTAGTTTATTAGATTTGACCGAAATAAAAATTACATACTTACAACATACATACAATCACACCTGTATCCCATAAAGGGGTAGACAGAGCATATGAAAGTACTCAAGTTTCAGTCAAATAAGGGGTTGAAAGAAAACGAAATTGTGTCATTGCATTGACAGGTTGCCAGCCTCTCGCCTACGCCGCAATTTACCCCTTATCCCACAGTCGACTTCTATTCTACGACATCTACTGGCAGAAAGGGGGTGGTGAAATTCTGAACTCGTCACCACAAGGGATAAAAATTGGAGAAGAAATGAAAATGGATAAAAAGTATATATAATAATAGGTATTAATCTCATAATTAAGGTTCAGAAAGCTCATGTAAATTAAACATACAGAAACAAACCAATAAAACAATTCTTTAGACGCATTTGAAGTTTTTTTAAACGGGTATCGTTTTGTTCCAATCAGTTTTTTAACACCTCACACCGATGGGAGATAATTACACGAATACTTGTGGGAAGCGATAGGACAGACTATATATGTCGTAGCAGATACATCACTTTAAAGAACTGTCCGTATCACAAATATGGATGCACAGCAATGACTCCGGCGGCCCCGGCTAAATCCAAGAAGGATCCTGCAGAGCACAGTAAAAGAATGATGTATTCGGAGCAGCCAATGCCCCGGGCGTCAAGACCTGGGGGCGTCACATTCGAACTTCGTCAAATACCAGGGGTGCCAATCTTATCAGTTTTAGTTTTTACCCCCTTCCAAAAAGTCTAAATCCGCTGGTCTTTATTGCAGTTCTCAATTAGCAATTAAGTAACACTATCTATGAAAATAACTCAAGAGCGCTTTGTATTGTATTATTGTTACTTTTTCCTTTACAGGCCAGAAGCACGAATGCTGATGGTGTTTCAGATCGGGATTTAAGAGGTATTTAAACGATGGTAGTCTATAAGAGATAAAGAGATATACCTAATTTATTTGCGAAAATGTAGTGGACAGAATTACAGTACATTTTGCTTGAAGAAGCATGCAAAATATTCTTATAAGCTAGGTACTAAATCGAAACATTAAGTATATACAAAAGTATGTTGCACAAGCTTAGTCTACACATATTATACAATTATAAAATATACATTATTAACTAATTATACTATAGGTACCGGCTTCCATTGGTAGACAATTTAGGTCACTTTATTCATTATCATAACTTAGCAATCGCTTACAAACCTCTATTTGTATCATTCTAGCAAGCAGATATGTAGAAATGGAGACCAAAAATAATTAACGTAAATGTAAAGGCAATAACGAATATTGATACTTTTTTTACCACTTCACATTTTTGTTCTCCGGCGTTATAAGGATTAGATGTAAAAAATTGACACATTTGCCGACGGCGTTTTGGATATTTAGAGTGGCGTATCTATCTTAGCACTATGTAATCCGCGTCTTCGTTAGCCGGATTCCCAACTAATGGTTGTTTGTTTTACGAGGACTGTGGCCGGCCCGATTTTGGCCGATTACCTTGTTACCACCACACTAATAATCTACCTATTATAGCCTTTATTGCTTAGGTGTGAAGGTTCGTCTTTATCCATAAAGAGTGTTCTTTCTAACCTCATAAGGCCCAATGTGCATTTAAATGGACATTTGTTTTCAATCTTATTAGAACCTTTTTTGAACCAAATAGAGTGGCTTTTCGTTTGTTTAATATCGTAAGGTGGGTACCACAAGGTGTTTATCATTCACACTGTAAATTGAACATTTTGAGCCCTCATTTCAAAGGTGTAGAGCTGATTTTTAGATGAAAAATATTATTGTCAGAAGATTGGGCATTTAAGTGATTAGGTGAAGATTTTTTCTGTCTTAATTATAACGTTTGTAATGAAGTTTACGTTTTGAGGTTTTTTTCTTTTTTTCTTCGTTTTGCGTTTTGTTGGAAACAGATAATTAGTAGGTATCATTACGTCAGTAACCTTTTTTATTGGTTTTACTTCCTCTTTTAATTTAACTTGAAATGATGGGTTGTGAGGGTATAAAGCCGAGTTTACACCAGCGTGTTATTGCTGCAAGTTTCGAGACGCAACTATTGGTAAGAGTGAGTGGCAAATATCAGCATCTCTTTCTTGCATATACCTCTGTTTCAAAATTTGCAGCAACTACTTGCAGGTGTAAACTTTAGTGTTAAGATGCCTTTTCGGACCCTTGATTCTTGGTATCTAATCCATTTAATTGTAATTGAACGTATAACTTTTGTGTGTTAATGTTATAATTTGGTATGGTATACTTACATACTAATCAAGATAAATAATATTTTTTTAAAACAATACGTATTGTATATAATATAAAACTTAATAATAACCAAAAACTTAAAAATAACTATACAAACTAAAATATAACTAATTGAACTAACTAACTTAAAAATAAACTTATAATAAGTAAACAAAAATAATACTAATGAGTCAACAAAACACAAAAAACATAATTGACAAAAAACCGTTTTAAATGAAGTAGTATTAATGATATTATACTATACATGTAGGTACACAAATAATATACTAAGATTGACTGGTAATGCCATGATTCATTAAGTTAGCCATTTGAAACTTCTTACCTTTACCTACCGAAATTCTACCTTACCTTTACCCTACTAAGGGCCACTTGCACCAACAAAAATGAAGGGTTAACCCACCGTTTGATATGTAATTTGACAGATGACAGCCCACTAACCCTGAGTTAAGTGGTTGGTGCAAGTGGGCCTAATTGCAATAATATTTAAAAATAAATGGGTAAATGAAAAAAAAACGTAAATACTTACAAAAGGGGGAAAGGGGGAGAGGGGAGAGGGGAGGAGGAAGACCTAGGAGAAACTATTTCAGCCAAATTATAGAAAAGGTTCAGGCCGTATCGTACCAGAAGGTGAAGGAGTAGGCAGAGGACCGGACGAGTTGGAGATTGCTCCACCGACAAGAGCACAGCTCTTATGCTAGAAAAGAAGAAACTTACAAGCAATACAAAGCCTCTTTCACCATGTTGCAGCAATTGTTATTACACCAATATGCTTTGATGTTTCTTTTTTTTTTTTTTTTTAATTTATTATTCATAACAACATGTACACTTTTACAAATTTTATATATCTCGCCAAACTATGACGTTTGATGGCGAGTTAGCGCTCATTTTTATGCTTATAACTTAACCTATTTACTTAATTCTAACAACTTGTTAATAGTTTTACTTAATTTAAACAAACATTTAAGCATGCTCAAAACGTACTTATTGCAGGATTCATCTATCTAACTTACAGACTATGACTTAACACTGAGGAAAAAACTTTTTAATCTAGATTTGATTACCCCTTTGCTCACTTTTGGAGTTTGCCTTAGCATATTGATTTTATTAAACACTCTGGGTACTATATATTTCGCAGTTCTTTTGCCATAATAATTTCTCGTTTTTCGTTGTATGAATTTTTGCTCTCTTACACTTCTAGTATTATACCTATTGCTAATTTTTATTTTATTATCATCACTATAATAATATTCTAATCCTATTAAGTACTCAACTTTTTTATCTACAGGTACGATTTTACATAAAGGGAATAACTTATCATAATCTTTTTTGCACTTTTCCTTAACTTTTTTTGTGACGAGGTACTTTATTAATCTAGTTTGTAGTCTTTTTATATCACTGATATAAGTTGTAAATGTTCGGCCGTAAACAATGAGACCGTAGCTAATTAGGGAGTCGGCAAGTGCGTAATATATAACCCTTAAAGTGGTTTTGTTTAGTGAGCTATGTAATTGATAAAACTTTGCCAATACCGATCTCAATCTGTTACATACGTTGTTTACATGTGGCTTCCAGTTAAAGTTCTTATCTATTGTCAAACCAAGGTATTTAAATGTTTCTACATACAATAATTTATCACAGTTACATCCAAATTTATTGACATGTAAACAATCATATGTATGTCCTATTATATCCAAGTTTTGTGGGGTTACATTCTTTGCTGTCTGATTGTATGGCGAGTGTATATGCATGCATCTTGTTTTGGCGAAATTCAGGATAATTCCGTTATCATGTGCCCACTTCGTGATATTTTCAAAATCCTCTTGTATATCGATACCTTTGGGTTCAATTGGCGTAAAGGACAAAATGCAGGTTTTCAGGAGAAGCAAAAAACAACTTTTTTTTTAGAAAAATGTTTATATCTTTTTTGTTTTTTGACCTATATTTGTGACGTATATAGAAAAATATGTAGATTTTTAGTATCCTTCACCTAGTGTAGCAACCGTAGTGATAAACTAAACGGTTTAGAAGTTAGATGGTTGTAAAGGACACGTCAAAATGTTATGGACGTCCTTTACACCCACGATTTTTTTGAACAATTAGAGTCGATAGGGTCGTAAATGACGGTCTTAGATGATTTTTATACAAATTCGGGGCGTAAATGTAACCAGAATGGTACAAATGGCAACTGTTTTTAGCTTAGTTTACAATTGAGAAATTTGAAAAATGTATCAAAACGTAATTAATATGGCGTAGAATAGCCACATTAGTGTTACAGTGTATATTTATCTAAATATTTAGCAAAGACAAAGAACAAGACTATTTTATATCCAGTTATGCAATAAAGAAACAACATTTGCTTAAAAACTAAGTATCTCATATTTTGGAAAGTTATTATTTTAGTACTCGCCGCTGTCTCAATAAGTTACGCATTCAGTATTTAATTCTAGCAGGGAAACGCTTTCGTAGTTTAAGTAAATATAAAAACACTAATGGTAATCACGTAAATCTTTAATCAGCAACTGTGAATATATTAATACGACAGTAATTTTAAGTCTAAAGTAGAAAGAAGTTCTAAGAATAACTAAGAGTTAAGTACTTATTTATAAACGCAAGTTAGGACGCGTATACAAACTGTAGTCAAAACTACCTACTATGTTGATTCATATTTTTGATAATTTAAAACAGAAGATTGTTATTTAGTCTTAAACCTGTTAAATAAGAATAATCTTAATTATGAGTTCAATCCTAGAAATATTACAGTCAATGCTTTAAGTACCTGAGTACATAGCCAAGTCACCAAACGCTAACGCTCATTCGCTAGCGAAACGCACCTGTTATTGTCGCACTAAATGTTAGTATAGTCTACTGTTAAAGTTTACTGCCGGCGTAGCTGAATGGCAATCGTCGACGCCAGACGCCGACAAAAATGCAGTCTGGTGCAATACGCAAGAGCGATAAAGACAAGCGCTCACGATAATATCTATTTCGTAGCTAAGTATATATACTTAGCTACGAAATAGATATTATCGTGAGCGTTTGTGCATTTGGGCACGTACCCTGATAACCATAATGTTTTTTTTAATTACCTACATCTCGCCGCAGTATAATAATACTACGAAAGCGTTTCCCTGCTAGAATTAAAGACTGAATGCGTAACCTACTAACTATTCAGACAGCGGCGAATACTAAAAAAATAACTTTGAATTTGTTGCCAAAGTATTAGATAGTTTTTAAGCAAATATTGTTTCTTTGTTACAAAACTGGATATAAAATAGTCTTGTTCTTTTTTGTTGCTGAGATAGCATAGATAAATAATACACTGCATTATACTAATGTAGCTATTCTATGCCATATTAAGTACGTTTTGATACATTTTTCCAGTTTTTAATTGTAAACTTAGCACAACATTTGTACCATTTCGGTTACAATTACGCCCCGACTTTGTATAAAAATCATCTAAGACCGTCATTTACGACCCTATCAAATCATGGGTGTAAAGGACGTTATAACATTTGGACGTGTCCTTTACAACCATCTATCTTCTAAATCGTTTAGTTTGTAAAGAAACTTCAAGACTCCTCAGGATAATTATTATATTTGATCAACACTATTAATTGTTAACCTAGTTTACAAAACTGGGGACTCAATTGCACAGTTTTCGATAACTACCTTACACTAGCACGAGTAACAAAGAACTGCCGCCAACGGCCGGCGCCCCGTCAACGGAACTTCCCCGCCATCAATGCCTTTTTATAACTACCCTCTTTGTTTCTTTTAATAAAGTTATGATGGCGGCCAAGTACCGAATACTATTAAAGTTTAATATATCTTATATTAACTACCCACAAACATCTAATTACAATTTTGGATGGCAAAAATCACAACACTCGGTCATCCGACTGCGTGCTATCTCCGGAGCACGCGAAATCACAACACTCTTTAGGTAAGAGTATCTATATATTATCTATTAATCTATATTATCTATTATCTATATTATCTATTAATCTATATTATCTATTAATCTATATTATCTATTATCTATAGTATCTATATTATCTCTTGACTCTAGTATAATTATTAATACAGGATGCGAGGACACAAAAATACAATTAATCTCTAAACAAGATATAGATTTCAACATATATGGCTACTGAATACATAATTTATTAGTATAATTATACAGTAGTAGGTATTTATAATCTAATTGTGATTATGACATAACATAGGTTTGGGACATAGTATAGGTTTCTAATCTGAGTTAGACTCGTCCGAGTCCGGTGACTCAGAACCAGATGACTCGTTTATTTGCAGCGCCTGAACACTGATCCAAGGACGCATTCTATCAGCAGCTACAACGCTGTCATATTTTTTAGCATCAAACCCAGGAACGTTGGTGATTCTGTAACGATCATTACCTAGGCAACATGTAACTTTATATGGGCCAATAAACTTGGGCAAAAGTTTTTTACTTTTCCCATTGTTATAAAAACTGGTCTTCGTAATTTTTACTAAGTCACCGACAGAATACGTAACCGCTGGTGCTTTCTTTAAGTCATACAACTCTTTTTGTTTTTGTTGACTATGTCGAATATTCAGAGAAGCCCTTTCTCTGATTTCATCCATCCTCCCATCAGTCTCTGTTGATGGGAGGCCAGACTCGTCTATATTATCAGAAACACTAACACAAGGAGGCGCACTGATTCCCTGACTCTCATTCAAGACTTCATTTCTTAAAGGGGAGCGAAAGGAAGGCGCCTCATCGTTGCCAGTATCTCCGTCAGTTACAGTCGACGTCATGCCGTCAGGACTCACTACCACGTCATTGTCCGTTGATAACTTGTTATCAATAGGGCAGTTCGATTTAACCCCGAAGAGTAATTCCGATGCACTCCTTTTTGTCGTAGCATTAACGGTATTATTAATACCCCACTGTACTTGACCCAGTTGCTTGTCCCAATCACGTTCATTATTTTCGAAGTTCTGTGTCGCCAGGGCCGTAATAATAGTTTGGTTGTACCTCTCGGCCTGCCCATTTGCCCTAGGACAAGCAACTGCGTTAAGTACATGTTTGATACCTTTGTTAACACAGAAGTCTTTGAATTGGCCCGAAGTAAACGCGGTCCCACGATCCGATATAATTCTTCTCGGAATCATAAAATCGTTAAACAGACTATCTAGTACTTTGATTACGTTTTTTGTTTTCGTGTCTTTGACTGGTCTGGCAAAGACATATTTTGTAAAACCGTCTACTATCGTTAGAATGTAGCTGTTGCCTGCTTTGCTCTTAACAAATGGTCCCAAATGGTCCAGATGCAAGGTGTGAAATGGTTGTGCTACTTTTTCTATCGGGTGCAAATAGCCAGTACTAGTACGAGCTGCGTTATCTTTATTGTACGCACAGTCGATACAAGCCGCTACATATTTTTTGACAAAGCGTCTTAGTTTAGGGAACCAGTAGTGGCTCTGTACGCGTTCCAACGTTTTAGCATAACCGAAGTGACCTACATCATCGTGGTTTGCCCTACAGATCTGCCACCTAGCGTCTTTCGGGACTACTAATCTCAAGCCATCTTCAGTTTTCCTATGCAACGCGTGGTTCTTAACAACGAAGTGGTTTTTAACGTCAGAGACCTCCCTATCTAAGCCCGGTTTTAAAATCTTAAAAATCCTCTCTAACTTAGTGTCGGCCATTTGTAGTGTCAAAATCCAATTGTCAGTATTTATATGTAAGACATTCATAGCTGGCATTGGACCACAATCCTTCGGAGGATTGCGGCTCAGTGCGTCCACATGAGCCATCCGACATCCCGGTCGGTATTCAATATTAAAATTATATTCACTTATAGTCAACCACCAGCGTGCAATCCTCGGAATTAAGTCACGCTTTGTGAGGGTGGTCCGGAGTGCATTACAGTCCGTGTATACAGTGAAGTTAAGCCCCAGAAGATACGGTCGAAACTTTTTCAACGTACAGACCACAGCCAAAGTCTCCAACTCATAAGAGTGAAAATGACGTTCCTCTGGCGTGGTCTGTCGGCTGAAGTACGCGACAGGCTTCAACACTCTGGGACTCAACTGCCATTGCATTAGTATGCCGCCTAATCCTAGTGAGCTAGCATCAGTGTGTACCTCAGTGTCAAGTTCCGGATTATACAGTGCCAGCAGGGGACGTTTAACCAAGCACTCCTTTAACGTCTCAAATGACTTAACTTCATCGCCACCCCACTGCCACTGTATATCCTTTTTAAGCAGTATGGTCAGAGGCCTAGCAATTTCACCGAACCCTTTCACAAAGCGGCGAAAATAGCTCGCTAAGCCTAGGAATTGCCGGACCTCATGAACATTACGAGGTACCGGAAAATTCTGCACCGCCATAATCTTCCTTTCACTTGGTCTTATACCCTCGGCAGAGATTTCGTATCCTAAATATTCTATGCTCGTATCAAAAAAACTGCATTTTGACAGTTTGAGGGTTAGACCAGCATCCCTTATCAATTTTAGTACTTCCTCCAATCTTTCAAATCCTTCATCAATTGATGACGAAGGAATGAGAAGGTCATCCATATATGCCAGGGCACTTTTAAATCTACGCGCACCTAACAATCCGTTCATCATTTTTTGAAATACAGCAGGCGCGTTTGCCAATCCGAAGGGCATCCTTTTAAATTCATAATGCCCGTCCGGGGTGACAAACGCTGTCAAATGCCGGCTTTCTTCTCCTACTGGGATTTGGTAGTAGCCGGATGCTAAATCCAGCGTGATAAAATATTTGTTCCCACTTAAATTTGACAGCTGGTCGTCAATTAGAGGTAAGGGATATTTGTCTTTGATGGTTTTATTGTTAAGGGCTCTGTAATCAACACAGAGCCGAGACTCCCCGTTCTTTTTCTGAACCAACAATATAGGACTCGCGTAATTAGAGTTGGATTCCTGTGCTATATCATTTGTCACCAATTCATCGACAATATCCCTCACCTTTTTACGTTCAACATGCGACAGTCGGTATGGTCTATACACCACAGGCGTCTTATCATGTAACTCTATGTTCATAACAGCGTCCTTAGTACACCCTAATTCGTTAAGGTTTTTAGCAAAACAACTTCTGTATTTTTGGAGAAGCTGATGCAATCTATCGCGGGTTTCCTCATCGATCCTTTCGCCTATTTTAATTTCGGACCTGTCTATCGGGTTATCCTCTCTTTCGTATTGTTCGGCTTGTACGGCCAGAGTCTTGACTTCTGCTATTGGATTGACTCTCGCTATTAACGTCCCTGCCTTGAAGCTAAGCGGGGCTTTCGTTAATGAAGTTATAAACACTACCGCCCTACCCTCATTGACCTCGTAACAACCCTGATGTAGATGATATTCTTGATTAGGGCATAACCTAGTGCCTCCGTTCGAGTAAACATTGCCAGTATAAGTTTCCTTCGTATATACCTCCACTAAACCTCCTTTCACTACTGTAACATCTTTAGAGACGTACAGGCTAATGGTCTCATTTGTTTGCACGGAAATGTCGGTGGGAGTATGATAAAGGAACAACTGTTCACCTCTCTTCAGTGCCGTTACAAATGGTTTCTCCGTAAAATTCCGTCCTATCATAAGAGGGCTATCTAAATACGTGTCATCAACAACCAAAACATCCAGCTCTGTTTCAACCTCATCGATTCGGACATTTATGGTAGCATTGTATTTCGGGAAGACTGCACCATGTCCGAAACCTCTCAAAGTCAGCAACGGCGTACTATTATTGCTAGTCAATCCCAGAGTAGTCGCATCTGTACTCCGAATTAGACTACGCGCGCACCCGAAGTCAATATACGCGTCTATCATTTGACCATTAACGCAAATATTTTTGAAATACTTTTCATTTACAGAATCATCATAATCTATAATATCGCAAAGAGGACTTGTTTGGTCTGTATGATCTAAAGGCGTTTTCGTTTCGTAATTCGGTCTTGTTTCAATCCCTTCCAATAGAGAATTGTCTACATCTAAAACTACCTTTAGCACCTTTTTCTCAGTAGGCTGGTTGTTTGGGTTGTTGACTTCGCGCATTTGGGTTTGTAGTGGTCTTTTGGTGCAATTGTCACTATTGTGCCCTACCCTATAGCATTTGCTACACTTAACAATGGGCTTCGTACAATTTTGGTAGATATGACCGCGTTCGTTGCAATTAAAGCAAGTAGAGTCTACTCCCCTACTGAATGTAGTGCTCTTACCAGAAAGGTTACTACGAAAGTCACGTCTCTTTAGTGAGTTTGATGCTAATGGACCTCGTGATGCGTCTCTGGACTGTGAAGGCTGTTGTGACGCTAAATAATTTAAGAGATCCTCTGGTTCCTCACATTTGAGAGCTTGGGCTCCGTTCCTAACTGAGCTATCCGTAATCCCATAAATTATACAATCAACTGCCTTCCGACCGACAATCTCGCACCGACTCAGTAATGCCAATTTCTCATAAAAATAGTCTCTTAGAGTTTCATCTGTGCGAGATTTTCGGTTTAACATTTCATCTAATAGTTTACCATAATTCACGTCATTCGGGAAAGCTTTAATTAATTTACTTTGCCAGATATCCCACGAGTAATTGAGCGATGGCAAAGATTCATACCAACTTTTGGCTAACCCACGTAACTTTTGCAGCGCGTAGTGAATTTTTTGCTTCTCATCCCATGAATAAATTTCGGCGCACTCGTTCACCTTCTTTAGCCATCGTTCAACATCTTGAGCTTTGTTGTTAGGGTCGAACTCCGGGACAACGTTATTATTAGAAGCGTTCTTACTTGGCAGACCTTGAAGCGTAGATACTATCTTCAACAACTCATCTGCAGTTAATCCCTTTCGGCTCCTCTTCTTGGAAGTCACATTAGCGTCCTCTGATGACGAGGACCTATTTCTTCTCCTTCGCTTCTTCTTTGGCCGCTTCGGCGTGTAACTTTTCTCATCATCTGAAAAATTTCAAGCGCATTTTATGTTCTTATCTCAAACCATGCCTCCCACCAATGGGACGTTTTACGCCTTAATTCATATTTCTGACCTTAAAACTTGCCTTTTCTCTTTTTTATAAACTTCGACAGACTTTAGCGTAATTTTGAACTGACTAGACAGGATTGCGCAATCCTTAACTTTTCTCTGACTTGTCTTGGGTAATTTAGCAGACTTTGACAAGCTTTGATATTACCTTGATAAGATCTGACACTACTTTGGTGAACTTTGACATCACTTTATAAAGTTTAAATTAATTTGACATATGATTGTCAAAGTCTGGCTTCATTTCATGGTGTTTGACATTCGTTTGACTGCATTCGACATGGTTTGACGTAAGTTTGACACTGTTTGCCATTAGTTTGGCACTACTTGACATAGATTGACAGTGTTTGACTATGTTTGACATAAGTTATATAATATTTGACATCCGTTTAACGATGTCTGACTATGTTTGACAGTGTTTAATTACATTTGACATTGTTTGACGTAAGTTTGACAATGTTTGACATTGTTTAACATCAGTTGGACTCTATCTGACAATGTTTGACAGTGCTTGACTACGTTTAACATTGTTTGACGTAAGTTTGACAATGTTTGACATTGTCCAACATCAGTTTGACACTATTAGACATTAGTTTGACAGTGTTTGACTATGTTTGACGTTGTTTGACGTAAGTTTGACAATGTTTGACATTGTTCAACATCAATTTGACACTATTTGACGTTAGTTTTACAGTGTTTGACTATGTTTGACGTTGTTTGACGTAAGTTTGACAATGTTTGACATTGTTTTACATCAGTTTGACTCTATTTGACAATGCCTGACAGTGTTTGACTACGTTTGACATTGTTTGACGTAAGTTTGACAATGTTTGACATTGTTCAACATCAGTTTGACACTATTTGACATTAGTTTGACAGTGTTTGACTATGTTTGACGTAAGTTTGACAATGTTTTACATTGATCAACATCAGTTTGACACAATTTGACGTTAGTTGTACAGTGTTTGACTATGTTTGACTATGTTTGACGTAAGTTTGACAATGTTTGACATTGTTTTACATCAGTTTGACTCTATTTGACAATATTTGACAGTATTTGACTACGTTCGACATAACTTTGACAACTCTATCTACTTGGCGTCAAACTAAACAGCACATCTACATGGCGGTTAAGTTATATGTAGCACTTACATAATCACAGTCAAAATAAACAGCGCACCTACAAGGCTGTTATGTGCAAGCACACCTACATGGCCGCAGTCATACTAAACAGCGCACCTACATGGCTGTCAGGTTATATGCAGCACACCTACATGGCCGCAGTCATATTATACAGCGCACCTACATGGCTGTTACATAATAATGCAGCACACCTACATGGCCGCTATCAAACTAGACAGCACACCTACATGGCTGTTACGTAATATGCAGCACACCTACATGGCCGCTATCAAACTAAACAGCACACCTACATGGCTGTCAGGTTATATTATGTAGCACACCTACATGGCCACAATCAAACTAAACAGCACACCTACATGGCTGTCAGGTTATATGCAGCACACCTACATGGCCACAATCAAACTAAACAGCACACCTACATGGCTGTCAGGTTATATGCAGCACACCTACATGGCCACAATCAAACTAAACAGCACACCTACATGGCTGTCAGGTTATATGCAGCACACCTACATGGCCACAATCAAACTAAACAGCGCACCTACATGGCTGTTAGCTCACTCAACACACTACAATTTATCGCATATAGGTATAAGCACACTTCTACGAGGATTCTATGAACTTTACTGCCTCAACAAACAATTGCTTCAACCGAATGTAACTCAAATCCAACCTCGTGCGTATACCTACCCTTGCGATTAATTGTTTAGTCGTCATATTGCTTTAAAATAAGATAAGATCCTGAATTACTTACGGTTTTTGTCAGCCATGGCTCGCAGCGCAGGCTCACGCTCACTTCTGATATGTAAAGAAACTTCAAGACTCCTCAGGATAATTATTATATTTGATCAACACTATTAATTGTTAACCTAGTTTACAAAACTGGGGACTCAATTGCACAGTTTTCGATAACTACCTTACACTAGCACGAGTAACAAAGAACTGCCGCCAACGGCCGGCGCCCCGTCAACGGAACTTCCCCGCCATCAATGCCTTTTTATAACTACCCTCTTTGTTTCTTTTAATAAAGTTATGATGGCGGCCAAGTACCGAATACTATTAAAGTTTAATATATCTTATATTAACTACCCACAAACATCTAATTACAATTTTGGATGGCAAAAATCACAACAAGTTTATCACTACGGTTGCTACACTAGGTTAAAGATACTCGTAATCTGCATATTTTTCTTATACACGTCACAAATACAGGTCAAAAAAACAAAAACAGTGGTTTATCTTTGTCTTGGAAACCTGCATTATATGTCCTTTACGACAATTGAACCCAAAGATATCGATTACAGTTGCGAATAAAATATTTTTAGTGCTGGGCGTAAAGGACGAAGAAAAAAAAAACTTGTCCTTTACGCCCAACTTTATCACACTACTATAGAAAGTGATCCTTAGAAAGTAAGGGCTTAAAGGGCAACAATATATATAAAGGTGACTTACGACTATATTTTTATTTGTAGATTTCCTTTACGACACAAATAATAATTTATAATTAATGACTTGATATTTACGCCCCTTCAGAAAAGCTATTTTTGCAAGTCCATAGTAGAAAATCTTGGTCGTAAAGGCAACTTTTTAAGAGATATCGAAATTTTAACTACACAGATCGATAGCGCTTGAAATTCTGAACAAAACTGTATATATAACTCATTTTGGCCAAAATGTCCTTTACGCCAATTGAACCCAGAGGTATCGATATACTTCTGTATCTCTAGTAAGTCCTTTGAGGCATATATTAGACACATATCGTCTGCATACATATACACTCGACATTTTTGCACCACATTGGAAACACTGTTGACGTGCATCGCATATCCCACTGGAGCATACACCGAGCCGGTGGGCACCCCGAGGTCCGCGGCCGCGGCCTCCCCGGTCACTCCCGCGACGCTCGTGCGTATCCTCCTATTGGCCAGAAACTCTTTGAACCACTTATTTGTAGGACCACGTATCCCGCATTCGTCCATTGCTTGTAATAAAATATCGTGATCCAAAGTGTCAAATGCTTTTTTATAGTCTATAAAAAGAGCTATCAATTGTTTACCAGAGTCTAAACATTCATTAACATAATCTGAAAAATCTAGTAAGGCCGAAACAGTACTGCGCCCTTTCCTAAACCCATGTTGCGTATCGGAAATTATTTTGTGACGCTCCAAGAACGAGTTAATTTGTTTAACAATTATTTTTTCTATAATCTTATCGATAACAGACAATATAGCTATCGGTCTATAATTAGCATACTCTAAATGGCTCCCAGACTTGAATATAGGTCTTATGATGGCCTCTTTTAACTTGTCGGGATAGGTACCACTAGTTAGGCATGAGTTTATTATGTTGGATATAATAGGACTTATTCGCTCTCGAAGATACTTGACGTCTTTAACACGTATGTTATCGGCTCCGGCCGCCTTATCACAGGATAATGCGTCAATAACCTTTTCCACGTCCGCAGGGCTCACCTTACTATACCTAAAGCTGACATCGCATGATTTAACGTAGTTATTTCTCTCAAGAAATTTTATGTTACAATCGTGTTTGACCTCTCGTATTTCCTGAGTAAAAGTTTTTGTAAAATTTGTACAAATTTGGCTAGTATTTTCACTTTTACCTAAATATTTAAGTATGACCTCGTCTAGACTCTTTTTACCCCTCCCCAGCCATGAATTGATGTTTGACCAAATCTTTCTATAATCTCCATTACATTTTAAAATTTCCAATTGTCTATATTTGTTTTTAGCCTCCAGTACCAATTTATTAACTTTGTTCCTAAATTTAGTATATTCTAGTCTTTTTATCATACATTTTGGTTGCGATTTCCATTGTCTAAATAAGTAATCCCTACGCACTAATAAATTATATAAATAATTATCTATCCATGGCTGTTTATGCCTCTTTTTATTGTTTTGACATTTGAGTACAATTGTACTTTCCTTATAGATACCGTTAAGAACTGAACATAGTGTCTGATACTGCATTCGCGGGCATTTAATTGTAAATAACTGAGACCAGTCAAATTCATCAAGTTTTTGTTTAACTATTTTTTCACTTATTATTTCACGGGAGATGTAACGGCTTACTTGCAAACATGTATTTTCACTCACGTGTAGGTCCAACATAATACCCACGGCATGATGGTCCGAGATGCATGTCTCCAGCACGTACGAATAGAGCGCGCTGTCGCCCCGTCCCGCTCGCACCCACACGTGGTCCAGGCATGACGCATCGTACCGGCCGTCCACTATCGCTTCTCGTGTTATCTCCGCGCTAGGTATTGCACATTGCAGGCCAGATCCACACAGGGCGTTTTTATACATTGAGATAGTTGGATTTACTGCATCATTCAAAATATCTATGTTTGTGTCTCCTATTAAGATGACTCGATCTGTTGCCGGAATAGGTTTTATAATCGCTTTCAGCTCTTTTATACATTGTACTTTATTCTTGTTAGGCGGTCTGTATATAGTAATTAGGTGTAAAGTGTGTTTTTCTATTCTAATCTCGCATTGTAGTGTCTCTATGGCTAGTGTGTTTACTTTCTGAACATTCATATATATACTCTCTTTGGCGTATATTAATATTCCGCCTCCTCTTTCTAACTCTCTTGACCTAATATGTGCATTATATCCTGATATTTGGTACATACTCAGCTCATCTGCCTTGATATTTATCTCACTAAGTATTATAACGTCAATTGTGTATATCTTGTCTCCTAGTAATACTAAAAGCTCATTAAAGTTTTTCCGTAGGGATCTGATGTTTAGGTGAAAGATGTGCAAGCCTGTCTTCGATTTAGGTAAGTCGTCATTTAATGTTTGCCAGTCATAATACCTTTTGTATACATAGTCTGGAGTTATATCATCGCTTTGCTCCCCTATAATAAATTATATTAAAAACCACCTAATGTGTCCACTCTGCGCTAGATGCACATTTCCTTATCATCGAACCTGTTTAAATCCGCCTCTGTTCTGATGTTATATATTTTTTTCTCGTCGCTATTCTTTTTCACCAGTATGCTTCCATTCTGTACCCAAATATATTGTATTCCTTTCGGTTTTAAGCTTTGTCTAACGGTCCACAGTAGCTGACGTTTATGCCGGGGTAGGTCCTCATTTATAAATATTTTATTTTCACTGCCATTGTTATAAATATTATCGTTTGTTAGTTTGTACTGCTTCCTGGCTAGTAACCACCCATTGCGTGCACCTTTAGATCTTAGTTTTACAAGCACTATTTTGGGCTTAGAAGCTGCGGCGTCCGGCTTTTCTTGGCCTACCCTCTGTGCGTCTTCGATTTCGTTAGGGTTCAGGTTCATTTTCTGGGCTAAATTTTTTACCACATTTAGAGTGTTTTCACTGTTTTGGGCTTCTAGGCCATGAATTTCGATGTTCTTCTCCTTTTCTCTTGTTTCAAGCTCCTGCACTCGCTCTTCCAGAGCCTTGTTGCATTTTTCTAGATAAATATTTTTCTGTTCTAGTGCTTTGAATTTCTTTTCAGACTCTTTTTTATATTCCATTAGTGTTTGGTACTGTTCGGCGTAAAAGTCCACGTTGCTTGTTAGCTCATCTATTTTCTTTTCTAACTTATAAAGAACTTCTAATTTTTTATTGATATCCTCCAACACTTTCTCTCCCGAATTTTCTCCTAATTTCACATTAAGAGTCGGAGATTGTTGCTGTTGTGGACTATTTTTAATCCTACGACACTCTTCGCATAGGGAGGTTTGTATGAACTGTTTATTGCTACACTTCTTATGGAAGACAGTCCCACATCCCCCTTTGCACTTCACTGTGTCATTTTTATTCACTGATACGAATTGTTTGCATTCTTTACACTGAGTCATTTTGCTTAATTGTATTACCACGTGAATACACTAATAGGTTGCGACGGCTATACTCGATTTCTTATCGCACGTCCACACGCGGAGCGCTCGCGCACGAAACTTTTCTTACACGCTCTGCCAAGAAGTAGTATTCCTTGCCGTCTATATTTTCCAGCTCGTAAAACTCAGCAACCTTCATTAAGTGTGAACAGGCACCTTCTGGAAGAACTCCATTGTGGGCCACGTCTTCGCCTCGGCTAGTCTGTGGCCATGAGTAACTCCGTTTATATACAAAAACAACTTGCTTTTGCCCGCAGCTTCGCACGCGTTAGAAAGAAACAAAAAGTAGCCTATGTCACTCTCCATCCCTTCAACTATCTCCACTTAAAAAGTCACGTCAATTCGTCGCTCCGTTTTGCCTTGAAAGACGGACAAACAAACAGACACACACACTTTCCTATAATATTAGTATGGAGTATGGATAATATGTAAAAAAAATTGCAACTACCTACGACAAAAAATGGATTTATGCACGTCGCCTTTCATTTTCTTTCATCACCGCTGCAGTGGAGTGACAGCCTTAAGCCCAGAAAACCCACTTTTACAAACGGTTGACAACATGACAAAATGCAACTGACATGTCAGATTTAAACGTCTTCATCTTGACCTTTATCTTCATTTAAAAGTAAAGATGAGAACATTTTAAAAGAAAAGAAAAAGCATCCGCCACAAAGTTCAGTGGTCAATACTTATATGTAAGATAATTAATTTGCCGCGCCGTCTCTTCGCATCGCGTTGAAAGGGTTAGGTTTTGTAAAGCTGCGATTATACTGGTATTTTATTTGTATTTTGGACTGGTATTTAATGATATGGACAATATCTGTAACCAATAGACGATTTTTCATTTTCATTTTCATTTTAAATCAGAGAAAATGAAAAAATCCAGACTGAGGTGGTTTGGACATGTTAATACGCACAAACCCGAAAATCACGTCGTAAAGAAGTGCCTTTCCATGGCTAAACCAAGGAAAGGAAGGGGCAGCCCTTCAACTTCCTGGATGACAAACGTCCCAAGGGATATGAAGGAGTGGGGCCTGTCTAGAGTGTCTAGTGACGATGCCACAGAACTAGGTCATACCTATAGATAGAAGAAACACGTTCATCTATTTGTATGGCGGCCGAGCGTGTCAGATTTTGTATTGAAGTTGTTACTTGCTTCATTTTAAATATGTTTCATAATTTTTGTGTTGTTGCAATTATATATCACGTAACGAGGCATTTTTGATGTTTTTGTTGACTTTAACTTACAAAAATTGACGCCCGAAAGCTGCAAGCTGCGATTAAAGACGGACAACTCAGTGGATTTTACTGAGTTCATCTCACACGCTAAGGAAATTGGGAAATTGTATTCATGGCGCCTCAAGATTGGGAAAGCCGACCCCGCGTAACGAGAAAAGGTGAGGACAAAAAAGAAGATTTTTATTTTGAACCAGGATAATATTTAGCAGCAGAAATTACCTGCCGCTAAGAAGATTTGTGATAAGTGATTCCCGTCCCAAATAAAATGATTCCCGTGTGGTGACAAGTCCCATGGGTGAGAAGTGGAATGCAGGATATGGGTTAAATTGTGGCAGCAATGTCACAATTTCGAATTCTTTAAATCCCTCAATTGCCAAGAGTGGCACTGAAACTTGAGTTGTTTTATATGCTCCCCCCCCCCCCTTTACGGTAAACAGGCGTTATTGTATGTAAAATGGATAATATAAACTTGCCCTAACAAATCCCACTGGCATGGCGAATATCACAAGTGGCGAAGCAAGAAATCGATTAGCCCGGCACCCGCGTTCGATCCTTGAAAAATTTAACTGATCTTTCTTCACACTTATTGCAATTTCGTAAGGTCTACGAATGATAAACTAAGTTTAGTTTATTTAATACTAGCTTTTGCCCGCGGCTTCGCTCGCGTTAGAAAGAGACAAAAAGTAGCCTATGTCACTCTCCATCCCTTGAACTATCTCCACTTCAAAAATCACGTCAATTCGTCGCTCCGTTTTGCCGTGAAGGACGGACAAACAAACAGACACACACGCTTTCCCATTTATAATATTAGTATGGATAACGACGATTACGAGTACTATGTAAAAAATACTGCAAATTATTGTTTAGTGTCTCATTGTCATTATCTTGTGTGTGTTTGTGTTGTCATTATCTTTCACGTTGCGGCACTTAAAGTAACTACTAAAATACCTAACCAATATATAAATATATCAATACATAATTACATACATTATATTATTGGGTTGGCACAAAAGTACTGACACACTCTACAAAACTCTATACATTTCCTTTCTTAAGTTAATTGTTTTCGATAATATTCTAGTATGTTGTAGAACATTCTAGGTACTTCTAATGTGAGGGTATATAAATCCGCCCTCGTGATTGGTTTAGTTAGATTCAAATAAAATGGACGAGCGACAAGTTCGAACACTTTACTTATACGAGTACTTGTTAGAACACAGTGCGCGGGCTGCGGCTGACAATATCAACACTGCATTGGCCATTGGGCGCTGGAAGTACAAGCCATGCCATGGTGTCCAGATGGTTTGACCGTTTTAAATCAGGAGAGGAGCCTTGAAAGTCAGTCACGCTCAGTAGGCCTAGCACATGATGGCCGCGGGAGTATGTCGCCGCGAGATAGATGACACGTCTTTGTCTAATTGTATTAATGACATAAGGACAGGTAGTCTATCTCGCGGCGACATACTCCCGCGGCCATCATGTGCTAGGCCTGCAGGACGACCACCTGCATTCAATGATGACGATTTACGCCGCGAACTACAGTCGAATCCTGATGCTACTACTCGTGAATTAGCGGAATCACTTAACTGCAGTCACCACGCTGTGGAATACCATCTGCATGAGCTTGGGTATCGAAAAGTTTTGGCTCGATGGGCACCGCACATCCTTACCGACGCCAGTCGTGCAGTCCGTGTCGCCATCTGTCAATCACTTTTGTTACGACCCCGACGTAAAGAGTTTTTGACTAATCTGGTTACGGGAGATGAATCATGGATTTATTATGAGAACGATACACGTCGTGCTTTTTGGCTGCCTCGAGAAGAAACGCCACCAACTCAACCGAAGCTGAGTCAAAAGAACCACTTAAAAGTTTTGCTTTGTTGTTTCTGGGACTCGCAAGGCATGCTGTTTCATGAAACTGTAAACGCTAACAAATATTCAACACAGCTCACCGAACTATCTTCTGCTATCAAGAAAAAACGACGAAGACGAGCCACTGTAATTTTACTACATGATAACGCTCGACCTCATGTCGCATCTACCGTTAGATAGATAGATAGATAGATATATTCTTTATTCATACCCACAACATACATGGCATTGACAATTTAACATCCAAAAAAAAAAATTAAAACAAAAAACAGTAAAAGAGTTACATGCAAACTTAACTAGTAACATTATTTTAACTAATACCTATGCCATGCATCGTGGCAGAGAAAAGGCGCTGACTCAGCGTCGTGATGCGGCAAGCCACATCGCTGGTATTCTGCCAGTACCTTAATATAAAATGTGCAACGCTTTTGCGAACAGTTTATACAAGAAAAACTAACGTGCTAGTTGTGTGCAGTGTGTGTGTGTGTGTGTGTGTGTGTGTGTGTGTGTGTGTGTGTGTGTGTGTGTGTGTGTGTGTGTGTGTGTGTGTGTATGTGTGTGTGTGTGTGTGTTATAGATAGGTGTTGAAAGAGTGTTTCTGTGCGTTTAGGCTTTATTTTAAGGCATATATTATTGGACAGATGTAAGTGATTAATTGATTAAATACGTATTAGTGACCAAAGATGGAGACAAAGAGAGAGAGTTAAGGGTAAATTCGGTTCAACCTTGCTGTTTTTGTTTATTAAAAAGTTCATTTTTATATTTTATTTTGAAATTTGCTTTATTTTTTAACATACGAATTGGTGGTGGTATGTTATTCCAACATTTAGTTGCGCGGTACCGAAAACTCCCCTTGAAAGCGGCAGATCGATGTTGGGGAACCTGTAATACTATCGCTCTGGAAGCTCGCATTTGGTGATGAATACTACTTTTTGAAAACCATAAGAGTTTATTATATAAATAAGACGGCTGCTTGGTTTGAATTGTATCGAAGAGCAGACAAGCCAACATAAGCTCTTGGTTTCGTTCGCCAACAGCTGGAGAACTTGGGCTGGGAGACGATACCCCACTCACCTTATTCTCCAGACCTCGCACCATCAGACTTTCATTTGTTTAGAGCCCTGAAACGACATTTGCGGGGTAAACAATTCAATGATTTCCATGATGTACAGGTGGAGTTGAACAACTTTCGAGGCACAGCCATCAGAGTTCTGGGCGAAAGGCATCCAAACTTTGCCGGATCGTTGGCAAGAAGTCATAGATGCTAATGGTGATTACATCATCGACTAAGCTTTTTGTATTGTAATATAATAAAAAATATTAAACGTAAACCAAGTGTCTCATTACTTTTGTGCCAACCCAATATATATAATTATCACAAGAAGTAAGTATACATACATACATACCTACATACGTATAATGACGCGCCTGTATCCCGTAAAGGCATAGGCAGAGCACATGAACCACTCTTGGCAAAAAGGGGTTGAAAGAAAACGAAATTGTGACATTGCAGTGACAGGTTTCCAGCCTACACCACAATTTAACACACATCCCACTCTATGACACCCACGGGAAGAAAGGGGGTGGTGAAATTCTTAACCCGTCACCAAACGGGCAAGTAAGTATATCCATACTAATATTATAAATGGGAAAGTGTGTGTGTCTGTTTATTTGTCCGCCTTTCACGGCAAAACGGAGCGACGAATTGACGTGATTTTTTAAGTGGAGATAGTTAAAGGGATGGAGAGTGATATAGGCTACATTTTGTCTCTTTCTAACGCGAGCGAACCCGCGGGCAAAAGCTTAGCTAGCTAGTTATATATGAAATACCCATGACCATGCTTGATCGGAAAGCCGAAGTTTCTTCAGAATTCACCTTGAGTGATGCCACAGACCGTTTGAGCGCGAACAATATTTATAGATTTTGAGTACTTATTAGAAGTGTATGATGACTACGTATTTTCGATTAAAAATGTGTGTAATTTTTTATTTATTTTGGCCACCGAAAACGCTGTCAGCGATGTAGTGACGTCATCGAATTCGAACCTTACTGCATGTCAAAACAATCTCTGACATATGTCATGTTGTTTTCGAGTAGAGTGACCTGATGCACAGATAATCTATAGATTAACATGACTGTGTTGTTTTCGCGTGATTTTTTTGCTGTTTTCAAGTCAAATACGGTATATACGGTTCATAATAAAATACGGTAATATTTTATTTCGGTTAATTGGACAGTACTTAATCATATAAGACTTTAAAAAAAGGGTCAAGTAACTATTTCACTGCACGAACTGTGAGTGATTTTGCGTACGTGTACGCGAAATATACACGTACGTGTATTTCCGCTTTCCTTACGATGTTTTCCTTCAACACAAAGTGGCCAATAATATACGTGTCAAACCTTCGACGGGGAGGCCCCCTATCGGAATAGTTCAGGGAATAAAAGTACTAACTCAGTATGTATCCCATTGTCAGGTTCACAGAAGCAAGCTATCGGACACAGGAAGCTAATAATATGCCTATATAGTTTACAAAACAAGGTTGCTGAACGAAAACATTGTTAATAACAATGTAGTATTTTACTGCGCAGTTGGCTTTAAATGCATCGTAGCTTCGTAGCAAAGGTATGTAGTTAAAAATAAGAGTTGAAACAGATTATTCTCGCGTGATGGTCTCATCGGAAGATCAGCGCTGGAAGTCACCAGTAGGCCTAGCACATGATGGCCGTGGGAGTATGTCGCCGCGAGATAGACTACCCGTCCTTTAGGCCTAGCACATGATGGCCGCGGGAGTATGTCGCCGCGAGATAGATGACACGTCTTTGTCTAATTGTATTAATGACATAAGGACAGGTAGTCTATCTCGCGGCGACATACTCCCGCGGCCATCATGTGCTAGGCCTGCTTATGTCATTAATACAGTTAGAAGAAGACGTGGCATCTATCTCGCGGCGACATACTCCCGCGGCCATCATGTGCTAAGCCTACAGCAACACACTGAGATGAGGCTATTTCATGGCACTTCATTTCTTTCTGTTTTTAACCCCCGACACAAAAAAGACGAGGTGTTATGTTTCACGTGTCTGTCTATCTGTCTGTGGCATCGTAGGTAGCTCCTGAACGGATGAACCGATTTAGATTTATTTTTTTATTGTAAAATTTAAAATATTTACTTCTTGTCTACATCACTGACATTCGATGACTTTTGACGACGGGTGTCAAATAGTAATCCTTGTTAGTAAAAGAAATTAGTTCAGCTGAAAATCCGCAACGTGGCGAGGGTCAAATAAAAACTTGTCAGGCTATACAATAGTATAAGATCGAATAATTAACGAAAAATAAGTTCTTTTTATTTTTAAATACCGAGTACAGAAATGTAATTAAGTCAATTACATGGTTATATTTACCGTGTTCTGTTTTGCAGTTCATTCTGTATATAAACTAAAGTTAGTGATTTACTTGGTCATAGAGCAAAATTTTAAATTACCTTTTACACTAGAATCTTTTAATGCGTGTTTTTAAACTCGGGTATTAACCTTTAAGTGTCTTGCAAGTCGCTTATAACTCGGGGATTTCCCTAATCATGTCGCCAATTATTCTCTCAATAGATGGCCTAATGACTGACGGTGCTATTCGAAAAATGCTTCCAAGATATCAAAACGATATGACACATGCCCTGCAGCCAAGAGTAAAACCGTTGACGGTCCGTAGCGTATCGCTGTATCTCTCTCTGTCGCTCTTTTGTGTTGGTGCGAGTTGTGTATTATTCGGCACGGAGCGTGAACGACGATTATAGTCTGCAGGCCCTTATCTGTGTGTTGTTCGATCTTGAAAATGACATTTTTTTTGTAATTAAATGGCTTCAGTCCATCATTGGGACTTTTCTTCCACCAATGTTAACTTTGACAGATCTGGCCCCGTAGCCGAATGGCATTTCTCCGACGCCAAACGAAAGCGATACGCCGCTGGCTCTGTCGCGCCAATACGCAAGCGCGATAGAGATAGATATCTACTAGCGCTTCGTTTCGTGAGCGTTTCGTGAGCGATTGTGCCATTCGGCTAGCCACCCAGGGTGAGTAGCCGAATGGCACAAACGCTCACGAAACGAAGCGCTAGTAGATATCTATCCCTATCGCTCTTGCGTATTGGCGCGACAGAGCCGGACTACGTTTCGTTTTCGTTTGGCGTCGGAGAAATGCCATTCGGCTACGGGGCCAGTATCGTATCGCTTTGATACCGTTACGTTACGGCCTTTTTTCAACACTACCGTATATTTTCCAATCATGTCTGACAGGTGTCTTAAGACTTAAGATAAAGGAATGACTTCTTAAGTAGTAGTTGCGTTATTTGAAAATTAAACGGGGAATTATTATTGGTCAGTGTTACCAATCCTAAAATTAACTGATTACGTATTATTGACATGGCATTTTTTTTTAAATTGTCCTGTCCTGTAAAGTAACTTTGCCAACACTTATTAAAAAAATGCACAAATGATCAATTATATCTAAGAAGATCATATTATTACAATTTTATTTGCCATGTTTTTCTTAAACCCCAGTGGGGCTCTTGAAAACAGGAATGTACAGATTCTTAAAACGTCGGCAACCCAAGTTATATGCATCTATATGCTAAGGTGACCGCTTACTATCAATCGGGATGCATACTTGTTAACCACTACCATGGTATAAAAGAAAACTTAATTTTTTACAACTAGGAATTGATCGCCACTAATAAATGATTATATTATACTAAACTTGGTTTAGAATAAAATTAAAAGTGGAAAAGGCTCAGTTGGCAGAGCGCTGGAGGCCGTGAGTTCAAGTCTCACCCAAGACAGACATTTTTCACTTTTTAATTTATTCTAAGCCCTGTGGCATCGGTTGCAGACATTCATGCTAATCATATGTTAAAAATGTATGCATACATACATACAATCACGCCTGTTTCCCATAAAGGGGTAGGCAGAGCACATGAAACTGCTAAAGTTACAGTGCTACTCTTGGCAAATAAGGGGTTGAAAGAAAACGAAAAATGTATAATAGGTACGAAACTCACCTACGATAATTCGTAAGTCATAACACTACTTATTACGCACTAATCTTAGTATTGCGTCATTGTTCATATCAATGCATCAATTGTGTAATCAGCATTATTCATACTTCTTACTAACCGCCACACTGAGATTATTTAGCTATGGCAACATTTACTGGGTGGATCCTAGATGCGATACGCAGACAGTGTTGCCACTTTCTGAACGGCTCTACTATTTGGTAGAATTTTAATTTGATGATGGCTTGATACGTGGTTAAATTATTTTATGATTATTTTAGATTGGGTTTGTAAATAATATACGTAAGTATTGTACTAAAAATAGTCATAGGAAAAATATACTTACCAGATACATCTGATACTAAAAATGTTATATAAAATTACATTTTTATTAAATGAAAAATGGATCGCTTGTTTTACCGTTTTTTACATACATATAATATTTGATATAAAATCAAATACATATATGTAGGCCAAAAATTGTTCTAGTCCTCAATATAATTAAAATATGTTACCTATTTCGATTCTTTCGATATTATATCACGAATAAGTAAATATATTTATATGTCCCTAATTTTTCTATAACGCAGTCCAATAAAATCAAGTCCTTAGTGTTCTTTACATATCCCGCACCTTTTTTGGTCTTCTCTGTTTAGCCTAAAGGTTGTCTGGTAGAGAGTGCCATGTAGCATTAAGTCCGCCTTTTGTAACTGTATATTTTTACTGTGCAATAAAATTTAAATAAATAAATAAGTAGTCCAAGTTAATTGTTCGCCTGTAGAAAATTGTAGGGTTGATTGACAGACATGATTGTGTTGTTTGATAATAAAGAGTATACAATTCATCATCATCATTCAAACTATTCCAGGGAAAGAAGTTAGATGCAATTTTATATTTGTTATTACAATACTAGTTTGTTCTTCCTAAATAATTGTTACTAAAATGATATTGTCTAAAGTAAAGTATATATAATATATTATATGTAGTAGTTTATAATGTTATACATACATTATGAATTCATTATACACTACATGTATTAACTTAGTAAAACTAGTGTAGAATCTAGTAATTGAACAGAGGCAATATCCTTGATGGTAGAATCGGCACGATATATAAATGGTCACACCGTTCGATATTATTCAGCTTTTTGCCCTATACACCCAGGTGTATAGGCGCCCAGTCCCGTAGCGAGTAAAGGGCGCTTAACCCGCCCGACTCATAAAATTTTCAATTCAAAAAAAAAAAAAAAGATATTATTCAGTTCAGTGTAACAACATTGGAGAAAACTAAGTGCCGGTGTAAGTGGAAATAATAACAATGACTCTTTACATTCTAATTATAACATTTATTATTGCCGTTGGTTATAATTTATACCAACATTTCACAAAGTTTAATAACTATTGGGAGTCCAGAAATGTGCGCGGACCTAAACCCACTTTTTTCTTCGGGAATATCATGGACTCTTTTCTAAGGAAGAAACCAGTTGGAGTTGTGTTTAAGGAAATATATGATGCATATCCAGGTTGTTGGATTCTTTAGAATGCGCTCTCCAGATCTGCTTATAAGAGATTTAGATGTCGTGAAATGTGTTCTGATTAAAGATTTCGATATATTCACTGACCGTGGAAAGGAATACAGTAAATCAGGACTCGGAGCGAACCTGTTTCACGCAGACAGCGCCACCTGGCGAGTGCTACGGAAGAGATTCTCACCAATGTTTACATCTGGAAAGTTGAGGAATATGATGTACTTGTTGACGGAGCGTGGAGACAGGTTCGTGGAGTATATTGGCAGGATAACACAGGAGAATACAGAGCAAGAGATACATGGTCTTACGCAGAAGTTTACACAGTCTGCCATAACTGCTTGCGTCTTTGGACTAGACCTGGACACATTTGATCAGCAGCATGATACACTTCAGAGGATTGACAGGAAGATCTTTAGCGTGAAATACGGTTCAGAACTCGAGAGCATGTACCCAGGCATTTTGAAGAAAATTGGTGGATTGTTGTTTCCAGAAGAAGTGAAGACCTTTTTCTCCAAATTGATCAAAGAAGTGATCGCCATAAGAAACAGGCAGCCGACGAACCGACATGACTTTTTGGATCTGCTTCTAGAGCTGAAGAATCAGTATGGACATCACGATGGACAGAACGATGGTACCCTGGATATGACTGATGAAGATATAGCGGCTCAAGCGTACATTTTCTACGCAGCGGGGTATGAATCCAGTGCCTCCACTATGGGGTTCTTGTTATACCAGTTAGCTTTAAACCAGGACATTCAAGAGAGGCTATATGAAGAGATCAAAGAAGCTTTAGAAGAGAATGGAGGGATGACATATGATGCTATCATGAACTTATCATACATGGAGAAAGTCTTCAATGAGACTTTGAGAATGTATCCGATTATTACCAAGCTGAAGCGAAGAGCTAAAGCGGCATATGAGATTCCGGAGACGGATATAACGATAGACAAGGGCCAGTTGATAAAGGTGTCGGTTCTGGGCATACACCATGATGCGAGGTACTACCCGAGACCTGAGGTCTTCGATCCCGAGAGGTTTTCTCAGGAGAACGTGCAAAGGAGACACAAATGTGCTTTCTTGCCGTTTGGAGAGGGACAGAAGCAGTGTATTGGTGAGTAATTTTGTTTTGTTTTTCGTTTTTATTTTTAAATCATTTAACAAGGAGCCTGGCAAAAATAAAAGATATAAAAAGGGGTCATATATCATTGTGTCTTGTGTCGTCCCTTTCAGTCCGTGTGAGAAAATGGAGCGGCACTACGGCTACGGCTCTGCTCTTTCTTGCCGCATTATCTTTAGCTGTATTTGTAAGAATGTCCTATAATATTTATTTATTTATTATTTATTTATCAGGAAAAAATATTTAAATATTTTACAGTCTCGATTCGGTCGTGCTTTAGTTTACTCTTGTTTCGAATTTAATATTTTCTGCATTTATATCGTAACTAGCTTTTGCCTGCGGCTTCGCTCGCGTTAGAAAAAGACAAAAGTAGCCTATGTCACTCTCCATCCCTTCAACTATCTCCACTTAAAAAAGTCACGACAATTCGTAGCTCCGTTTTGCCGTGAAGGATGGACAAACAAACAGACACATACACTTTCCCACTTATAATTTTAGTATGGATTGACTACTCCAGTTTCCATTATTGAATTTCATGAATAAGTAGCTATTTCGGTACCTAACCAAAGTCATGGCTCATAGCAGTCTAAACAACCTAAATTTAAACGGTTTGTTTTGCCGATTGCATTCATTTCTCAATAAAAGGAGTTCTAGGAAACCGATAACAACACAAAGAGTTACTTTTTTATCTACTACCTGCTAGTACTGTTAAACTGTAACACTGATAAAGTTAGTTAATGAGGCATTGTACTGTTTTATCGAGATAAACTAGAGTACGTTGACCCTCAAGATCGGTGGTAAAAGTTTGTAACTGAAGATCTTATTATAATGGTTTTATGCAAGGCCAGTACGAGACGAGTGAGAACCCGCCAAAAAACAGTCAGTTACTTCAGTGTTTAGTGGCGTTTATTATGGTTTAACAAAGTTTCATTCATGAATTTGACAGCTAAAACTCTTCAATATTTCATAGAAGTTTGACAAAATATACATATACACAATACACATGCACATTGCGCTTTATGACTATCCATACTAATCCATACTAATATTATAACTGGGAAAGTGTGTGTCTGTTTGTTTGTCCGTCTTTCACGGCATCACGGAGCGTCGAATTGACGTGATTTTTTAAGTGGAGATAGTTGAACGCATGGAGAGTGACATAGGCTACTTTTGTCCCTTTCTAACGCAAGCGAAGCCGCGGGCAAAAGCTAGTATATAATATATATATATATTAAATATAAATGGGAAAGTGTGTGTGTCTGTTTGTTTGTCCGTCTTTCATGGCAAAACGGTTTCCGTTGTTCGGTTCGGTTCGATTTCCGTTGTTCGAATCCGTCTCCTGCCAGCCATCCTGCTGCCAGCAATAGCTAATTTTTTTTTATTTAATTCCAGGAATCCGCTTCGCACAAATGCAGTCCTGGGTGGGGTTAGCCAAGTTGCTCCTCAAGTACAGGGTGGAGCCTTCAAGGAACACTCCGCTACACTTCACGTACGAGCCGCAGAGAGTCATGCTGTACCCTAAGGGAGGGTTCCCTCTTAATATCATTAGAAGAGTTTAGTTTCTGTATGTTATTGTTGACTAGGAAGTACAAGTGGCGTTCTCGCATCCATATTTGAAGTTTCTTTAGATAGATACCTACAATAGGGTCTCATCTTGCTCGTGAAAATTTAACTTATGCTAGCCTAGTAGGTACGGGCATCTACCCAAGGGAACAATCTTTGAAGCTCCGTCACACCTCGGACACTGGCGATCAAATATATGAAAGAGGCGCCTTCCTAGCACACAGTCTAAGCTCGTGTAGGTGAACGCGTACTATGCTGAAATATGGCAGGTCGACTGTTCGCGTTTTTGACAGGCGGTAACTGTGAGGTAACCGAGAGAGGGTGGGCGGCGCTTTCAGCGGGGAGCGGGAGTAGCCATACTGTACGATAGATTATAATGTGGCTCCGTGGCGATCGATACGTAATGTCGCAACAATACGGAAACTTGAGAGATAGAAAGAGATAACTATACGGAGCATCAACGACTTGTAACCTTGGCTATAGGCCCGAGCAGCTTACAAAGTCTACATCTTGAGTCCGGTAAAAAAATGTAGAAATTAAAAAGTGTACTCCCGGTTTCTTTGACCGAAGCGATAGCGTAGGTTTGCAATTTAGCTCATTTGATTTTTGTCGGTCCGGATGTTCTTCAAAATGGTACATTTTATGATTTTTTGTGTCCAAAAATTGCTATGAAGCATTTATAGCGTTGGTAATTGGTACTTAATATCATAATGACTTCTGCGTTATCTAAGTATTTGCTAAGGTCCAGAGTTCACAGAGCTACTAGTATAATTATTTTGTGATTTAAAAAGGGCGAAAGTGTCGGCAGTGTACATACTTTTTAATTTCTATTTTTTTTGGACTTTTTATTCGTGAAAACCGTATTTCTTGTACCTAATGAATTAATAAGACTTGATTACTTGCCACTATTAGTATTAACTAGATAGATTATTAGTTCTAATAATTATTGCACAAAGAAGCTTCTGCCCTATTTTTGTAAGAATCTTTAGGGTATCAATATCTTGGTTCGTCCCATCCGTTTTTTTTGGATTACGGTTTGTTACAATCAAATTTTATTTATTTATTAGTAAAAACATGTTTACATGACATTACAGTAAAACCAATGCGTCACGAAACTTAGATAACAAAAAAGAGAGAAAATAAAGAGAACAATAATAAAAATAAGATTAAACAATTGATTCGAATTGATTTTTTTATAATACCATATTCCTAAAACGTCGCAATGCCAAAACAGATTAGACTCATAAAGTCTAAAACTTGAAACGACTTAAACCTAAGTACTTCACAAATTACCGTAATACCAAAATGTCTAAAAGTCAAATTAACTTAAAACCAAAACTTCACTTACTCAAAATGCCTAAAATTCAGTATCCACGAAAACTATTTTTACAGATTTTCATAAATAATTAACTAAATGAATAATAAAACACAATGCAAGGAATAAAATGCAAACTGTAAATAAAATTGTAGGTATTCTGAGAAAGTGTCATTTTGAATTTTGGTTATTATGAAACTGTGAAGTTTTTGTTTTAAGTAAATTTGACTTTTAGACATTTTGGGCAAACGGTAATTTGATAAGTAGGTTTAAGTCATTTCAAGTTTTAGACATTATAAGACTAACCTGTTTTGGCATTTCAACGTTTTAGGAATATTTTATTATAAAATTTGGTTGTAACGAACCGCAATCCAAAAACCCTAAAAACGAAGTGGATTACTCAAAACCGTATTTAGTTATGTAGAACTAAATTTAAGAATATTGAATACTGTAGTAATCAAGTGTGTTAGATTATTTCAGTAATTAACTAAAATTTTATTACTTTATAGTGATGAGCGCAAAATAACAAAGCACTTATACATACATGTTTAACGTCCTGTAAAATAATAGAATTTTGACCATTTTGTAGCAACAAACTTGTTTGACCGCCTGTAATTAAATATGTTATTTATTGGATAATTATGTCACCGTCAAAAGCTGAAGTTTCTTCAAACAAAATCTCTTTTCACTCTAATATATCTTATCCATTTCGTATCGCGAGTTAATATTTGACTTATCTTAATATTTGAATCGGGCTGTAATCCGTAAATTTGACAGCTGGAATAGATGGCGCTAGTTGGCGACACATTTTATGTCAGCGACGTCTGTGTTGTGATTTATAGATGACTAGAGGTTGAAAACTTCCTGTCACACTGTATTTCATCTAATTTAGCGACCGAAATCGCGATGATAGTATTTGTACTCACAAATTATACTATAATATATTGGGGACACTCATTTGAAACGTTGGAATATTTTTAAGCGACTCAATTTCGTCACTACTTTTAAAAAATCTCGTATCTCACGCTGCTCCTCAAAGTTAAAACGCAGTAAGTCTATATGCATTCCATACATACTTACTACAATTTTCTTTTCATTGACAGACGAAGATACAAGTTTTTTTAAAAGTAGTGACGATTTGCTTCTTTAGTGGCGCTGTTTGCAAAATTGTGATTATTTTTAGAGTTTGAAACTGTAGACTTTTTATGTAAATAAATATGTGAAATTGTGAAGCATTATTATTTGTCAAATAAGTTGATTGGAGAACAAATTATGTATTTATTTAGACTCATAATGGGTAATAAAATAAAAATTGACAATAAAATAGAAAATTTTGTTCTACGCTATATTACATTTACTCGTACATCTACATTTTATAAATACAAAGTAGAGTTGTATTGCTGCTTTTCAATGAGTAGACTGTATGAAAATATTATTTTAAGCTGTAATAGTTATATACTACTGATATTAAATGACATGTTGAAGTATTATGGTATTTAAGATTATGCCAAAAATCGGAGATTGAGGGTCGAGAGTAGACCTTAAAAGGCGTCAAGGTGTCAATCATTAACGCCAAGAAGTAAATAATAAAAAATTACACTTTCAATGTTTGGCCATCAGTACTGGGTGAAATAAAAAGGTCCGTTCAAACTTTGCAAAGTGACTTTTGAGGTCATAATGAACAACTGTTATTACGGGACCAATGCTGAAATCGCAAAAAAATTGGCTGTTTCATACATTTCAACTGTCATTTGATCCGCTCATTTCTGAGCATTTCTTTTTTTTTGCCACTTTTATGAAATGTCATATTTTTGAAAAAAAAATGCTATTTCTACTCAGAATCACTAGCTTTTTCAATCCTAGTAGTTTAAAAAATTCTCCCCTACGATTTTTTCTTATTTTGTTACCATTTTCCGTACATGTTGTATGGGGTAACAAAAGAGGTAAGTAACAAAATATTATGGAAATTCTGGGACACTTTTTGTCTTCCAGTGAGATTAAAAAACTAGTGATTCTGAGTACAATTGACCTAAAATTCCCAAAAAAAAACAAAATAAAAAAATGGCAAAAAAAAAAGAAATACCTACTCTTCTATGGAACATACAAATTTTTTTTCGCGATTTCAGCATTGGTCCCGTAATAAAAGTTGTGTATTATGACCTCAAAAGTCACTATGCAAATTTTAAACGGTCCTTTTTATTTCACGATGCAATTTGTATGAAAAAAGTTTAAGAAATTTAATGGCAAATGTCGTTGGCTGGGTTTATGTCACCCCGGCATTTCTATTTACCCCTTTTGATGTTAGATACTTGTGTAACTTTTATATCACAGCGATTTGTATAGTTAGTGATGGTCACCTTTAGAAAATGTCGCCTTATCTGTGATTTTAGGTATTTAATTAATCATACTATGTTTTCTTCCATTTGTTTTTTAATTAATAAAAATATATTCGCTCAATTTGTTTATTATTTTATTTAAAAAATCTATCTGGTGTCGTTTCTTATTTCTATCATACCTAAATTCTTGTATATGTAGGTAAGTACATATAAGGTACAGCAAGGCGAATCTCGACTGGGGGCAATTGTAACTAATCAATTTTTTCCATTATTAGGTACACTATGCTGTTGAGTTCTACATGTACACTGAACACGCCTAACATATAAGTATCACCGGTGGATACTCTATTTAACAATGCAAACATTGTAAAACATGGATAAAATGGACCAGTTACGTTTGTCCCCCAGTCGAGATTTGCCCCGCTGTACCTTAATTTTTTTTTTAGTCACTTGACGTATTTACATCTATTTTCTGTTTTTTCTTTGGTATTAATTTATTATTTCAGTCCAATTATAATGATTTATTATAAGTTATTATAACAACTAATAACAAGGCTGTATGCTATACCGGGAATATTAGGCACATTACCCAAACTAATAAAAATCAACCTTTATTTATTACCAAGTGATTGTAACACAGAAGCAACAACAACAGAGATATAACTCTGCGCTCAAAGTTCTCTGTCAACGTTGTGCCACAAGATTTTAATAGATGGCGTTGGTGGCGTGGTCATATGCGAAGACAGAGAGTTGAATATTATATAAAATGCTATGTCTTCTACATCACTCTTACTGAGTTCTGAATGTCAGTTGCTAAAGAAGTCTTACTCCTAAGAACTGCCGACAAAAATAAAGTGCGATCTATATAACAAACAATATCATTTGATGTCAGTGTATTGTTTAGTTTGTCAAATAAGAGTAGAAACTACACTCTTACTCGTATTCTTTTTTCCTAGTTGTAAGTGCAAATTGTGAAATAATAAGCAAAGGGGGGTAGTAATAAAATAAATATGACAGTTAGCACGATAAAAATGTCATCATTTATATGAGTTTTGAATGATTCACGGTTATTTTCATTAGACTTATATTGACCGGAATATAGACCGTGATTACCCACGGCAATCGCGGTCTATATACCGGTCAGTATAAGTCATCATTTATGTGTGTGTGTATTTACACACATCACTTATGTGTGTGTGTGTGTATGTATTTACACACATCACTTATGTTTGTGTGTGTGTGTGTGTACATACACTATGTACACACATAAATGATGTTTGTTTATGTATGTGTATTTGCATGAGTGTTTTGTGTTGTTTGATTGTATTAAAATTCTACTTGTCATATCTAGCCACCAGAGGTTGTCTGGAAGAGATCGCTCTTAAGCGATAAGACCGCCTGTTGTTACTTGTTACCTCTGTTTAATTTGTTTTTGTTTCTTGTGTATTACTTGTAAACTATGTGAGGTGTGCAATAAAGAGTATTGTATTGTATTCTTCGACAGAAATGTATGAAACACTGCTCGTAATGTTTTGAGTCGCAATTCTGTTTTTTATTATTTGTGTCGCACATTTACAGGAACACAGCTATTGTGTGCAATAATGGCTAAAGTGGCGCAAAATTAATTTCTGACCAAGTGAGTTTTTATTCCCTTTAAATTGCTGTTATTTTAGCATGCTTTATAGCTGTGTCATTTATTTTTAACGAGGCTTGTTTTAACCGATTTATTAAACGCATTTGATTGCTGAAATATAAAATAAAAATGTATTTGCTGGCTGCTCCCAGTAATTATTATATAAATAAATATTGGGGTACACCCTAACCACACCTCGGACACTAGCGATCAAATATATGAAAAAGGCGCGTTCCCAAACACACACAGTCTAGGCTCGTGTAGGTGAACGCGTACCTTGCTTGTATGAGTGAGTTTATGACAGGTCAACTGGTCGCGTTTTAGACAGGCGGTAACTGTAAGGTAATCGAGAGCGGGTGGGGGACACTTTCAGCGGGGAGCGGGAGTGGCTATACTGTACGATAGTACTCTTTATATATACTGTGCCCTAACACAGATCAACCTAGCCCCAAACTAAGCAAAACCTGTAGTACGAGTGCTAAGCGACGATATACATACTTATATGAATATACTATATTAATATTATAAATGGGAGTGTGTGTGTCTGTTTGTTAGTCCGTCTTTCACGGTCAAACCGAGCGACTAATTGACGTGATTTTTTTTAATGAAAATAGTTGAAGGGATGGAGAGGAACACACACTACTTTTTTCTCATTCTAACGCTCGACTTCCCTAAAATAGGGAGTGGAAATTTGTATTGAGCATTCTGCAATTTTCGAATTTAACGCGAGCGAAGTCGCGGGCAAAAGCTAGTTTATTTAAAAGCCTAAAGACACAGGCTATACATGTAGTTAGGTTATGTGTAGACGACCTAAATATGGTCTTAATTTAGCCACCACCTCACTCCACTTAGCCATTCCTACCCCGTGGTGTAACGGCGCGGCGCCGGCGCCGTTGACGACGTGCGAGGACTGACTCCGCGGTGACGTAAGGTATAAAATAGTACCTAAATTAAAGGGGACAAGAAAGAGCCCTATTTATACTTTGTTAATACGTTAGGCATGCCACAGACTGTCTTAAAAATTCATAGTCTTAAAAAAGATTTGTATGCAATCTGTCAGTTCAATCTGAAAATTCTGTCAGTTTGAACTGACAAGTTGCATACTAATCTTTTTTAAGATTATGATTTTTTAAGACCGAACCAGGCGACTTTTACTAAACCTTTTTTTGACCAGTATAAGGTGCCCTCTTGATGGTTAAAGGCCTGTCGCCTGGTTTTCGAGATTTTCACACTTTTTAAAATTTTAATACTACCTAAAATTTTAAAAAGTGTGAAAATCTCGAAAACCAGGCGACTTTTACTAAACCTTAAAGTCGATTTTCTGGACCAGTATAAGGTGCCCTCTTGGTGGATAAAAGGTTGTCCATTAATTACCGGGCATCCTGTATATGACATGATTTTTGACACCGACAAACTTTTAACAGGCGCAAAAGACAAACGAGGTCAATGCTTTGGTGAAGTTCAGAACAACTGCCTAGAAAAGGTACTTAAAATCAAAATCCGCTCCAGACTATATGCGCGAATCACGGCGCGACGCCGCGAACGCGAGTGTGGATTTGATACGCAGAAAGATGCACACTAGAGTTCGCGGCGTCGCACCGTGATTCGCGCGTATAGTCTGGAGCGGGCTTATGACTAAAAGCAATTTTTTTTTTACATTTTAGACATAAAGGTTATTAAACAACATTTTTGGTCGCTTCTGTGGTCAAACACTGTACATATAGATATCTCTTTCATAATCGAGTCTAAGAAAAAATCCACCTAGGTGCAACGTTAAAATAGCTTTGGATTCTTCAAAAAATGTTTTTGAACTATCCCCTTTTTATTACCTCCTACTTGTTTCTCCCAAATTAACATAAGTACCTTTTTGTTTTCCAGAAGCGATAACCATAAACTACCGTAAACGCATTTTTTCGAATCTCCACATAAAACAAAATACTAGAAGACATTGTTTTAACTCATTATTTGAATTATTCAAAACGCACATCGCATATTAGTTATGTTAAAGTGCGTTGCTCGCGTAGCTTTTAAAGTTTTCTAGAAGGTAGTTGAAATGTATGGGATTTGTATGGATTTTCGTCGTTTTTGAGTTGGAACATGTGTGTGGCGACCACACCAAGCGTTCTTGCAGTTGCAATGAATGTTTATTATGACGCTGCACATTGAATATTGAGTTTTGGTGTTGGCGTTTGGGGAATAAATATAATTTTTATTGAGCAGTAACGTCGTGTCAGATTTTTCTGGTAGCTATATTAATTTCATTTTATCACTGTAAATTAAACTTGAGTTGATATTACTTTTAAATTAAGTCTCACTGTTGTCAATTTAGGGGTTTAGGAACCTGTGGTGTAGTTTTTATTGATGGATAATAAGTTAAAAAGTAAGTTTTGTTTCTTATTTGATATAATCTTGTTAGATACATACTAAGATGAGATTAAAATCTTAATATGTATATTTGTAATTATAAGAAATTTATCTAATAAGAATGCCTTTAAAGACGTTTGAAACTAAAAACAAGACCTAAGGGTCTTAATCCTGATTTTCTAGATACATAATTTTCTAAGTCCTTTCGCTTCCTACCCCACCATCTCCACCAGCCATCATTCTGATTCATTCATTCTTCCACCACCAGCAGCCTTCGGTGACAAAGTTTAACTTTACTCGAATGTAACCTAAGGCCTGATTTAGACGGCGTGCGAACTCGCATGCGATTTCAGTTACATTGCGGGCTATTGAAGTCAACAATTTCGCACAGCTATCAAATACCGCAATGTAATAAAACTGCGAGTTCTCGTACCATCTAAATGGCCCCTTAGTCTCATTTGAGCTCATATCATCGGCTTGGTTCAGAGAACATTTTGACATATGATTAACCTATCCATATGGATGATCCGTTAGCTCGCATTTCCTCTTAATATAACAAAATGACTACGATTCTGTCATAGGTGGTCCGCGATTAGCGCATGGCAACTGCATTAAGCCGCAGTACGCATGCGCGCCGCGTCTGTTTTAATGCGATGCTCATTTCCTGCGCGCGCGCAATTATTACCCTAAAGGGCTATCAGCGTTGGTGCATTGTGATTTTTGTATCTATCGGTACATTATACCTACCTATAGATGTGGTTGAATATGTTTAGTACCCAAAAGTGTAAAAAATTCTGTATTATCGAACATGCTAGATTTATTCTTCAATTCAATTCAATTTTTGTGTTATGGCCTCCATCAAATTCTTGATGATTCTGCCAATGTCAAGGTTGGATAAGACACTGCCAGTATATTTACTTATTTAACGGTAGACTTGATCGTGTTCGGTATAATATCTATCCAACCGATTTATTCTTTGTTATATTCAAAACCAGTGACAGTGAGTGAATAATAGTGACTTTTGAGGTCATAATGAACAACTTTTATTATGGGACCAATGCTAAAATCGCAAAAAAAAATGGCTGTTTTACATATTTCGACTGTCATGATGGCGCTCATTTCTATGGAATAGCCAAATTCTTTTACGCGATTTTAATCATGTTGGTCATCATATCTTATGTATAAGTATCGATGGTCGGATAGATTGGCGGTAGATCTTTTTAAATTCGATATCGGCAAAAGCTGACAGTTGGCCACTTTGGAGCGAGTAAAATGCTTTTCCCCTCACTAGCTCAGAAACACGTGTTTTGTCCTTTAATACCAGCGGGTAAAAACGCATTTTATCCACTAGTGGGTAAAGTAATTTGACCTTGAATAAAGTTACATTAACTGCTTTAAAATTGATAAAAGTAAGTGAATCTAGTAATAAAGATGATTTACCACCCGTGGAACTACTGGAAGCAGTGATAAACGCATTTTTTGCGCTGTAGTTTCCTCGCTATAGTGAGGGGAAAAGTTTTGTATTACACTCGGGTGGAAATGTATTTTACTTCTCGTGTGTTAAAATACAACTTTGCCCCCTTGTATAACAAATAACTATTTATGTTGGTGACCAAGATCTACTTGGGCAATGCGTCAATCAAGTATTTATGATCTGTGAGTTGACAAAGGCGCTTCTGTATAAAAACAATGTCTATAACTAATATACCAGACACGTGTGTGTGTGTGTGGCCAGAAGCAGTCACTGTTGCACCGAAGCACCTAAACGCAATAAGGTCAGATTGATCGCTGCGCGTGAGTTGAATGTTACATTCGATAGTTGTTTACGCGTGCCTCGGCCGTGGTGAATTTGGGGAGTGGAAAAACAATGGTTTTCCTTCTATGTTGCATAATGACCTCTAAACATCACCAAAAAATGCATATAGGTACGTTCTTGTCCTATTAAAATTGACACGTTTCACTTCTAACTTAAGTCCAATTGCAAACCAATTAAAACTTTTAAAACTGTTAATTTAATTTTAACATTTCTAAAATGTGTGTTACCTTACATTAACTCTACATACTCGTATTTTATATTTATAAATACAGATAAGCTACTTTTTCTGGTACGTCTTACATAATAATTAAACTATCATTAATTCTAAAACAAATGGTTTCTTAATAACGTTTTAAATTCCTAAACAGCGCACAACATTTCTCAGATTTCCCGCCCCCAAGTCATAGACAAATCGTTTTTTTTTAATCCACACCGTCCCGAATTCCAACAAAAACGGCCAGCGATCCATCATCCATCCCTATTAGTTACAAAAACTGTTATTTTAGCGAATTAGCCGACCGTCAGCGGCTCTTTTACAAGATGGCCGATTTAATTGGCCGTTTCGAAAATATTTGGAAATGGAACGCGAAAAAAAGTTGCATCTGTCAATCATTGTTGTTGTAACTGATACGGCAGTTGGGGAAGAAAGTTAGTTTTGGTGATTAAAATTATATTTTGTTGTAATTCAATTTGGTATTATGCCTTTGTGTAGTGTAGTTATTTTAGGTTAAGCATTTGAAATTAAATAGGTACATTTATATTAATAATGATATCAAAACAGATTTGTTATACTGTTAAACTACATAAGTAAAATTACTTAAATACACCTAAAGATGCTGTCTTTTTATTGTATAGAATCTGTAATTACCCTGCTATAGAAAAAAATACTTTCTTCAGAAAAAAAAAATTAAAGATTAATTTAGGAAATAAGTCAAATTATTTTGATCAAATAAGTATTTCATTTTTCATGTTAAAATATCCAGCATATGTTCTTCGCAATAAAAAAATAGGAAAAGTTAATTCAGGACAAAATTAAATGTGATATCTAGTTTATGTCTAACAATGCGTCATCGCCACTTTTACCAAACATCGAGGTTAAAAAACTTTTTTTATGACTTGCACGACTTTACAATGATAAAACGTATTGTGTCAAGAGAGACATTGACTCGATCTGATCGTGTGAGATGGTTTTTAATGTGCGCAATAAATGTCATTTGGCCACACAATGCTTTTAGAACCTAGTTACTATGTATCACCAAGAAATCTTCCAAATTATTCCTGATTAGTACAAGGATAAAATACGCAATTAAAACCTGTATTGTCTACGTGGTAAAAACGATTAAAATCGATCGGAACACTAATCAATATTCACGCCAAGTATCGATCTAGTACAGATTAGACAAAATCGTTTAGTCGTAAATCTATCCAATCAAAACCGAGTCATGTGTGAAACATAAAATTCGACCTCAAATAAAATTCGAATTTGGAACGACTTCCTCGAACCATAAATACTTACTTTTTAAAATCTGCCGTTCCGCCGGCCGCGTAAAATCGGACTGCCAACATGATTTGTCAAGGTTTTTTTCCCACCGAAGTATTAATTCTATATTAGCACCGTGAAAAGGGATTGACACGTAGACTGTATCATTTTCCACTTCATCTAAGCGCCATTATACTGGTAATACAGACGGTAATTCAACAACATTAAAATATACTTCCCAAATTTGGTTAATACTCTTATTTCGTCTAAAATAAGGATCGAATTGCGGTGAAAAGATAATGATCGACAGCATAGGGATGTGATAGATTCGATAACCGTCACAAAAGAATAGACAACACAGCCATGTGAGTGAAAAGGATTTTTTCTTTTTTCAGACTCACGCTGCGCGCAACTGCCAGCTTCCAAGAAGGTGTAAAGTGGCCCTTATTTTCTGTTATTTGTTATTTATTTTATTGTATTGTTAATAAGCGTGCTAAGGGGAACGTTCGTAAACTATTATTAAATGGTTATTTGGAACTAAATAGAATATAATGGCCGTGAATAATCGTTGAATGAGGACGAAGCAATCACGGCCCATTGTCGTTGGACGTTTGACTTTTGACGTCTATATTCTATTATAATCTGCGGCAAGGGAGACTTTACCGCCAATAAAATTGAAAACCGTTCCGATATACGCGTAAAGTTGAGAATGGGTCAGTAATGTACAAAACCAACTGCATGTAGTTTTTATTAATAAATTGACAGTTGGTATTGATTTTAACTGCGGAATAATTTTAGCGCCTTCGCGGAACGTTGAGATGTATGACAATTTGTTGCGAATGATGTCTTTTTGTAGTTTTTGTGTGGAGTGATAAAATTTAGTTTTATTGATACTTGGATCGTCGGTTTATTGACTTATTGTGCAGAAGAAAAGATTTAAGCAGCAGCTTGTTAGGCGTTTCTTTTATTGGCCGTTTATCGATTTAGTACATCTTTATGAATATTGGTATGAATGCTGTTTTTTTAAAAGGGAGCTTCTAACGAAGATAAACATCAATTTATGAAGTTTTATAATTATTTTTGTTATGCGGTTGAAATTACCTAGTAGTTGTAAAATAATAAACGGTTCAGCGTATAGCCTTTACACCAATTAAAATATGTAAAAACAGTGAGCCATACCAATAGGGTTACTTTACTGTGTTTCCACGTTATCCGATCCGATATCGGATGTAGGACCGATATCCCAAAAATTTCAGCCGCTCTCTTTGATTTTTGCCACTGAAATCCTAAATCCGATATCGAATCGGATAATGTGAAAACGCACTTACATAGTCCAGGTCAGGTAATTTAAATAGTAACAATTAAAAATTGCCAACAACAAAAGTTGTACCGCAATATTGAAAACCGTATTGAAACTAAAATTAAGAACATATTTAAACCCACTCAAGCAGTTAAAACCCTTACAAAACCGCCACGCGACCAATAATAAAACAATTAAAACCATTAACTTGTCTATGGTCAAACAATGTCCCATAAGTACCACAGATAAGATAAACCGTGACCACAAAGCACCATAGACAATCGAACAAAACAAAAACGGTTTGCGGCCATAGACAAGCCATTAAAAGGCGATTTCTGTGCGGACCATAAATTAGGAGCGGTCATTATTTCCCGTATAATTAGCAGATTCCTGCAGTTTTGGGGATCATTCTTGTTTGGCTAGATTGTGCAGGGATGCATTTGGGCGTGAGGGGTTTTCTTTTTTCCTTATATTCAATTTTTTTGAGTTTCGGCTAAAATTTTGGGGTGCAGTGTAAAATGGGGAATGGCCTAAAATACTAATATACCTACTTATAAAATCTCACTTTTGGGAATAAAAGGTACATTTATTTGTGTGGTGAGCACAGATATTTGTTCCTGAGTCATGGATGTTTTCTATGTATATATTTAAGTATTTGTATATTATGTATATCGTTATCTGAGTACCTGCAACAAAAGCCATCTTGAGCTTACTGTGGGGCTCAGTCAATCTGTGTAAGAATGTCCTATAATATTTATTTATTTATTTAGAACTACGGTAAAATCTCCACGAGAATTGTACCTAGATATTGTTCGTATATGATTATATGAGTGATACAAATATGACGCATCACTTGCAGTCACGTATAACACCCAGTACGTGCGCATCTACGTGTTCTACGTTTCGTCTCTATTTTTATTACGGTGGCTATTTTTGTTACAGGTGTTTTTATTTGTGACTGCTACAAAATTAAAGGCCTTTGCGTTTTATGAAACGAATTGAAAGCTAGTTTTGTCATTTAATTATATTTATATTTTACAAAACACATAAAAAAGGACATTTGGTGGATAATGATTTAATCAGGTGGTAGGTATTATCTACCAGTCAACCATGGGATAAATCAAAAGTTCAAGTCGGCGCAGGGTCCTAGTACAGACAGAATAAGTAGAATGTAAAAGTTATAATACAAAAAACTACACACATACATATAATTATACATTTATAGTATTTATACCTACCTATACAATAATATAAGCTCTTTATGAAACCCGCTTAATAAAATGTCACCTCAAATAATCAGTATGTTACAATTGCCCAAGTCCGGCCCCGAACCCGGACCCCAGGGGTCCGTGGGTCCGACACCTCACGATGCCGTCACAAGTCGGGCAGATGGCGAAACTCTCTCGTATCGATCAAATGTCGAAACACGAAATCAGGGTACCTGTAGCCAATGACACAATGCTTACGATAATATGGCTATCTCTACTGCTCTTCTGTATTGGCGCGTCAGAAGGTCAGAACTAGGGTATGTAGCCAAATGCACAAGCGCTTTCGGTAATATCGTTATCGTAGCTATCTCTATCTCTCTTCTTTATTGGCGCGACAGAGCCAGACTACGTTTCAATCGGCGTCTAGCGTCAACGATTGTTTAGGCTAGGCCGGCTGGGTACCTATAGCCAATGGCACATGCGCTTGCGCTTCGTTAGCGTTTAAAGCATATCGTGGCTAGCACCAATACGGAAAAGCGATAGAGATAGCTAGATAAGAAGTGTAAGCGATTGTGGCTTTGGGTAAATACCCAGGGTAGGGTATTGCACAATAACAGCAGTAAAGGTAAATGTGCACATACCTATTGTTCTTTCAAAATATATATTGGAAATGTCAAGGAAGTATTGCATTGTGTTGTTGAAAAAGTACATAGATTGCAAAATGATAGTTCTAAAAGTTCACTGTAAAATATAGCTATTAGCTAATTTTATCATCATTATTACTTACCAATGTAATTGTTAACATCTTGTATGTGGTAATGCTTAATGCAAATAAAAAATATCTTTATCTTTATCGGGAGCCTGTTATGTACCACTGCTGGACAAAAGTCTACCCCCCTCTTTTTTCCAATCTTCCCGATTTTGGGCAGTTTCGGGTCAATTATTAAGGAAGCGATCCAAGTCGTCCCGCCATCGCCGGCACACGGTCTTGAACCATATCTGTCATATTTTTAAGCAACAACTCGGATGTGACACTTTTTCGTGCTACCTACAGTTTAAATTTCCTGCTCAAAATAACACCGAAATTAATGTCATATCCAAAATAAACATCACCAGCCGTTTTTATGCCAAGCTAACGACAAAACAATCGATTAACAGTTTTAGCTGTTAAGAAAGTAGGTACTAGACGTCTTGTTGTGTTGAATTAATAGCCTAGTATACATATGGCAGCCAAGACAAAATTCCAAGTCATAAACACGGTTCTGCATCGTCAATTCTCCACTATTGCACTACTGAATCGCTGCCTAAATATCCTTGTTTTGCCTTAACAGAACTCACCAGAATGACAGCACTAACTCCCAAAAATTCCATATTTTCTCAAAAAAATACCAGCACACAAGTCATGAATCATAGCGATAGCACCTACCGCTAGTAAAGGCACGTAGACCAGGAAAAATAGCTTGACCTGGACATAATTCGATAACCGTAATTTTCTTTTTCTGTCGTATAAAGTATCATTAGTGATAGTTAAAATACAAATTATTAATCAAATTAGGGTTCTGATTCAATTTAAAAAAAAATAAAAACGAACTTTGAATATTTTTTGATTTTATAACTAAAGTATTAAATGTAATCCGGAAAAAGTGCTTGTATTATGTTGTGACACCTGCATTTCATATAAAAACATCTAATTTTTATAAATAATTCATACAGAACTATCATTTATAAAGAAGGTTTAGTAAGTTACACATTTTCAGGCGTATTTCACTAGAAAATATTGTTAACCGTAATCCTGCAATTTATTATGAATATAATATTACGAGTGTTGATAAATTATTAAAACTTATACCAATACTTTTGGCGCTTGTTCAAAATCTTAAATATTGATAATTTTAGGAAAGGAAAAATACCTAACTAAATTGAAAGATGGTAAATTTTGCCGTTAATATATTCTTAGTACTATACGAAATCAATTAAACAACAAATATGTAAGATTCATTACTTAATTGATATTTTTCTTACTTGCGCTTTAATATGAACGTTATTACCTGCAGAATAAGGTCGTGCACAGAGTAGGTATAGCTAGTATAGTAGTAGCGGGAACGGGCGGCGAGTCGTCGACACGTGTTTCGCTCGGCCATATCAAGGGCGCCGCGTTTTCAAAACGCTTCGATAACAAATATTTCACCGTCCAGTATAAGAGAGCTCCCTTATTACAAGTGACAAAAGTCATACAAATCAATTAGTCCGATAGGTCACGTTAAACTGGTCAAGTCGTTAGCTCAATAATAGTACCTATCGAGCTTGACGAGATGCTTGGATCACAACAACGTAATATGTATGAAAGCTTGCGGCGGCGCTTAAGACTGTATTCTTTCGAGTCGTGTGTAACGTATTTTGGCGAGGCAAATTTGAAGCACAGTGCGTGTCTGTCTCACTCACTCTTACGGTAAACCTAATGAACTGTTTCACTTTCAGAGGATTTTTGAAGTAATTTGGGTAATGTGACATTGTCGCGGTGAGGTCTTTCCGGTACAAATTTATCGGTGGATCTTTTCGGAATTGTGGACGATGAGCCGATGCGATGTCGCTTCATTTTGAAGTGTCGACTCTCGCAAGGGAGTTCTTAGAGGACCGCGAGGAGCGCGTGTGACTGTTGAGTTTTTGAATGATTTGAAGTTTGTGAATGATTTTATTTTGTGTGTATTTGTGTGGGCATGAGGTGTTTGTGTTGCGAGAGTCAAATCAATAATATGAGTGGTACAAATTTTATTAGGGGACCTCATGTGTGAGAAACTCAACACTCGAATGCTGCGTCGTAACAATGCGAGCCGAAATCGCCTAATCGGAAGTGTCCGACTTGGTATCGACTAATCTATACACGTTGTAACATGAGAAACCAGAAATCAAAACCTGGTTTCTGGTATCTGGTACCCGGTAACCGGTAACCGGTAACCGGTATCCGGTATCCGGTATCCTGTATCCTGTATCCTGTATCCTGTATCCTGTATCCGGTATCCGGTATCCGGTATCCGGTAACCGGTATCCGGTATCCGGTATCCGGTAACCGGTTCCGGTAACCGGTATCCGGTAACCGGTTCCGGTAACCGGTATCCGGTAACCGGTATCCGGTAACCGGTATCCGGTAACCGGTATCCGGCATCCGGTAACCGGTATCCGGTAACCGGTATCCGGTAACCGGTATCCGGTAACCGGTTTCCGGTAACCGGTTTCCGGTAACCGGTTTCCGGTAACTGGTATCCGGTAACCGGTATCCGGTAACAAAAAACAAACCACAAAAGTTCATAGTTGATCGTTATTGGTACAGTCAGCAACTCAGCTGTGAATACAGATAAAGTGCCAAATATATGTATACACACACCTTAATGTACCAAGTACCAACACTTGTACAGGAAATAAAATACTCTATACATATTTTTGGCACTTTGTCTTGCCAGCTGTGTTGTTGACTGTACACGATCTAAAAAGGAGCCGAACGGTTATTATAATTACGCGGTGACTTGCGTAGTCGGCGGCCGCGCGATACATAGTGCTGTCTCTGTTCAGGCCCCGTAGCCGAATGCCATTTCTCAGACGCGAAACGAAAACGAAACGCAGTCTGGCTCTGTCGCGCCAATACGCAAGAGCGATAGAGATAGATATCTACTAGCGTTTCGTTTCATGAGCGTTTGTGCCATTCGGCTACGCACCCTGTTCTCACTACCACGAATTTGAAGAACAATATTGCTGTCTCTCTCAATCTTTAGGCGTCATTCATATATTACGTCATACTAAATGTGACAATCCATGTTAAAGGATTAAAAAAGCGTGACATTGGGGGGTCCAAATAGTAGTCCATAAACCACGTCTTTGACCAACGTGAGTGATATCTCTGTCACTCTTTACAGAGATAGCACTATAATCATTTAAGTTCCTGGTAGTAAAGGGTGACAGAGATAGCACTCATGTTAGTCAAACTCGTGGTATGTGCACTTCCCGCACACAGTAAAGAGTGACAGAGATAGCACTATAATCATTTAAGTTCCTGGTAGTAAAGAGTGACAGAGATAGCACTATCATAATTAAAGTTCCTGGTAGTAAAGAGTGATAGAGATAGCACTCATGTTAGTCAAACTCGTGGTATGTGCACTTCCCGCACACAGTAAAGAGTGACAGAGATAGCACTATAATAATTTAAGGTCCTGGTAGTAAAGAGTGACAGAGATAGCACTATAACAATTTACGTTCCTGATAGTAAAGAGTGACAGAGATAGCACTGTAATAATTTAAGTTCCTGGTAGTAAAGAGTGACAGAGATAGCATTTTTGTTATTTAAATTTCTGTTAGTAAAGAGTGACAGAGATAGCACTATTGTTATTTAAATTTCTGTTAGTAAAGACGTAAAGAGTGACAGAGATATCACTCACGTTGGTCAAAGACGTGGTTTATGGACTACTATTTGGACCCCCCAATGTCACGCTTTTTTAATCCTTTAACATGGATTGTCACATTTAGTATGACGTAATATATGAATGACGCCTAAAGATTGAGAGAGACAGCAATATTGTTCTTCAAATTCGTGGTAGTGAGAACAGGGTGCGTAGCCGAATGGCACAAACGCTCATGATATAACGATCAACTATGAACTTTTGTGGTTTGTTTTAAATAGTTCTATGCAGATATAGATTAGAATACCTATTCTATCGGTACTTTTTGTATAGGTTATTATAATAACTGGACAAAATAATTATAATCAGTGCCGGCGCACTCAGCGATCACGATTCTTTCGCCGAGCTACAAGGCCTTGATATATAGGGTGTATTATTTTATCAGCAACAAAAATATGTGATGATATTGAATTAAGGCAAAACAAGACATATAAACGCTCTCCATTATTTCCTCCCTGGTTTATGAAGCTAGAACAATGATTTTTAACACATACGAAATTCGTACACTGAAATAAAGTGATGATACTATAAATATACTCGACATTCAAAGTCGATAATCTAGTGACGTGAGAAGTTATTGATATAACAGAATTTTGCACAAAATAGGCTCACCCTTTGATGTTGAAAATGCCGCCACTCTATAAAACAAACAGACCGCACACGAGCAGCCGACATTAAATTCTATTGCACGGCGCGAAGGTCGAAAGCCGCGCCCGCACCTGGGCGTAGGTAGCGAGATCGGGTGCACGTGCGCTTACCTTTGAAATCGCCGACACGCAGGTGTCGCCGTTCGCCCTCTCTTTTCATTTATGTTTCTGTTTCAATCGGTTAGCCGTTTGCCGGCGGGCAATAAAGGTTGTTTTTTTAACCGACTTCAAAAAAAGTAGGAGGTTCTCAATTCGACTGAATGTTTTTTAGGGTTCCGTAGTCAACTAGGAATCCTTATAGTTTCCCCCTGTCTGTCTGTCTGTCCGTCCGTCCGCGGATAATCTCAGTAACCGTAAGCACTAGAAAGCTGAAATTTGGTACCAATGTATCAATCACGCCAACAAAGTGCAAAAATAAAAAATGGAAAAAAATGTTTTATTAGGGTACCCCCCTACATGTAAAGTGGGGGCTGATTTTTTTTCATTCCAACCCCAACGTATGATATATTGTTGGATAGGTATTTAAAAATGAATAAGGGTTTACTTTTACTAAGATCGTTTTTTGATCATATTAATATTTTCGGAAATAATCGCTCCTAAAGGAAAAAAAGTGCGTCCCCCCTCTATATTTTGAACCTTATGTTTAAAAAAATATGAAAAAAGATCAAAAAAGTAGAACTTTATAAAGACTTTCTAGGAAAATTGTTTTGAGAAAAATACGGAAAACTACGGAACCCTACACTGAGCGTGGACCGACACGCTCTTGGCCGGTTTTTTTGTATGTATGTTACTCGATATCTCCGAGAATCGTGGACCGATTTTCAAATTATTTTTTTTAATCGAACGGGTATAACCCCGAGATGGTCCTATTGGCACCAAGTCGGGGTCTGATGATGGGATCTTGGAGAAATCGAGGGAACTCTTCAAATGTTATAGGCACATGTAATGTTTTTAGTGTATTTTTAATAGGTACACCAATATTTACGATTGATGGTAAAAATTTTTATGTCGCTGAGCTGATGATGGAAGGTCAACTCCTCAATGGTTAGGAGTTAAAGGATAATTCTTTCACTACTGTACGTATATAATATCAATAGGAACCACTAAAATCAATAAATAAATAAATTTTTCTTTAATATAAAACCGCCTTCAAAAATAAGCGCGTTACAAAACACGGAGAAACTAAAACGCAAAAAATAATAAACCTTTGAATTCAGATTTCTTATCGTATTGCAATAATCTAAACATGCAAATTATAAACAAATCAATTATTTCCGGAGTCGGGGCCAGCCTGGGTATGGTTGGGTGGGGCAAACAGGCATGAGGGATAAGAAATCTGAATTCAAAGGTTTATTATTTGCATTTTTATTTGACATTTTATAAACTGTACGAAAAAGATCCGGATATTCATGCAACTTTTCCATGGTTTCGAAATATCTGTAATGTTCGGATAATTTTCGCATAGGGTGAACCCAATATCTCCTGTGCCTCTGCATATTGAGAATTTGCAGCAAGGCAAACGCATCTTCATCATCGGACGAGGAAGACGTTTCCGCAACGAAATCAGCCTGTATAATGACGCATCGAGCCGTGTTTTCACCTCTTGTGTGTAATTTAGATTGCGTCCGCGCCCCGTCCGCGCCTCGTCCTCGCCACGCCCGCGCCACGCCACGTCCGTTGTGTTTATTTTAGACGTAAGACGCGCCCCCAGGCGGCGCGGCGCGCGCCACGCCGCCGCCACGCCGCCTGGGGCGCGTCTTACGTCCTTCCTATACAAAATGTACTGAGGAGACGATTTTTGAATTACACTCAGGTGGCGTGGCGCGGACGTCCGTTGCGCGCCCCGAGACACGCGACGCTCTGGTGTGGCCGGTACCTTACGTCCCTAACCTATTAACCGATCCGCCGCGGTGACGCGGCCGGTGCGCGGCGCGCTCTCCCAGGCCCGCGCCCCGCGCGCTCCCCCCGCCCCGCGCCAGCCGCTCTACGACAACTTTGCACCCTTTTAAATTACTGACATTTACAGTTTCTTAAGCGCGACCTTCACAGTATTAATTTTGATAAAATCATGATTATAGTACACAAAAACCTAGTCTTAAGCAAAAAAATCTCAGTTACAATTTATACCTACTGAGAAATTCATGTTTATTTAAGCGTTAAAAATATATGTTTAAGATCGGTGCTAAATGTATATATATACTCAATACAATGCAAATTGATATATATATCATGGTCACCATTTTTACCTACCTAGATATTCACATTAAATGAAAACGGTAAAAAAAAGTACACAATCAGATTTATTTTCTGTGTAATATCACTAATAACTGATCGCATCTGAGTGCACCACAAAGTTAATCTAACAAAGTTTTCGGTTAACTATTTTGCTGTTAGCGAAAAGTGGGATAATGTACTTTATCTCATGATTTTTATAAGATATGAATACGATCGTATTTTTTTTTATCTATGTACATAATTACTATTTGATGCTTAATAATAATACCCAATAAAATATCAAAAAGGACGAGTTATTGAATTATGTCCAGGGTACCTTACTTTTACTCCACTAACGTACACACGCGCGGGTAATGTTACAGGTTCGGTGATAAACGGTTTACGGCTGTGATGACTCTATTCTCGCGTAGACCAGAGACAATGAACCCCGGTTTTTAAAGCATAGTAGTATGCAGAATTAGATAAAAATGATGATGATTAAAAAGTGGCTCAACCAAATGATGTGGTAGTTTTTTTTTAACTAAGTAGTAGGTAGGTAACCGCTTTATTGTACCACCAAAACAAAAAAAAAAGAAGGTAGTATAAAGGCGAACTTATCCCTAAAAGGGATCTCTTCCTTTTTTTGGTTTTGTAAAAATATTCGGCTTATTTCTGCGTTCCTAAGATCCATTTTTAGTCATACGTGTAGTATTATAAATTTACATTATAATACTACAGTAACCATGGTATTAAAACCTCTTATAGGTTTTACTTACTTAGATGTATTTTAAAAAACTTTTTAATAAATGCAGTCAAACTGCAAGAAAATAAGGAACCAAAAATCTCACAAACGCACATATTTTCCTCAAAAATACCAACACGCAATCCATATCCATACTTCCATACTATCCATACTTCCATCCATACTCCATCCATCCATACTAATATTATAAATGCGAAAGTAACTCTGTCTGTCTGTCTGTTACGCTTTCCCGCTTAAACCACGCAACCGATTTTGATGAAATTTGGAACAGACAATCTTTAGACCCTGAGACAGAACATAGGCTACTATTTATTTCGAACAAAAGGGATGAAGGGTCTGAAAAAGAGGTTGAAAGTTTGTATGGGATTTCTTAATTTTAAAAGATAAAACCATGAAACTTTATATTTTAGCACTTGATAAGAAATCATTAAACATATATTTAAAGTCACATACAGGTCGAACGCGATTAATTAACATTATTTTTACCTTTAAAATAAACATGGTGGGAAATAAACATTAACTAAAAGCGGGTAGATTATATTTATTTGTCTACCCCGAACATTTATATAAATTAATATCGGGTAGTTTTGTGTTGTTTACATCTCCGGTGACATTTTGCTGGGACGTCAGTCTTCCGCGACCACGGCCAGTGCAACCTGGCCGAAACGTTGGGAAAAAAGGTAAAAATAATGTTAATTAATCGCGTTCGACCTGTATGTGACTTTAAATATGTGTACAAAGCGCGAGGACTTAAAGTGTTATATCATTAAACATCTTGATAAGGGATAGGGATAGCGATAGGGATAGCGATAGGGAAAGCGATAGCGATACGGATACGGATAATATGGGTATCGTTAACGGGATACGGATAATCGGTCGGCGGTCTCTTACAATCAATGTGCTCTAAGACGATCGTTGTTTGCTTGCTTGAAGATTACGTTTGCGATAAGTATAAGCAAAATGTAAAAAATTGTAAGGGATAATAGAAAAAAGTACTTTTTACCCACCGATCATAGTGTCGAAATACGGGCTATGTGGGATGTTTATAAAGGTTTCCCCAGCGTATATAGAATTACCTACGCTGTGGTCGATGTGTAATATTTCTACAATCATTGCAAGCAAAAGTATTATGTGCAATCGAAATAATCGCAGATAAATATACCTACAGACAAACCTACGGATCCAAATGAAAATCTTAATGAATACTTTTATTACGCGGGCGAAGCCGCGGGTAAAAGCTAGTATATCATAATTCATAACACCCAAAGCTAATAAAGGCACGTACACACGCGCGGATAATGTTACAGTTTCGGCTGTGATGACTCTATTGCGGAGACCAGAGACAGTGACCTCTGATGTTTTATGCGCTCATGTAGTACGTAGTACATAAAATTTTACATATTTGAGGTGTCCTTTCATGAGGTTTATTTTTATATGCCTTTCCTATGAAAAGCATATAAAAATAAGTATTTTGAAAAGACGAAAAGTTATATCTCTACCTAAAAAAGTCTTTTGAAAAGTTTGAAAAGAGCTCCCCATTTATGACTACTAGAAGTTACATTAATTATTTTTAAAATTCCAAACTAAGTTTTCAGTAAAATAACTATCTTATATTATATTAGTTTCGCAAACCATTTTAGTAAAGAGAAATTAGCGGTGTATTACTTATAGAGATACTATATGTTGTTTACATGAAGTGCTTGTGTTAAAGAGAGTCTCAAAGTCGAAGCAGCGCTGGTCACGCGCGGTGTCGAGTTACACGAGGTGCGCGTGGGCATGCGTGGGAGCAGGATGCGTGTAGTAAATGTAGTAATAAGTGTCACAAAGTATTTGAAGGGGGCGTTGTATTACATCGATGGCAAGGAAACATATAGCTTAGCTATTTGAGGGGTGTAATAGGTATTTACCGTTCTTAAACTTGTACTGCGATTAAATAAATATTTAGAGAAATTCTGACACATATCGGCTAAGCCCCATTGTATGTTCAAGAATACTTGAGCTTTGTTTAAACTGTTTTATTGAAGAACCACGATATTGTGATATAAGAAACCTAAATTATTTTTCCCCTCACTAGCTCGGAAACACGTGTTTTGTCCTTTAATACCAGCGGGTAAAAACGCATTTTATCCACTAGTGGATAAAGTAATTTGACCTTGAATAGAGGCAAATTTTCTGCTTTAAAATTGATAAAAGTGGGTTAATCTAGTGATGAAGATGTTTTACCACCTGTGGAAGCACTGGAAGCAGTGATAAACGCGTTTTTTGCGTTGTACTTTCCTCGCTATAGTGAGGGGAAAAGTTTTGTGTTACACACGAGTGCAAATGTATTTTACTTCTCGTGTGTTGAAAAACTCGCTAGCTCAGGATTCTATTCTCGAACCACTCGCTTCGCTCGTGGTTCAACTATAGAATCCTTTCGCTTGCTCGTTTTTCAATTCCACACTCGGCGTTAAAATACAACTTTGCACTCTTATATAACAAATAACTATTATTCAAAACTAAAACATTCCTTACCTCTTTAGTTCTTGCGGCCCGGCCTTTTTACTTCTCTTTCTCTCTCTCTACTCCACTCGGCAACCTTAGGCCAAAAACCAGCGGAGGAAAGGAAAATTGTAAATACATTATATATATATATTATTATACATATAGGCACTGGACAGTCATCGTCCTCCTTGCATTATCCCGGCATTTTCCACGACTCATGGGAGCCTGGGGTCCGCTTTGACAATACATACATACATACATACATACATACATATAATCACGCCCGTATCCCATAAAGGGGTAGGCAGAGCACATGAACTACTAAGGTTTTAGTGCCACTCTTGGCAAAGAGGGGTTGAAAGAAATCCAAATTGTGACATTGCAGTGACAGGTTGCCAGCCTCTCGCCTACGCCACAATTTAACCCATATCCCATAGTCGCCTTCTACGACACCCACGGGAAGAAAGGGGGTGGTGAAATTCTTAGCCCGTCACCACACAGTACAATACAATATTATATTGTATTTTTTGACACATAAATAGGTACTTGAGTTGTGTTCTAAAATCATCAGCACAACCCCTACTTATAATCGGATGTGGCACAACACAACAAATGCTTCTTATAATTTTCTTAATAAAATGACTAATGGTTTTTTTAAACCTATCAGTAATTTCTAGTTACCATTCAAATAAAGCTGTTTCTGATCTTATCTGTTAAGTTACTCTAATACTAAGAGACAGGTGTAATCAAATAAATGTTTATAATAACCAACGCCACGGGACGAAACACACCAACACCACCCTAAAATATACGTAACAAAATATTTAATAAACACACTTATAATCCTACCTTATTCCGAAGTTTTTAAAGTCGTTATTTGAGAAGACTAAAAAAAGGTTTACATCTTTTTTAAGTTATGTGCCACATTATTTCTTTAACAATCATAACCCATTGAATTGAACATTTCCTACTAGTTTAATAAATGTGACATCTCTATACAAAACTAGAATAAATTAGATATAATCGATATGACGCGCCCCGCTGTTAAATGTCTTTCGTTCATTGTGTACCGTGCCTAAGCTATTCCGTTACAAAGTTGTAAAAATTAGACGGCGAAACTTGGAACTAAATTTATCACATACAAAAATCAAATTGTTCCCAAGGTAGTAGCGTCATGACTGACTGCACTGATAAGTTTGTAAAAATGTTTTTTTCGAAAATGGCCGTCTAATTTGAAAAAGGAACTCGATTTTTAAATTCGGTGAATATTGTAGTGTTCTTTATAGTCCGGTAGCGTAACGGCGAATAAGTGTGTTTCCTATGGTTTCGGGACGCGACATAAGTGTCAAAATGACAATGGTAAATGATTTTAATGAGAATTTATGTGATGGTAGTCGTTTTCTGATAGCTTGCTCTTCCTGTATGGGGCCACACAAAATCTTAATATCTTTGTTTTTTTTTTCAATTTTAACTTGAAGTATAGGTATACTGTATACTGCTTTGGAATAACTTCGAATGCAAGCAAAGTAAATTAAAGTATGTATAATAAAACCAGTAATTCTTTACAATGTAGCAACACTTATGTGGGCTCTTAAAACGCATAATTTCCTGTGGTAAACTAAAATTATTCAGTCTAATTTTTTTTCTAAAATTTCGCTTTTTCTAGAAGGGTTCTGTGTCATTATTATACCTAGTTAGCTCAGCGTTTCAACCACAAAATAACTAATTTATACAAACATATGTCTATTCTTATTTCTAAGGAACTCATTTGGCGCTGTCAACAAAAACATTGACAGGCTAATCATGTCAAAGATATGGTGCAGTTTTTGCAACAACAGCTGTTCAAAAACGGCAGTCAGGAAAACCTCGAAACGTTTGCCACACCCAGCAATTACTTTAATGAATCTAGGCATTTTTTTAGAAGATACGATGATTGGTGAGTAGCTTACTAGTACGATAGTACTCTTTATTATACTGTGTTAGTGAGATTACTACTAAACTTAGTAGAATCACACTTAGAGTCATGCTAAGTAAAATTGATAGAGATTTTGATAGCCCCGCCTTTACAAGTATTGCAAGGAGTTTTGATTGATTCACGGTTATTTTCATTAGACTTATATTGACCGTGATATAGACCGTGATTACCTTTTTGATTTTTGTCGAGCTCCCGATATTTCGACGCAGTTGCATGCATCATGATCACGGAAAACATGCAACTGCGTCGAAATATCGGGAGCTCGACAAAAATCAAAAAGGTAATCACGGTCTATATCCCGGTCACAATATAAGTCTAAGTATTGCAAGGGTCAATTTTGGTAAACATTTTAGTCAAAATTGCTTGCTATGACTCAGATGGAGTCAGTACATAATAGTACATATCATTTGCATTTGACTCTGACATTTTCTCACTTACTTTTACTGAAATACCCATGTACAAAGTTAGCATGGAGATCTATTACTGAAAAATAAACATGAAAATGATTTAGCATTTCACCAATCGATCTATTCTATGTATATCAATATCCATGCACATTCTATTCAAATACATTGACACTGACGCAAAATCTTGAGCACCTTTTGTCGCTTTCCTTCTTCTAAATAAACTAATAACGTACAATGGTCGCTGTCATTTTTTCTGTCACTCCATCTGAAGCTGACCCACAATGTCACAAAGGTTTTATAATTGAAATCGACACTCCAGTCAATTGCTTTGTGGTCAAAAACTTGACAAAAGAATTGACGCAAAGGTGACAGGACACTTTCTGTGAGACTAGGTGGAGTTTATCAGTACGTAGTTGAGTTGATAATTGATTGACATATAATCAGATTTTGAAGTAAGTATAAGACCTTTCTAGTAAGTAGGTAGGTAAAGCTTTTTGATATGTTTTAAACAGGCTAAATTATTAGACTAAATAATGTGTTTTCGTTAATGACTTGTTTTGATACGACTCACACGGCTGACTTGGACTTGACTGAATCAAGCCTTTTGACATGTATTTTAAAGTTTAGAGTATGTATGCTGGTCCGCTTTCTCAAGATAATTATTATTATCAAAAATATATCTAGATAAGGTAGATATCTATCTTGTAAACTATGTGAGGAGTGCAATAAAGAGTATTGTATTGTGTTTGGTGACGAACCAATCTATCAACGAGTGTAGGATTTGACGCAACATTACTGTCGTCACATTTCTGTACAAATCCAAATAAGTACCTATTATAATTTACTATTTCTTAGCATTTCCCCCCTTTTCTAAATGATTTCAGCCAAAGGGCTCCATAAATCTGGAAATATAGACGAATTACTTCCTTCAACATTTTGAAACCAGAATAATCTGATGCAATATCTTAAACACCTTGGTCATTCTCTCGAAATAGACTGACAATGGTCAGTGTTTCGGCCTGTCAGAGTGAAGCTGTAAGGCCCACGACACACAAGGACACAAAGGGCGGGTAATTGAAATCGACACTCGTAGTCAATTGCTGTGGTGGTGTAGCGGCAAAAAGTGGGGCAAAAAATGTTGACACATCTGCTTATAGGCGCTACGCTGGGTTAGGGTGAGATTTTTGATAACGGAACGTAAGTGCGTTTTCACATTATCCGATCCGATGTCGGATGTCGGCCCGATATCCCATACATCAAAGGCGCCATCTTGGATTTTTTCTATAGAAATCCTTCCGACATCCCATATCGGATCGGACAATGTGAAAACGCACTAAGAATCATATGAATTCTAATAAAGAGTAATTATCAAATTCTCCATTTTATTTTATAAGCATTATTAACATTTAATTTATTTATTAACATTTGCTTTGTTGAAAGATTTTTGAAGTGAGACTTCAAATGTGATTTCCAACTGACAGCGTTAAACGTCCAACGCGTTAAACATTTAACGCTCAATGTTACCAACTCGAATTTTGAAAACAACACATTACAAGGTTTCACTTCTTCCGCGCGAAGGGATTCCATGCACTATTTTTTGTTATTTAACTTACTTATAATTACCGACTACCGTATATTTTTATTATTTTCTATGTTCTCCTCTATAATATCGGCTACCTACTTATTTTTATTTCCTGAACCCTTTTTAAGCATAGGTAAGGTAGCGGGGCAAATCTCGACTGGGGGCAAATGTAACTGGTCCATATTTCCATGTTTACAATGTTTGCATTATTAAATAGAGTGTCCACCAGTTATATATGGTAGGCGTGTTCAGTGGATACATGTACGTAGAACTGAACATCATAGTGTATTAATGGAAAAAATGGATCAGTTACAAACAACACATTACAAGGTTTCACTTCTTCCGCGCGAAGGGATTCCATGCACTATTTTTTGTTATTTAACTTACTTATAATTACCGACTACCGTATATTTTTATTATTTTCTATGTTCTCCTCTATAATATCGGCTACCTACTTATTTTTATTTCCTGAACCCTTTTTAAGCATAGGTAAGGTAGCGGGGCAAATCTCGACTGGGGGCAAATGTAACTGGTCCATATTTCCATGTTTACAATGTTTGCATTATTAAATAGAGTGTCCACCAGTTATATATGGTAGGCGTGTTCAGTGGATACATGTACGTAGAACTGAACATCATAGTGTATTAATGGAAAAAATGGATCAGTTACAATTGCCCCCCCAGTAGAGATTTGCCCCGCTGTACCTTAATAGTAATAGGACAGCGAGGCTTCAATTCTTTTTGTGACATTTATCAAGAATGATGAGTACAAATTGAAGTACATATATATAATTGTGTCAATAAAACTCACTATAAAAGTTGCACCCTCTCACAGCGAGTGTGGTGTACCATTTATCATCAATTTGCAACCAATTGAGCATGGCTACCCCTAGCGCGGTATAATGGGGTGTAATGTATTGGGAGTTGCCGAATCTCGCTACACTGCACACATGTATTAGAAAGTTATTATATTTAAATGAAACTCGCTTTTTACTTGTGCGCCTACTTACCAGAACTATACCTAAAGTACACTAGACTTATTTTTTATCAGTTTTGGCAGCAGGCCTCCGTGGCTAAGTTGGTCATAGCGACTGCTCTGGGAAAGCAGTACCTTGGTCGCAGGTTTGAGTCCTGCCAGAGGTGTGAATTTTTCCTTTTATTTTAAAAATATGTACTACACTAGGATTTTAATAGCCCCTCTGCAAGGGTTAGGTAAACATCATAATTTAATTTTAAAATAACATTTGCACCGCACTATATAGTACATAATATTTAGTCCTCCTCATCGCTTTCATGACGGCGACCCCAAATAAACCTTAATACGGACGTTTCCTTGCGTGTGCTCTAATGTGGCTGGACAGGCCGAACCGCACTAATAACGAGGATGTCAACATTGTTGCAAACTTATTTTGGTTTAACTCTAATCTAGCTATATCTAGGCACTACTAAAGCCTCTCACGGCGAAGGTGACCATTTATCATCAATTTGCGACCAATTGAGCATGGCTACCCTAGCGCGGTATAATGGGGTATAATGTATTGGGAGGTGCCGAATGCTCGCTTCAACGGCTTACTAGTCACTACACATGTAGATGTATTACAAATCTATTATACTTCAATGATCATTACTAGGTACGTATAGCAAAGAATCAATTAAATCACAGTAAGGTTGGGGCAGAGTATGTACACAATTAGAAGAGACATTTCAGACATACAGCATACAGTATACGACGATCACGACTTTCTTCGTTCCAAACAGACTCTACTAACCTAACTACAAAATTAAAATTTTGAAATTTTCATGAAACATGGCTAAGAACACTCCCAACTAACTCAGCTTTAAAAAAAAACGAAATCTAAATCAGTTCATCCGTTCGGGAGCTACGATGCCACAGACACACACACACATAGACAGACATACAAACAGACAGACACGTCAAACTTAGTTATAACACCCCTTTGTTTTTTCGTCGGGGGTTAAACATGAAGACAATGAGAAATAGTTACGTATAGCAGAACTTTTAGGTTATTTCTTATGCCTTAAGCAAATTCAATTCAGTCTATGGTAATAGGTATCCTGAATGTCGTCTTACGATATGAGGGTCTTCAAAAACGGAGTGTGTTTTGAATGGTCGACAACGCGCATGTGTCACCTCTGACTAAATGAGTTTGATATATGTAAAGAAATGAGATTTCTTTGAATGGTCTACAACTTATGACTCGGTCGGTAAAGTAGAAGTTCACATAGCAAGACAACAGATGGCGTGGCAAACTCCATAACTGTTCGGCGCGTAGGTGTCATCCATCTGTCATGGCGACTATGAGAGGTTATAAACCCGGAGAGTGAAAATCAAGAAACTAAATAATTTAAGGTGTAAAGTGGGAATCGACATGCCAATTAATAGACTTTGAATGTCGTTTCTTTGTTTTCAGGTATGTTTTTAGTGTGATCAATACTAAATAAGTTAAGTTTCAAATGTAAACATTTGGTTAAATAAAAATCTTTGTTTTCAGAGCAACACTTCGTTTATTTTTGGTTGATTCCTAACAACCCATGAGAATTGTCTTATAAAACGACATTCTTAGTAAAAACATAAACATGGAAAAATTGAGATTTACGTTCGCAGTATTAGCGACGGGGCCAGAAGGAAAAACAAATACAATCTGCATAACCTCAATCGAAGTACCCGATGGTCGTGTTTTTGAAGTTCCTGATGATCTGAAACCTGCTAGTAAACACACTGGTATTACGACTACGGATGTATTCACGAAAGTGAAGAACTCATTAAAGAAAAGACATCAAACACGCAAATTATGGATCCCTTTAACGGAAGACTTGCGAAAGACCTACTTGGATGAAGGTGAAAATGTTCAATTTGGTGATCAGTATTTGGACGAAATTGTAAGTGAAACAAAAAGCTCAGTTAGCAACAATAACAATACGGAACCTGTTAGTAAAAACTTGGGAAAAATTGCTGAACGGTTTTTACTGGAAAAATTTTCTGGAAAAACAACAAATGTTGAACAATGGATTAAGGAATTTGAGAATGAATGTAAAAGATTTGAAATGGTGCAGGATGTTAAAAAAATTGAGATGCTAAAGCATCTTATGGATAAACAGTGCTTAGATTGGTACAACAGCATGATAATAAAACATACCATAGATTCGGACTGGACAATTTGGAAAAGTAATCTGTGCGAGTCATATGGAAATAAAGGTTGGTCTCAGATTAAGTACGCATTCACATTTAAATACCAAGCGGGGTCCCTAATAGAATATGCCACCAAAAAGGAAAGGCTACTCCTAGAGGTAAATAAACAGACTGATTCGCAGACAATGATTCATCTCATTGTAATGGGTTTACCAGATTTCATAATGGACAAAATTGATAAAGGAAAAATAACATCCACCATGAGTCTTTACAATGAGCTTGGAAAGTATGAGCATACAATGAATAAAAAGACTTACTATAAAAAGAAAATAAACACGGACATAAAAACTGGAGCCGAGAAGATCAAACCCTGCAAAATATGCGAAAAATTAAACAAAGGTACCCGCTTTCATCCCGAAGAAAGATGCTGGTTTAAACAGACAGGAGAACATGAGAATAAGAAAAATTATAAAAATGTGAATAATGTCATGCTGGATGTTGAATTGAGTGACGAAGATCAAAAAAACGCGTGATTACACCATTGATTAAAGTCAAACTAATACTTAACGATAAATTAGAAGTATTGGGTATATATGACCCAGGCTCAAACGTCTCTCTAGTTAATTCAAAATTATTAAAACTGAAGAGGTCAGCAAAAAAACATTATGATAAAAATGCAAAATTAGTAACAATTAATGGTGTAAAAAGAGCAAAAGGTTTGACAAATTTGAAAATAAAAATAATGGAAATAGAAAAACATATGGATGTATACATTATAGATGGAAAGGAATTTAAATATGATTTCCTAATAGGACTAGACATAATCAAAGAGTTTAAGTTGACTCAAGATGAAAATTTGAAGATCAGTCAAAAACCAGAAAGACTATCAAGAGAAAAAGAAACACATAAAAATACTGCTTCCGTAGAACTCAAGGACAAAATAAATTTACTTTCTGTAAATTTTAATGAACACATGAAAGAAGAATTCAACACAAATGTCAGCCACTTAAATGAAGAGCAAAGACAAGAAATAAATAAACTTATTGAAAAGTATAAATCAAGCTTTGCCAAAGATAAATATATATAGGAACAGTAAGAGACTATGAGGCTCGAATAGATTTGCTAGTGGATAAATATTGTAGCAAGCGGCCTTACAAATGTTCTATGCAAGATAAGAAAGAAATTGAAGAACAAGTTGGGAAATTACTTCAGAAGAATCTCATAGAAGAGTCGTACAGTCCGTTTGCTGCACCAGTGACTCTAGTTTTTAAAAAGGAAGAAAATAGAAGATCCAGATTATGCATTGACTTCAGGGATCTAAATAAAATAGTAATTCCACAAGCCCAGCCATTCCCGTTGATTGAGGACTTAGTAATAAAGACAAGAAACTGCAAATTTTTCTCAACACTGGATATTAACTCTGCTTTTTGGTCTATTCCCCTACGGATTGAAGACAGAAAGAAGACTGGCTTTGTCACGCAAGAAGGCCATTATCAGTGGACCTGCTTACCATACGGATTAAAGACCTCATCTGCGATATTTCAACGAATATTAAGTAACATACTAAGAAAACACGGATTAACAGAATTTACCGTTAATTATATAGATGACATCTTAGTATTTTCAGATTCTTATACTGAACACATCAATCATCTAACGCAATTATTAGAGGCAATAAAAAAAGAAGGTTTCCGGCTAAAGTTCACTAAGTGTACATTCGCTTCAAGTTCAGTAAAATACCTTGGTCATGTAATACAGAATAACACAGTGCAACCAGTAGCAGATAACCTAATTTCAATAAGGGAATTTCCAACACCTAAAACACAAAAAAACATTAGACAGTTTTTAGGAAAAATTAATTTCTATCGAGAATACATACCAAACAGCTCCATTATTTTGGAACCGCTACATAAGCTACTAAGGAAAAATCAGAAGTTTGTTTGGACAGCGGACTGTCAAAAATCATTTGAAGAAGTAAAGAAATTAATGTGTACTCAACCGATCCTAGAAATTTTTGATAAAAATTTACCAATAAAAATATACACTGATGCTTCTATAGAGGGGATTGGAGCAGTCTTGAAACAAACACAGCCAAACGGAGAAGAAAAGCCGGTGGCTTATTTTTCAAAAAAATTGAACGAGGTTCAAAAAAGAAAAAAAGCGATATATTTGGAGTGCTTGGCCATTAAAGAAGCCATAAAATATTGGCAATATTGGTTATTAGACAAGTCATTCACAGTATATTCTGATCACAAGCCGTTAGAAAATTTAAATATAAAATCTAGACCTGATGAAGAACTCGGCGAATTAACCTATTATCTATCACAATACAATTTTTCAATAAAGTATGCACCAGGAAAGAATAACTTAGAGGCCGACTGCTTAAGCAGGAACCCAGTATTGGAATCCAATTCATATACAGAAGACCAGTTGAAAATAGTAAACTTAATAAATTTACAGGAAATACTCACAGACCAAGAAAAAAACAAGGACATTAAAAATGATAAAAACAATTTGATACATAGACACAATGTATATTATAAAAAATTAAAAAAAGAGAAAAAATAGTATTGACTGAAGAATTTAGCATAAAACTAATTAAAAAAGTACATGAAAATATGTGTCACATAGGTATGAAACAATTACAAATAAAAATTGGAAAACAATATACAGCAAAGAATATGACAAAAAATATCATGAATATATGTAAAAATTGCGAGGTCTGTATAAAAAACAAAAGTAGAGGACAGATAAAATATGGCTTGATGTCGCATTTAGGACCTGCTACTAAGCCTTTTGAAATCGTTTCCATAGATACCATTGGTGGATTCGGTGGTTCGCGTTCTACAAAAAAATACCTTCACCTTCTAGTGGATCACTTTACGCGATACGCATATATAGTGACCTCGAAGACCCAGAATGCAAAGGATTTCATAAAACTAATGAACAATGTAATAAAAGATTATAAAATTGACATGGTTTTATCAGACCAATATCCGGGGATAAATTCCAAGGAGTTCAAAGATTTTTTAAACGAAAGATCAATACAGCTGATTTTCACAGCAGTAAATGCGCCATTCTCTAACGGTTTGAATGAGCGTTTAAATCAAACTCTAGTAAATAAAATAAGATGTGTAATGAACCAGAAAGAGAATACGAGTGCTTGGACGACAATTGCTCATGATTGTGTTAACAAATATAACAATACTGAACACACAGTTACTGGTTTCACACCAAGATACCTTCTGGAAGGCTCAGATGATTCATTGCTACCAGACGAATTAAAATTAGATAAAACGGTAGATGACTGGATTGAAGATAAAAAACTTGCATTCGAAAATTCAATTAAATCTCATACTTATAATAAAATGATGAACGACAAGACTAGAACATACCATAAATTTAATACAGGTGATATGGTTTATGTAGAAAACGGACATAAATTAAACAGAAAAAAACTAGATGAATTAAAGATTGGACCTTTTGAAATCAAAGAAAAAATTTCAAATTCCATATATAGAGTTAATACAGGCCACAAGAAGTTGGAATCAAACCTATTTCATATAACAAAACTCATTCCAGCACCAGCATAAGTAAGAAGATACAGACAACTGTTGTAGCATCTATGAAAATTTTCTGGAGTGAGAAAATTTTCTTCCCGTGGAGGGGAGATGTAAAGAAATGAGATTTCTTTGAATGGTCTACAACTTATGACTCGGTCGGTAAAGTAGAAGTTCACATAGCAAGACAACAGATGGCGTGGCAAACTCCATAACTGTTCGGCGCGTAGGTGTCATCCATCTGTCATGGCGACTATGAGAGGTTATAAACCCGGAGAGTGAAAATCAAGAAACTAAATAATTTAAGGTGTAAAGTGGGAATCGACATGCCAATTAATAGACTTTGAATGTCGTTTCTTTGTTTTCAGGTATGTTTTTAGTGTGATCAATACTAAATAAGTTAAGTTTCAAATGTAAACATTTGGTTAAATAAAAATCTTTGTTTTCAGAGCAACACTTCGTTTATTTTTGGTTGATTCCTAACAACCCATGAGAATTGTCTTATATATCCGGTTTCGGGTGCCATCTTAGTGGTATCGTGTCGTGAATAATTTCTCCTTCTTTTGCTCATTAACGTTGTTTAAAGTGTAATATCGATAGCTTATTATGCAGTAAACTAATGTTATAGTGAGAAGCTGATGAAGAATTAATCTCGAAACGCGTTTAGCCCCCTTTTTGTCATCGACGGCCGATAGTCCACGTGCCCTTGTAAAATCTAGCTATCAATTTACAAGTGCCAACTACCGAACAACGTCGTACTTACCGTACCAAAATCGAATACAATAAGCTTATACCACCTTGACACTGGCAAAATAGTCCCACCAATGGGACTGAGGCCATTTAATTTTAAAAATCTAATCTAAAAGATTACATTCGTTGATATAATAAACTGTCATATTGGACATGAAGTGTTAAAACAATAATTATAGTTCTTGTGGTTAACGAAAAAACCGAAAGTTTGACTAAGATGTAGTTAGTTTATGAAGTTAGGGCTGAGTTAAAAGGGGTGTAAGGTATACGCTTGAAACTACATAATCTACGATCTATGAGTCATGTGAGCAGAGTTTACTATGAGATCAACACCAAAATCGCTAAAAACTTGGATGTATGAAACATTTCAATAGTTCTTATGAACCTTGACATGTTGTGTAGGACAGTTTCTTTTTAACCCCCGACGCAAAAACGACGGGGTGTTGTAAGTTTCACGTGTCTTTCTGTCTGTTTGTCTATGCGCGTGGCTGCCTGTGGCATCGTAGCTCCCGAACGGACGGACTTTGAAACTGATTGACTGGTTTTTTGTTTGAAAGCTGAATTAGTCGGCAGTGAACTTAGCCATGCTTCATGGAAATCTATCCACTATGTCGGGGTTTCTTTTCAAAATTTAAGTTTTGTGGTTAGGTGTGGATGGTTTTCAGTGGCTGTAGTGTAACAAGCTTTAAATTTTTATATCAAATTGGTTTGTCAGAGTAGGCCTCTCCTGTTTGCATTCAATCTGCGCGACACAGGGCGGGCACAGACAATTTCACGACCATTCAACTCATTTTACGGACGTTGCGTTTGTGTTGCCGCCTTTACGCAGTACTACCAACATAACTGTCATCTCAACACAAGCTAAACTCAACCGTATTTGAATACTGATTAAGCTTTAATTTAGTGCTAAATATAACTAAGTGGTTTTAACTAATCCGTGACTAAAAGTTAGAAAAAAAAGGTTAATAATGAACATGTGTTTTAGAACAAATTAGTGACATTATTTATTGGTTTTGCCGGGAATTAGTTGAAGGTTGATCCGTGTCGCCGGATTATAGTAAATGTTTCTAGTTAACGTTTTGTCCTCTTTTGATTTTCACCGTTACTGAAGAATAGATGGGACCCTATTTTGTAGCTAGTTTGTAAAGATATTTGAAGGGTAGACGAAAATGAAATTTGTTAGGAAATTTATTTTTACTTAGATTTTCAAATTGTAGGTACCTTTTTTTTAATACTATGTCGGTGGCAAACAAGCATACGGTCCGCCTGGTGGAAAGCGGTCACCGTAACCTATGGACGCCTGCAACTCATGGAGTGTCACATGCGCGTTGCCAACCCATTAGAAACTTGTACACTCCCTTTTGCTGTGTTCAGTACACAGTAAAAAGGAGTGTACAAGTTCCAAGGAGGGTTCGGGCTGCCGGTGACTCAATGGACAATAGACGGAACAAATTAGTCCCGTAGGTCCTGGAAGGAACACAGTTAAATTTGCCTTACACTTTTGCAGCTCACTGTACTTGTGCGGCATGACGTCATCCTTCTTGCGTCATACCGGCATTTGCCACGGCTCATGGGAGCTTGGGGTCCGCTTTGACAACTAATCCCAAGATATGGCGTAGGCACTAGTGCGGCATGTAAGCCAACGCGTACAAGAAAGCATGTCAAAAGTCAAAGCAATCGCGGCCAAAACGGGCGGTTCCACGTCTTTATCGGCAGTTACGTGATTACCCCGTAAACGTACGTTTACCGCAGTTTACGTGGTAACTACGGTACCGGTTATTGAAGCTGTGTGACATGTCTCCTCACCGTAGACTGCCTCACAGTAGATCGGGCGTCATAGTCAGATATAGTCAAGTTATATGTGTTGTAATAAAAATAGGGATCCGGTTTAGGGGCACATTTTGTTTTATGTTAGGATACTATTTCACATTTACAATGTTTTAGTTAATAAATACGTTTTCTTGTCTACCTAAGCTAAGCGCAATGTAAAAGTATCTGTACTGATTAGTCACGTGACGGGTCACGTGATTGATCCCTTCATCTGAAGTATTGAACGAACCAGTCAGTCAGTGGGTGACATTAAAACGTTAACGGTCGAGCAATATTTCAAGTGTTATTATTTGGTAAATATAATTGTGTTATAATTATAACTGTACGTTTTGCTTTGTTAAAACAGGGACATAAATAACGGTCATGTGTGCAGTAAAGTGCAGAAGTATTATATCCGTTGTGCCCAATAAATGTACATAGTTCGATCACAGCCAGCGTTGTTTCACTTAATAGTCTACTCCTATAATTATTTAAGTAATAAGAAGTAGGACAGGAAATTATATTTTGTGAAAACAAACTGTTATAATAAAAGTAGCTAATACAGGCTGCCTTCAAAATTGACTATTTCACGTCCCTAGCTATTTTGTATTAATAAACTAAATTTACTTCGTTTCACGTACTAGCAATAAAAATAGTAGGTACATAACCCTTCAGGTGGCGGAGCTACAAGTTGCATAGGGGATAAGTGGCACGGTCGTTTTATAAAACATTCCGTTAAGTGGCAGGCGCCGGGAGCCGGACTCTGGGAAAAACAAGCCGATAAGTGGCAGGGACCGGCTCCCGGACCCCGTGCGACGATGTACCTAAATATATAAATAAAACCGTCTAAAACTGTATCTAGCTTCCTCACACTTGCACGAACCATTCGTCACTAAACAAGGACGGCATTCAGTAAAGGTCCAACACCCTCAACTTCAAAACAGCTTGAAATATGACCCAATTTGATTGGACCAACCGCCTGCCATATTTGAGACACGTGTTTAAAAACCGTCTTTTTTGCAAAAATTGTACTGTAATATGTTAAAAAAAGGGATGTAAGTGTAAATAAATGTATATTTAAGTCCCTGAATTACTTTTTTATACAATTTACTGTTTGTTTTCCTAAATAAAGTTACTTTAATACCCAAGTAATATTTTAGTGCTATAATTTTGATTTTCGACGCCAAAAGCTACTATAGATGTCGTATAAAGGTTTTCGGCGTGACCGCTTGTCGTATAAAAGCCTCCAGTAACACCTTTTAGCTCTATAAGCTTATACCGCTAAAAGGTGTTATTAGGAAGTGATGTAAACGTTTATATCACCATTTTATAGAGCCGCTATAGGCCTGGTCTATAACAGGATCAAATATGACTACTATAGATCTATATTATTGTATAATAGTGTTAGGAATCACTGCTATGCAATCAATTTGCGCTATTAAGGTTCCCGACAAGCCGCTATAGTTGTTGCGTTATACAGCTAAAAGGTGTTATTAGGAAGTGATGTAAACGTTTATATCACCATTTTATAGAGCCGCTATAGGCCTGGTCTATAACAGGATCAAATATGACTAATATAGAACAATATTATTATATAATGGTGTTAGAAATCACTGTTATGCAATCAATTTGCGCTATTAAGGTTCCCGACAAGCCGTTATAGTTGTTGCGTTATACAGCTAAAAGGTGTTATTAGGAAGTGATGTAAACGTTTATATCACCATTTTATAGAGGCGCTATAGGCCTGGTCTATAACAGGATCAAATATGACTACTATAGAACAATATTATTATATAATGGTGTTAGAAATCACTGTTATGCAATCAATTTGCGCTATTAAGGTTCCCGACAAGCCGTTATAGTTGTTGCGTTATACAGCTAAAAGGTGTTATTAGGAAGTGATGTAAACGTTTATATCACCATTTTATAGAGCCGCTATAGGCCTGGTCTATACAGGATCAAATAACCTACTAAAGAACAATATTATTATATAATAGTGTTAGGAATCACTGTTATGCTATCAATTTGACCTATTAAGGTTCCCAACAAGCCGCTTATAGTATTTTTAGTAGTCGTATTTTAACAGAAATTAAAACCTAACTATACCACTATTTTGGGATATAGTGGCTTTGGAAAACACTGCTACAGTATTTAACACTGTAGTAGTGATATGAATACCATTATAGAGCTATTTTGCTGTATAATGAAGTTTTCAGGATACGTTTATATAGCTTTGAAAAGCGTTAATAGTCGTTTTCTAATGCCTTTTATATCTCATCGCCGTATACGTCACAATTACTCTTTTATATCACAGAACTGTGGAATAATGGTTTCGATATCTCTTTTAAAACACAATAGCGTTATAGCTGAGTTTACTATATGTTTTATAAAAAAAAACTGTTTAGAAGATCTTTCTATAGTAAAACATTGAAAACAAGCATTGTTTTCTATATAAAGAACTTATAAGTTAAACTGGATCATAGTTAAAGTCTCATGCAACCCTAATTGAATCCACAATGGCGGGCTTATGGCAGTGAATGCGTATGATAAGTGACATAGTCGAACTATAAAAGCGTATGTTTTACTTCTTGGATCCATAGCAGAAACTATGGTGCCAATAATTTTATTGTATTAAATTATATTTGTTTATTTTATTCAAAACAGGTATAAATCGAGGGCGCACTTAAAATACTCCATTAAACTAATATTCTTTTAACGGTAAAATTTCCATCGCATACCTTTTTGCAGTAATGATGGAATTATACGAAATCCAAATTATTTTGATTGACACTAAACTTCACAAGTTCACACGCCACTTTTCATAAAGTTCCTCGTTTAGAACAGTTTTTGTTAAATATTACACACATTAAATTATTTTAGAAATTTCATTCATTCGCATTAAAAGGGACGGCAACTGCTATTACAGAACAAAAAACCTGTATAACGGAATCTCAAATGCTACTATAGCATAAATTGATACTATAATAGCGTTACTGTGTCCTCTATGTCAACAAATTAGCACAATAGTCATCATCACATCACCATTATAGACCTTAAACGTCACGGATGATACTGCTATAGCCCTATTATATCACTAAATGGCTGCATAATTGCGCCAAATCGGCTCTACAGTACCAATAAAAACTATTTATAGGACCATTTAATGTGATTTAATTTGGTGCTCTCGACCACTATAGGACCAGAAATTGTTACTTGGGTACATGGAAGTGGAAAACGTAGCCACCTGATATTTGATCGAGTCTAGCAAAATTCACATAAATGGAATGTATTTTTTTGCTATGGAATGATTTTAGCCGTTTCGTAATGAATCCAGTGATATATGGTTTATGCACAACATCCCTACACTTTTTGAGAAATTATAATTCGCGATGACCACCCGTGAGGGCCCCGCCACTCAAGGGTAAACTTTTTCTGTCATTTTATCGGTATCCTTGCCACTCAACAGCTTTTTATTTCAAGTCCGGCTCCCGGTTACCTGCCACTTTACGTGCGGTCGGCTCCCGGATTTCGCCACCTGAAGGGTTAAATTTAAAAATCATTTAAAAATCTAAATTAACTTTATGAAAAATAACAAGATCTTGTATGAAAATATTCAATGTTATTATAATCATTATAACTCATAACCAATATCACTGAAACACTCGTTATTTCCGATGTCATTATAATTTATATTATCTCCAATTTGCAACATCTAGTGAGCAGTGAAGATCTGTGCATAACAGTGGGAACGCCTGTAAACTAGTTCCTCGACCATTTTGGGGTAATAAGAGGTTTTATGCTCCATAAAATACCTACTTATTAGAACCGTTGTTTTATCTCAACAATGGCTGTAATGATAACAATTCGTGTTATTATCTTAAGAGCGGCTTCACACGCAGCCAGAATGAGATGTATGTAGTAAGTGCTTATTATTTCGTTTTATTATAGTTACATTATTATAATGTAGGAACGCTTTTTATTGAGCAGTTTATTACAAATATGCTGCACAGTTAAACAATTACTACGTTTATTTCTATCTTTAAACCTAATTTTTTAATCCTCTATTTACAAAAGTATAAAAGTATGTTAAATAAAAAATAAAATATCTTTCTAACTCGTGGTATCTCACTCACTACGCTCAAAAGTCCTCTGGAACTCAAAATCTGTCAAAATGTCTGATCCAATACTTTTGACACTAACTATACATACGAGCTAGTACTATTTAATGAAAATACATACATATATACATATACAATCACGCCTGTATCCCATAAAGGGGTAGGCAGAGCACATGAACTATTCAAGTTTCAGTGCCACTCTTGGCAAAAAGAGGTTGAAAGAAAACTAAAATTGTGACATTGCAGTGACAGGTTGCCAGCCTATCGCCTACGCCACAATTTAACCCATATCCCACAGTCGACTTCTACGACACCCATGGGAAGAAAGTGGGTGGTGAAATTCTAAACCCGGCACCAAAATAATTAAATATTATTTAAAAAAATGCGATGTCCTATTCTTTTTCTATTAATGGCACAATTCTGTGAATAATCAATAAGTTATTTAATTTTAGACACGGTAATTTGATCTTCTTAATTGATTTCAAATTTCAAACATTATTTTCAACTAGGTACTGTGTAAACACTAACATTTGAAAAAAAATAGTGCTGTTGAGACTTTCGCGTTCTGAATCCGAATTTTGTATGAGTTTATTTAAATAAGCGTTCATTTGCATCATTTGCAAATGACGACATGGTCATGACGTCATAATCAGCCTAGCAACATGACATCATCCAATAATCTATTCATAGCACAACTCGATACCGAATAAAATCACAATAAATAAAATTGTACCCATTAACTACCATTTCTTTTTAACAAACATGTTTCCACAAAATAGTAGAACCTTGTCGAATTTGTAATATATTTGGACATTCATATTCTAAGGAGTGGGGTAATAAGAAACAATGACAATGTTGTTAAGATTGCTTCGATATTTAAGCGAGTTTGTGTCTCTAGTTAACCAGTATTTGTATACTTATTTTTTATCATGTAAAAACGTCCGCGAGCGATACTAAATACATATTTTTAAATTGAAACAAAATGGATATACTTATAAAATTTTTTTGCATATCCACAAAGTATTAAATAGTTAAATACTACGTGTATCTACGATTTTCGATTACTTAACGTCTGTTATAGACGATGAGCAAATTCCGAATAAGTTTTTTTTGCAAAAAAATCATTCTTGGCACAAGCTTTTATCGCCGACTGTACCTTACTTTCAACAGTTACTCAATGGAGATACGACGTTTCATAACAGAGGTCCTATGACCACCTTTCTGCTCCCTCATCAGATCAGCTCCATGATACCATAATATTGCATTGTCACGTGATTTATATATGTTTGCAAAATTTTAGCTCAATCCAAGTGGGTCCACCTACAAAATGGTGCCTCAAGGTCCTCAAAATTTTAAGACAGAGGATTAAGGCGTTCTTTGCCAGCGGTCAGTTTATTTTACTTTTATATTGAATATGACGACTGTAACCATAGATGTTGAGGTCACACTACATTGGCCGCACAAACTTAAGTCACTGCGCACATACAATGACGTGCCCAGTAGGACATTTGGACATAAAATCCGTAAACTATGGCTACCGAGGACCTCCGAGCGACATAAACATGTATTCACATGCATTCAGTTAGGTACACTTACAAAAGATTTCCATTACGCATGAAATATGTGTTTAATTTATGTTTCAATGGTTCATGGGAAAATGTTAATTACTCTGTCAAGCCACACAAATGTCCTTTACTTAATGGTTTTCATTTTGAAGTAACAAGGGTCTTGTCTGCAAATTTTATGGGTCTACTGTTCGGTTAATGGTTAAACTAATGAGTTGTTTAAAAGATTGTCACAGTGAAAATTAATCATAATTGTTATGTAGGATTTTGTAATGTTGGTGCTGTAACATGTTTGAACATTTATCTGTGCAAATGTTAATTGCATATTACCTACATATGTATATTAAAACATCATATGAGAGACCCTCAAAAATTATCAGTTCACCAGACGATGCCGGCCAATCAGTCTTCAATACTGATTTTTGCGAATAATAAATAATAGGTTGATAGTCCTACAGGTATTCTGTACTTCTTTACTACCTTGTGTATGATACATATATGTCAAAAAATTAATTCATGGATCCTTCTGTACTTAGAGTTAACTAAAATGCATTGTTGTTTTCTTCAAAGATATCGCAAGTAACGCTTTGATTTAGATATGTGTTCAAGCTGCACAAATACTAGTATACCTACGCACGTCGCACAATCTGAATTTTCCACCAGTAACATCTGCCATATCTTTATATGTAAGTATATCCTATATTTCTGATATTTCTGTCGCATGAACCTGCGTCTATCATAAGGTGGACAAGCCCTTACAATCCGCTACGGCCGCAGTCGCACGCGCATCGATTTAGTGTGTGTCGCGCGCGTCACGCATGCTGATATAGGCATAAGGCTTGAACACACTGAGTGCTACGGTATTGGCAATCAAATCAAAATAATTTATTCAGCAAATAGGCCACAGGGGCACTTTTACACGTCACATGTACATATTTAAAAAATATTTAAAATTGAATTGGCGTTTCTTCAAATCCAACATTAGGGAAACATGATATTGTTAGCCATGCACTGAAACTGGCTAGAAGTGAAAGCAGCAATCCTATTTGGACTGGCATTCCAATAGTTGCTTGTTCGCATCCTGCAGGAGGTGCTCCATTTTTCTTTTAATTTCAAAAAGTGTTAGTTTTATTGATGTAGTTAGTTTTATATGTTGTTTTCGGTAGGTTGAGCAGAGATTTGCTTCTTTATTATTCTTTCTGCCTTTGTCTATGTATACCGTTAGTGCGTTTTCACATTATCCGATTCGATATCGGATGTCGGAAGGATTTCAAAGGCAAAAATTAAAGATGGCGGCTAAATATATGGCATATCGGTCCGACATCCGATATCGGATCGGATAATGTGAAAACGCACTTAGGTAGATAAAGATTTACTATGTATGTATTGATAAAGTACATGTCAAATAAATGACAACGCACTGAAGTTGCCAGAAAACCACAAAGCTTATCCGTCACTGTGCTACCGGTCTTAACTAATTCACAGACATTGGTAGCAATTAAATTTCCTTTTTATTCGTTCCGGGAAAAGAAAACAGTTCGGACAACACTTTAAATATCGTCCATGCGTTCCGAAAAGTGACATTCGACCATAGTGGCTTTAAACATGGGACTATTTTTATCCCTCGACGTATCTGTCTGTCTGTCTCACTGTCTGTCTATCTCTGTGTCTGTCTGTGGCATCATAGCTCCCGAACGGATGAACCGACTTAGATTTTTTTTTTGTTTGAAAGCTAAATTAGTTGGGATTGTTCTTAGCCATGTTTCATAAAATCAGTCCACTATGTCGGGGGCTTTTTTAAAATTTAAATTTTGTGGTTAGGTTATCTTAAGATATCTTAAGACGTACATCTAAAATTATATATTATTGTTTCTTAGCAATGTTCTTTTTCCTTTCTATCGCAAGAAATTATTTGTACTTTCAAAACTAAGAAGCCTGACTTAAGTATGTAGTTGAAAACTTGAAACGTTAACGAATAGGCTTCCTACATTCGTTTTGGCGAAGAAATGTTTTCGATTGTCCGCCCTGTTCACAATTTCATGAAATTTTCAACAATAATCTAAAATGTAAGTATCAATCAACATGTTGTACTGATGGTCCAAGAGCTGGCAGGATTTTGGAGTAGGTCCTTGAGGCAACCTGGAAAGGTACTCAGATGCTTCTCTGATCATAGCCAACATCAGGTCTGCAAGTCTGGCAGCTGGGGAGCGGGGCTTTATGGAGCTATGAATTTTTGAAGATTTAATTTTTTGAGGCCCAAAAAAGGTGTTTGAGGCAACCTGGAATTATTAAAAAGTGAAAAAAGAGTTCCTCAGAAGTCGCATAGTATTTATGCCAGATCATTTGGCCGGGTCCTTCACCGTGCCAGAACGGTACAAAGTGGTAAAAAAAAAAATTCCAAAAAAGGTTCTTGAGGCAGTCTGTCATTTTTACCAGTGAAAGATGAGGGTCTAAATAGCCATGGAAAAATAATGCCATGACATGAGGTGGGGTCCGTACCCTGCCATTCGATCTTGAAAGTCAATTTTTTAGTTTTTCGTAAATAACTCGTAAACGGTGGCCCGCAGCAAAAAAATATGTTAAACAGAAAATATCTACATAAAATTTCCTACAAGAAAGGTTATGTACGTTTTTTCGATAGGATCAATATATAAATGGATAATTTAGTAAGAAAGTTTTTTTTAATCGATTACATGCTCCGTTTTTCGTCAATACCTCGTAAACGGTGGCCCACAGCAAAAAGTTATGTTAAACAGAAAATATCTACATAAAATTTTCTATAAGAAAGGTTATATAAGTTTTTTCGCTAGGGTCAATTTTTTAGTTGGAAAGTATTTTTAAATAGATATTTGGGCCGTTTTTTGTTGATAACTCAAAAACGGTGACTCACAGCCAAAAATAATGTTAGACAGAATTAATCTACAAAAAAATTCCTACAAGAAAGGTTCTATAAGATTTTTCGCTAGGATCAATATTTTAGTTGGAAAGTATTTTTAAATAGATTTCATGGGCAGTTTTTTGTTGATAACTCGAAATCGGTGGATCACAGCCAAAAATAATGTTATACAGAATTAATCTACATAATATTTCCCACAAGAAAGGTTCTATAACATTTTTCGCTAGAATCAATATTTTAGTTAGAAAGTATTTTTAAATAGATTACATGGGCCGTTCTTTGTTAATAACTCGAAATCGGTGGCTCACAGCCAAAACTAATGTTACACAGAATTTATCTACATAATATTTCCTACAAGAAAGGTTCTATAACATTTTTCGCTAGAATCAATATTTTGTTGGAAATTATTTTTAAATAGATTTCATGGGCCGTTTTTTGTTAATAACTCGAAATCGGTGGCTCACAGCCAAAACTAATGTTACACAGAATTAATCTTCATAATATTTCCTACAAGAAAGGTTATGTACGTTTTTTCGATAGGATCAATATATAAATGGATAATTTAGTAAGAAAGTTTTTTAAAATCGATTACATGCTCCGTTTTTCGTCAATACCTCGTAAACGGTAGCCCACAGCAAAAAATTATGTTAAACAGAAAATATCTACATAAAATTTCCTATAAGAAAGGTTATATAAGTTTTTTCACTAGGATCAATTTTTTAGTTGGAAAGTATTTTTAAATAGATATTTGGGCCGTTTTTTGTTGATAACTCAAAAACGGTGGCTCACAGCCGAAAATAATGTTACACAGAATTAATCTACATAATATTTTCGACAAGAAAGGTACTATAATATTTTTCGCTAGGATCAATATTTTAGTTGGAAAGTATTTTTAAATAGATTTCATGGGCCGTTTTTTGTAAATACCTCGTAAACGGTGGTCCACAGCTAAATAAAAGGTTCACAAGAAAAAATTAACATAAGATTTCCTACAAGAAAGGTTCTATACGTTTTTTCGTTAGAATCAATATTTTAGTTGGAAAGTATTTTTAAATAAATTACATGGGCCGCTTTTTGCTGATAACTCAAAAGCGGTGGCTCAGAGCCAAAAATAATGTTATACAGAATTAATCTACATAATATTTCCTACAAGAAAGGTTCTATAAGATTTTTCGCTAGGAGCAATATTATAGGTGGAAATCATTTTTAAATAGATTTCATGGGCCGTGTTTGTAAATACCTCGTAAACGGTGGCCCACAGCTAAATAGAATCTCCACGAGAAAAAATCTACACAAAATTTCCTATAAGAAAAGGTTACTGCAGTTATAGGTTAGAAGTTACTACAGTTTAAATCCACATCCACATCACTTTTGTCTGAACTCATTTTGAAATTTGAAAAGCATAGGTATAAATCCGAGCAAATATAGGTATAATTTTTTAAATTTCCGCGCTTTAACTTTTTTTGAAATCTTCTTCATCTTTTCCGTACATGTTGTATAGGGTAACAAAAGAGGAAAGTAACAAAAATGTATGGAAATTCTGGGACACTTTTTGTCTCCCAGTGAGATTGAAAGTACTCGTGATTCTGAGTACAATTGACCTAAAATTTCCTAAAACAATCAAAATTTTTTTGTTGTCAAAAAAAAAAAGAAATGCTCGCGTAAGGTCTGCAATGTACAGTCAACTACAAAGAGATGTGTCCATGTTAGTCTTACAAAAGTAAATTTTCATTTGCATTAATGAATTACCCTTGGTTCGTGACATTTCTAGTAGCCATCAAACCTTACATTATCATCGACTCGTTTAATATGCAGCAATGATGTATCCCACTACGTTTCCTCTTAATTTACACATACAAACCTTTTTTATTACCTATCTCTGCGTATTGACAAATAAAGGTAAACTCCTAATGTTAAAAAGAAATGTATCCAATATATTTAAATTCAGAACAGAATCCAAACAAATGATCTTCAAATTTGAATACAAAAGTTTCTTCTTTACGTAGTTTGTTAAGAGACAACTGGAGCGAAAATCCTAAAATGGAAATGTCCCCCTTTAGAATAGGGAATATTTGTTAAATATACTCTTGTTATTTATTAAATTATTAGTCGAGAGTGGCACCTCGATTGTTTTCTATAAACCTATAGAAAACAATCGAGGTGCCACTCTCGACTATTTCGTCCTCTAAAACTTAATCAATCGGAACCAAATTTGAAAATCTGATTTTTTTTTATACTACGTCGGTGGCAAACAAGCTTACGGTCCGCCTGATGTAAAGCGGTCACCGTAACCTATGGACGCTTGCAATTCAAACAGCGGCACATACGCGTTGCCAAAATGTCTGTTGACAGAAAGGTATGTATAATTTTTTTCTTACATGTCAACAAGAAGTTCTACTTTAGGATAATATTATTTAAGAATTACAATAAAGGCAGGAATCAAAGGAAAAATACATAATGCAAAACCTCTTTTTATCGAAAAAATGGGAAAGATACGGAAGGTTATTTATCCACCATTTCAAATAAATCTTAAAATGTCAAACTATGATTACGTCGTACAGCACGGGAAGCATGGTCGCGCGATAGACGATAAAATAGCAGGCCGTCCCTATCGCACTATTTGTAGGTGCGATAGGGACGGCCTGATATTTTTATCGTCTATCGCGCGACCATGCTTCCCGTGCTGGATATAACAAATAGGATTGTGATCATTTATTACCCCAAATAACATATTTAACAGCACAATCACGATTCTAAACCAGTTATCCCACTACAAAATTTGAAAACGTCTTCCGAAAAAACTGATTTTTTTAAAGTATAAAAAGACATATTTTAAAATATTATCTTATGATTAACTAGCTTAAGATATGTTCTTTTAGGAACATTATCAGTTTTTTTAATAATATAGTAGTATAGTTTCTTTATAGTTTTGAATGAAAAATGTTACATTTTGCAAAAAACGCTCTTCTTTAGGAATAAGGCCTCTTAACTTAACCTTGGTTGATTCCGTTTCGCGCTACTTAGATAGAGGGATGCAGGTGGACGTGCTGTACTTTGATTTCAAAAAAGCCTTTGATCGCGTAGATAACGACGTACTCTTAAGCAAATTATGCAGCATTGGTTTCTCGCCAAAACTGCTTTGCCTTTTTGCTAGTTATCTACGTGACGTGATAGACGGAAATATGTGCAGCACGGATGCTTTGTGTCGAGTGCCTACCCCACCCGTTCCGGGGTCAGTCAGGGCTCTATTCTGGGTCCTCTGCTCTTTGGTATTATGGTCAATGATCTGGCCTTGGTGCCTAAGCATGCGCAATGCCTACTCTATGCTGACGACCTGAAACTAATTTACAGAGTCTAGGAAGATTCTGACTTACAATCTTTACAAAGTGATATTGATCGGGTTTATGCGACTCGGCGACTCGGTATACATGGCGATCTGTTTCGCTGGATAAAATCCTATGTAGAAAATAGGACTCAGGCTGTTGTTTTGTCTGGATATACATCACAATACAAATCTATAACTTCTGGGGTACTATAGGGCTCTCTCTCAGAATTTGACGATCCCAGGGACATAAAGCTTCTTTATACTGCCCTCGTGAGAAGTAAGCTTGAGACAGCCTCAGCCGTTTGGAATGCCCATGAAGCGCCCTACATCCTGCTGCTTGAAAAGGTCCAAAAAACATTTTTGCGTTTCTTTTATAAAAAAATGTACGGGTATTACCGATTCTTGTACCCAACAAAATTCCTTTTGGGGACGTTGGGTTTCTTCTCGTTAGAAGTTAGGCGTAATGTCGTGCTGATGTCTGATGCATGTGGTATTTTGAAGGGGGAGTCAGATTGCCTGGTTTTAGTATCCCAGCTGGTACGTCTATTTGTTCCCCCTGTGACGAAATATGCTTTTCGTGAATGTAGGCACCCCCTACTGGTGGTGCCGGCCGCTCGAACCGTGTTTTGCCGCAAGTCACCGCTAGTTCGTGCACTACAAATAGTGAATGAGTTTTTAGACGTGGCACCTAATGTTGATATTCTTGCGAGCAGATGGGCGTTTATACGTAACGAATGCATGAGGTTTTGTGTGGGATTGGATGCTAGGCCTTCATCTGTTATTTATTAGTTATGTTTTGGTATGTAATGTTTTGATTTTGCTGTTTATTTAATATTTAATTTTGTGTTACTTGTTGTAATGTTTATTTAAAATTCACGGTGCTTTAGTTTTGTATACTGTCATACTGTGTAATTTTCTTTGTGTAAATAAATAAATAAATCTATTTAAATATTATTGATCCTAGCGAAAAAACGTACAAAACTTTTATTGTAGCAAATTTTATGTTTGTTATTCCCGTTGAAGATTTATTTAGCTGTGGACCACCGTTTTCGAGTTATTTGCAAAAAACGGCTCGTGTAATCTATTTAAAATACTGTCCTACTAAAATATTGATCCTAACGAAAAATCTTACATAACGTTTCTTGTAGCAAATATTATATAGATTATTTCTGTTTAATATTATTTCTGGTAATAATTTCTGATCCTAGCGAAAAAACGTATACAACCTTTCTTATAGGAAATTCTATGTAGATTTTATTCTCGTGAACATTTTATTTAGCTGTGGGCCACCGTTTACGAGGCATTTACAAAAAACGGCCCATGAAATCTATTTAAAAATATTTTCCAACTAAAATATTGATCCTAGCGAAAAATCTTATAGAACCTTTCTTGTAGGAAATATTATGACGATTAATTCTGTATAACATTATTTTTTGCTGTGAGCCACCGTTTTTGAGTTATCAACAAAAAGCGGCCCATTTAAAAATACTTTCCAACTAAAATATTGATTCTAGCGAAAAATCGTATAGAACTTTTCTTGTAGGGAATCTTATGTAGATTTTTTTGTCGTCAACATTTTATTTAGCTGTAGGCCACCGTTTACGAGGTATTAAAAAAAACGGCCCATGAAATCTATTTAAATATACTTTCCAACTAAAATATTGATCCTAGCGAAAAATATTATAGAACCTTTCTTGTAGGAAATATTATGAAGATTAATTCTGTGTAACATTAGTTTTGGCTGTGAGCCACCGATTTCGAGTTATTAACAAAAAACGGCCCATGAAATCTATTTAAAAATAATTTCCAACTAAAATATTGATTCTAGCGAAAAATGTTATAGAACCTTTCTTGTAGGAAATATTATGTAGATAAATTCTGTGTAACATTAGTTTTGGCTGTGAGCCACCGATTTCGAGTTATTAACAAAGAACGGCCCATGAAATCTATTTAAAAATAATTTCCAACTAAAATATTGATTCTAGCGAAAAATGTTATAGAACCTTTCTTGTAGGAAATATTATGTAGATAAATTCTGTGTAACATTAGTTTTGGCTGTGAGCCACCGATTTCGAGTTATTAACAAAGAACGGCCCATGTAATCTATTTAAAAATACTTTCTAACTAAAATATTGATTCTAGCGAAAAATATAATAGAACCTTTCTTGTGGAAAATATTATGTAGATTAATTCTGTATAACATTATTTTTGGCTGTGATCCACCGATTTTGAGTTATCAACAAAAAACTGCCCATGAAATCTATTTAAAAATACTTTCCAACTAAAATATTGATCCTAGCGAAAAATCTTATAGAACCTTTCTTGTAGGAAATAATATGTAGATTAATTCTGTCTAACATTATTTTTGGCTGTGAGCCACCGTTTTTGAGTTATCAACAAAAAACGGCCCAAATATATATTTAAAAATACTTTCCAACTAAAAAATTGACCCTAGCGAAAAAACTTATATAACCTTTCTTATAGGAAATTTTATGTAGATATTTTCTGTTTAACATATTTTTTTGCTCTGGGCCACCGTTTACGAGGTATTGACGAAAAACGGAGCATGTAATCGATTAAAAAAAACTTTCTTACTTAATTATCCATTTATATATTGATCCTATCGAAAAAACGTACATAACCTTTCTTGTAGGAAATTTTATGTAGATATTTTCTGTTTAACATATTTTTTTGCTGCGGGTCATCGTTTACGAGTTATTTACGAAAAACTAAAAAATTGACTTTCAAGATCGAATGGCAGGGTACGGACCCCACCTAGAGATGGGCGGCGGGAAAATACCCGGGGTAGATATCGGGTATTTACCGGGTATTTACCCAATCTACCCGATATTTACCTTTTCTACCCTAATGGGTGGGTATAAATAAATATTGTTATAAAATGGGTCATAAATTGAATTTAATCGTGAAAAAATGTTTTCTTGGTATTGTATAATATATTTATATTTTATTAATATAGTTCTATAAACATATATCGAAGTATTTGTATTGAATAAGGAATTTGTTAAATATCATTGACATGCTTGTGTGTTTGTTACCTCCTCCTCCTAAACGGCTGAACCGATGGGGATTAAATTTTGTGTGCTTATTATAGTTCCTCTCAAGTAACAATTTCTGGTCCTATAGTGGTCGAGGACATCAAATTAAATCACACTAAATGGTCCTATAAATAGTCTATATTGGTACTGTAGAGCCGATTTGGCGCAATTATGCAGCCATTTAGTGATATAATAGGCCTATAGCAGTATCATCCGTGACGTTTAAGGTCTATAATGGTGATGTAATGATGACTATTGTGCTAATTTGTTGACATAGAGGACACAGTAACGCTATTATAGTATCAATTTATGCTATAGTAGCATTTGAGATTCCGTTATACAGGTTATTTTGTTCTATAATAGCAGTTGCCGTCCCTTTTAATGCGAAATTTCTAAAATAATTTAATGTGTGTAATATTTAACAAAAACCGGCCAAGAGCGTGTCGGGCCACGCTCAGTGTAGGGTTCCGTAGTTTTCCGTATTTTTCTCAAAAACCACTGAACCTATCGAGTTCAAAACAATTTTCCTAGAAAGTATTTATAAAGTTCTACTTTTGTGATTTTTTTTTTATATTTTTTAAACATATGGTTCAAAAGTTAGAGGGGGGGGGACGCACTTTTTTTCCTTTAGGAGCGATTATTTCCGAAAATATTAATATTATCAAAAAACGATCTTAGCAAACCCTTATTAATTTTTTAATACCTATCCAACAATATATCACACGTTGGGGTTGGAATGAAAAAAAATATCAGCCCCCACTTTACATGTAGGGGGGGTACCCTAATAAAACATTTTTTTCCATTTTTTATTTTTGCACTTTGTTGGCGTGATTGATATACATATTGGTACCAAATTTCAGCTTTCTAGTGCTAACGGTTACTGAGATTATCCGCGGACGGACGGACGGACGGACGGACGGACGGACAGACAGACATGGCGAAACTATAAGGGTTCCTAGTTGACTACGGAACCCTAAAAACTGTTCTAAACGAGGAACTTAACGAAAAGTGGCGTGTGAACTTGTGAAGTTTAGTGTCAATTAACATAATTTGGATTTCGTATACTTCCATCATTACTGCAAAAAGGTATGCGATGGAAATTTTACCGTTAAAAGAATATTAGTTTAATGGAGTATTTTAAATGCGCCCTCGATTTATACATGTTTCGAATAAAATAAATAAATATAATTTAATACAATAAAATTATTGGCACCATAGTTTCTACTATGGATCCAAGAAGTAAAACATACGCTTTTATAGTTCGACTATATCACTTATCATACGCATTCACTGCCATAAGCCCGCCACCGTGGATTCAATTAGGGTTGCATGAGAATATAACTATGATCCAGTTTAACTTATAAGTTCTTTCTATAGAAAACAATACTTGTTTTCAATGTTTTACTATAGAAAGATCTTTTAAACAGTATTAATAAATGTTGTTTTCTTTTTAGTATGACAAATCTAAACTACAATTGGTCGCTATGTGTATTTTTAAAGTTAATTTCTAGAAAAACACTGTACGGAACCAGATACCGCATTTTTGGCCTGATTTCATAATTACGATGTATAAACACCATAAAGCAGCCTTTTAGGTCAAAATTGTCATTTAAAAGTAATCGTTTTCTACTCTTATATATCTGATTTGGTTTATAAAACATATAGTAAACTCAGCTATAACGCTATTGTGTTTTAAAAGAGATACCGAAACCATTATTCAACAGGTCTGTGATATTTAAAGAGTCATTGTGGCGTATACGGCGATGAGATATAAAAGGCATTAGAAAACGACTATAACCTTTTCAAAGCTATATAAACGTATCCTGAAAACTTCATTATACAGCAAAATAGCTCTATAATGGTATTCATATCACTACTATACAGTGTTAAATACTATAGCAGTGTTTTCCAAAGCCACTATATCCCAAAATAGTGGTATAGTTAGGTTTTAAATCTGTTAAAACACAACTACTAAAAATACTATAAGCGGCTTGTTGGTAACCTTAATAGCGCAAATTGATAGCATAACAGTGATTCCTAACACTATTATACAATAATATTGTTCTTATTTGATCCTGTTATAGACCAGGCCTATAGCGGCTCTATAAAATGGTGATATAAACGTTTACATCACTTCCTAATAACACCTTTTAGCTGTATAACACAACAACTATAGCGGCTTGTCGGGAACCTTAATAGCGCAAATTGATTGCATAACAGTGATTTCTAACACCATTATACAGTAATATTGTTCTATAATAGTCATATTTGATCCTGTTATAGACCAGGCCTATAGCGGCTCTATAAAATGGTGATATAAACGTTTACATCACTTCCTAATAACGGTTCCCCTTGTTACGGCATAATTTTACAATCGAGAATTCTTTTTGGCATAATCTATATTGGCATAATTCACCTTTGGCATAATCTGTTATGGCATAGTATAGTTACGCATAATTTGTCTAGGCATATTTTTGTTTGTCCGAATATATTTCATGCATAAAGGTTATTCGCCGAATGGTTTTTATGCATAAATTATTTCTGCATAACATGGTTTAGTGGAAATTTACTACGCAGAATTTTTATCATAGGTAATACTACTATATTAATGTTGCAGTTCTAACCTAACCTAACCGAAATTCTTGACAAAATGTTTTATTTGTTGAGGTCGCATTCTAACCTAACCAAACCGACTCTCTTAATAGCATTTAGTATGGGTGGATATTCTGATTTTAAGAAATATGCCAAATACAATTATGCGAATTAATTTTATTCATAAAAACAATCGGCGTAAACAGAATTATGCGAACTTATTTTCGGACAATGTGTTATTCGTATTATTTTCAATTATGACAATTTTTTATTTTTATTTTCTGCCAAATTAACATTCGGCGAAAATCGATTATGCGAAGTCTGTTATGCGAAAATCGTTTCGGACAATTAAAGTTATGCCAAATAGAGGGAACCCCCTAATAACACCTTTTAGCTGTATAACGCAACAACTATAATAGCGGCTTGTCGGGAACCTTAATAGCGCAAATTGATTGCATAGCAGTGATTCCTAACACTATTATACAATAATATAGACCTATAGTAGTCATATTTGATCCTGTTATAGACCAGGCCTATAGCGGCTCTATAAAATGGTGATATAAACGTTGACATCACTTCCTAATAACACCTTTTAGCGGTACAAGCTTATAGAGCTAAAAGGTGTTACTGGAGGCTTTTATACGACAGGCGGTCACGCCGAAAACCTTTATACGACATCTATAGTAGCTTTTAGCGTCGAAAACCAAAATTATAGCACTAAAATGTTACTTGCTGTTTGTTTGGTAAAGCCTACTATCTAGCCGAAGTCCAGTATCTAGCCGAAGTCACATAGAAGGCATTATTACAGTCCGAATTCAAAGCAAGTGTTAATTAAAATCACACATGGACGTGGCGCTTGTTTAGCTAAGTACAAACTAAAGTATAAGAATCCCATAAATAGAAATAAAAAAAAGTAACTGACCGGTCAAGTGACTTAATGCACCCTTTCAATACGGATGCACCTACCTGGCGTTTTGCAAAGCTGTGACCTCATTGACTAATGAATTTAAATTTGTCTGTCCACCGTGTTTAAGTTAAGTAAGTTATTTGAATACTTAGTGGGCCTAAAACATCTGGGGAATACAACTTTTTAATTGAATGTGGTAAATTACACATGATATATGGAATATTTGGAATCTCTGTTAACATTTTAATATTAGTTAGTCAAATATATATATTTATTTTAGTAGAAAAATATATTTCAGTCATGTAAATTAAGAATAATCTTTAATTTCATAGATTATTTTTTATACCCGCTCATTTGGGTAGATACGGGTAAATACCGGGTAGATTGGGTAGATATGGGTATTTTCCCGGTATTTACCCGTCAGCGCCCATCTCTCCCACCTCATGTCATGGCATTATTTTTCCATGGCTATTTAGACCCTCATCTTTCATTGATAAAAATGACAGACTGCCTCAAGAACCTTTTTTGGAATTTTTTTTTTTACCACTTTGTACCGTTCTGGCACGGTGAAGGACCCGGCCAAATGATCTGGCATAAATACTATGCGACTTCTGAGGAACTCTATTTTCACTTTTTAATAATTCCAGGTTGCCTCAAACACCTTTTTTGGGCCTCAAAAAATTAAATCTTCAAAAATTCATAGCTCGATAAAGCCCCGCTCCCCAGCTGCCAGACTTGCAGACCTGATGTTGGCTATGATCAGAGAAGCATCTGAGCACCTTTCCAGGTTGCCTCAAGGACCTACTCCAAAATCCTGCCAGCTCTCCGTCTAAGAATAGGAGTAAGTAGGTATTAATCAAGTTTAACAGAGTGGTTCGTAAACATTAAATAAATGTCATATACAAAGAAAAAATTACCAAGGCCTCCAGTGCTGCAGTGGAGCACTGGAGGCCTTGGTCATTTTTTCTTTGTATATGACATTTATTTAATGTTTATAACATAATTACTGTTACTACTTAAAAATACAAGTTAAAATATTTTCTATGAAAATAATTTAATTTGTTCTTAGAGAGTGGTTCGTATTTTTGCGATATCTGTACTGAGTTAGCTTAAAACAGAAGTTTATTGCTTTTATTATGCTAAGTGAATATTCTGATTAAAAAAATACTAGCCAGTATTCCGAAACTATTTTAGACGTCCCAAGTTTTCGTGTCTCCAATTTGACATAGACAGAACCGATTAAAAATTACCAGAACTACTCAATAGTACACAGACACACTGTATGACTACCAAATACATCCATCGCTCGAGTTGACCACACGTGACCCTTATTAGAAAGACGTGAGATCGAATATTGGTCAATCAGTTTGATTACCATATTATTTCACCTTTTATTTTAGTTTACCATTTATGAGCTTTATTTTAAATGGTTAAGGTCAAGAATTGGTCAGTTATATATCTGTTAGTTTTAGGCGCCATCCGATGAAAATGTCCAAATGGGTGGACAGTAAATATTGTAAGTTCGTGAGAAGAATGTATTTGGTAATCGTTAGTTTAGAATTATGTCCTAATCAGGAGAATCTATTGAATATTTTTACTTGGAATCAATGAAAATTGACTATTGTTTTGTTTTTTTAATGTCTATGAGAAAAATCTTGATTGTTAACACAGAATATTATATTATAATAGTACAAGAACTTTATGGGTGCAGAAATGATCGCGCAATTTACGTGTAGATTTTATAAATACAAACAAATTAAGTAAATTACTTTTATTTTCAAGACTCAATGTCGTATTTTTTAATAATAAAGAAAGGCCAAACCGACGGTTCCTCTATCTGCAGCCCTAACCACCGGCAGCTTGGACCCTGCTCCGCTGCTGGCGGCACCCTAATAGGTTAGGTTTTTTTATAATATGTTTATATGTTTTTATATTTTGTAAACATTTACATCTTATTTTTATATACATATTGTAAAATAGAAAGGCTAAGGGCCGGTTGCATCAAACCGTCTGTCACCGTTAAAGCGTTCGTTAAATTTTTATTGTATGGGAAGTTCCATAGTCGTCTGCTGCGTGACGATGATGTGTCTGTCAAATGTGGTTGGTGCAACTGGCCCTTAATCCATTCAAACTAAGCATAAGTTCTCAGTAATGACAAATTAACCTTTATTTGGAAGAAATATAGACTGGATGTTAAGTTAATTAGTAAAATAATTTCATTAAAAAAAACTAGCATAAGTATGTTATAAACAGAGATCGGATTTTTGTGCATCATCTCATACTAAAAGTCATTAAAATGACGTAAGTCACTAAGAATGTCGCAAATCCATCCGATCTCTGGTTATAAATAACGATTTCTTTAAAGACCAAATTTATTTATTTCTTTATTAGTAAAAACATGTTTAGGTACATGACATTACAGTAAAACCAATGCGTCACGAAACTTTGATAACAAAAAGAGAGAAAATAAAGAGAACAATAAAAATAAAATTAAACAATTGATTTGGGCGATGACGTCACAGCGTGGCTCCGTTGCGTCGTTTGCCCCGGTGTGGGATTTGGCAGGTTGCCCCGGAACCGCCGAAAAACCACACCTTTCGGCCAGAAGTCTGCGCTTGCGATGGTGTCCTGCAGCGGCCGCGGCACGCGCACAACGAACGAGCTGAAGTGCACGTAGTGACGCGACTGCAGCTGTTGCACCCTCAGCGTGTAGCCAGTCTTCCGGCGAACGTAGTCCACCACCTCATCGGCCACGGCGGAGTAATGCAGGCGAGACACGTAGAGCGGCCTACTCGGTGTGGCAATCCTTAGACCATCAGAATTCACCGGCAATCATCATCATCTTTAGCAATGCTTGTGGGTATTTTATCACGAGTATCACGACCGATAAAAGATGAAATGAATACACATTTTTCCTTTTTCTATATTAAGCACACATCTACCGAACCTTGAACTTCTTATTATTCTCAACATTACCGTCATAATAGTTATTTTTGTCCTCAAAAGTACAATAAGGAGTCTAAAAGCGGCAATAAACAGTGACACTACCGTTCGCGGCTCTCAATTACCTTATCTTTGGAAGCACGTACTTACCCCGAATTGAGATAACCGACGTTGTCCAATGTCGACGACACAACGAGTGAAGTGTGTCGACTCGACAGTCGACACTAGACTGGACCACGCAGACATCGAAAGCAATTGCGGTAAAAATCGCTTGCGAGTTCGCACGCCGTCTAAATCAGGCCTTACTACGGAATTGAGAGTGACAGATTTCACATGTATAATTTTATTCAGCAACATGTTTACATAATAACATAAAATTATAAAACACTATAAGATAAGTAATAGAAATATATACAATAAAGAAAATACATTAACTAAACTAAACTAAGTATGTACTAACCTACTAACTAAAAATTAACTTATTCTCTTAATTTAAAACAGACTTAATCTCTGGCCGAAGTAGCTGCCAGCCCTCTGGTCACCAGAGACGTCTACGAGGCGCTGGGTTATCTCATTAAAAAGATATTTCGCGCTGGGCCCACACGGTCCTAGAGTTTCTACGCCGAACGGCGCAAATATATAGCCCTCGCCGAGGACAGCAATGTATTGTGTTGAATGATATGGATATACCTACCGAACTGCTGGATGCTGAAATATTGCAATTCGCATGCGATTAAGCTTGGAGAATTTGGAGATGGAGAGAGTATGACGCCTAATCAATCCGACACAGCAAGGTAGTGGAAAAGCGCAGTGAATTGTGTGGCGTGTGACAATTTCTAGTGTTTACTCGCGGCAGGCTTACATGAAGACAGTGCTTTTTAAAAGCCATGCCTTTGGAAGTGAATAGAGCAGGTAAAAAAATACGTAGTCATTTGCTCTATACCGTACCAATTGTAAACCTTTGTGTAAAATAATAGAAGTTTTGATTGTTACTATAACTATGTGAAAAAACGTATTTATAACCAACTGGTGTAAAGAATGATAGTATTTTTCACTATATTTGGACCACCCACGTCTCAAAAATATTACTTATTTAAAAGGCTTATCGCAAAACGCAGAAACATTTGGGCAGATACCTTAAAACATTCCAAGTAATCCAATCACAAGGAGTATGTATATTTATATTTTCGTTTGTTATTCTTTTCACAGCCTTTCTTTTCTCACATCCTCTGGCGTCCGATTGGCTAATTATTTTACAATTCAATTGACCATTTAACGACCAAAACTTCCCCGAATCGAAATACCAAACAAGAATCGAATACCAATATTATTTCTTTCGATCGACCAATCCGCTGCAAACACGCATCCTGGTCTGTTTCTTTTGAGGCTTTTAAATGGTCTCATTATGGCCACAATTTAGTAAGTACATACTCTTGTACATACTAAAGAACATAAGACATTCCATGTGAAAAAGAACTTAAGGATAATTTGTCGCTTACATTATTTTGTAAAGAGTTTTTGATACAGACGAGACTCCTTAGGATGTAAGCGTCAATTTTTTCAAAGTGGCATTTTGAATAAAACATTATAATTATATGATATTAATCTTTATTGAAATAGCACTAAGGATAGGTTTCAATTGAAGTAATTTGCACATAATGCCAGGTTCTGCCGTACAAGCTTTGAATGTAAAATGCCTAATCATGGAACGATTTAACTTTATGTGAAGACATGAAAGAATTAAGTTTATTCCATTACCTACATGGCTTTTGCTATTTTTTATTGGAAATAAGAAAGAATGGGTCATTTTGTTTTTCAATTAAGTGTATGAATTTATGGTAAGTAAATACTATAAGTACCCTACCTACATACATAGGGAGGTATAGATAGGGTCGATACTTTAGCAATATTATTTGCTCTTTTAAGTTATCTTGGCAGGCAGCAATACATCAGTAACATAAGCAAAGACCCAACCCATGTGCTTTTTTATAATTCTTCCTTTAGAAATCCTGGACTTCTCTGAAAACATAAATTTCTTCTCTTAAACACTAAATTACGCTTAATTAAATAAGGATGTCAAATGATTTCTCCAAAACTATTTCATAAATTTCAATTAGTATAATTTAATATTCATTTAAATATTTTCACTGTACCGTTAATAAAGTCAAATAAAAATATCAATAACTATTTCCAGGCGTTTCTAAATAACTTAAAATACATAAAATAAACACATTTACCAAATCGACTACCGGATCCTCGGTAGTTCAATAAACTATAATCATTATTGTTCTATCAAATTAACCAAACCAGTATTCTAATACTTCTTTCAATACTCAAAACGTCTTATTTCATTTATAAAATCAATCAAAAGAACCTTATTTATTTTTAATTTGAGTTTCTAATATATTTATATCATAGAACCGTATAAACCTATATGGTTTTGATACGATAGTTTTATCCTAAAGTATAAAGACATAGGTGCGTCTGTACGGTAGGGCCCCATACTGTGATCATAGATTCCTATGATAATGCAAAACAGCTTGGCTTCCAAAATTGCCTATTTGGACACGGATATTTAATAAAATAAGTATAATGTCACTTCTGTGGATAAAAAATACCAGTAGGTAGGTAACCTAATACTATGATAAGTAACAAAAACGGAGCAGAAAATTATTATTCAAATTACGAAACAAAGAGAATCGCGAACGTACCTACTACTAGTTTCTACAGTCAAAACCTTATGGTAAGTAGTCACAAAGTCTATAGAATCTTGCACTCTCAGAGGAATTATATGTTGAACTCTTTAAAAACCTATTCACTCCTTGTTTCAGAATGTAGAGTTGCAGACTCTCGGGAAAACCTCGACAGGGAGCTTATTCCACAACCGGAGCGTCTGCGGGAGGAAAGCTCTCTAAATCAAAACTCAAAGGTAGGGTGTGAGATGTAGGGTGGGTGTGAGGATTAACACCCAGCCGACGGCGAGGAGTGCGATGATAGAAAGAGGCCATCGGCATCATCAACGACACAATTGTTTAGACTCTTTAGAGCACGGCCGCGGCCCCTTATCAAAAGGTAGAATAGAAGCAGGTCTGAAAAGTCTGTGTCCAATTGCAGATTGTGGAAAATGTTATGACCTCTCGTTTTCACTATTTAAACTAAACATCCCGCAAAAATCACTTAAAAGTTAAAAATGTAACAAGTCCAAGTAAAAGCCATTTTAATAATAGCTATAATGTGTCACTAAAGTAATTTTGACACAAAGAGTAGGCGCGAACATGGGCCTTCTCCCAATTTCGGCGTCACGGCTATAATATTATACTTTAATAGCATTATCGGAATACATTAATGTCAAACGTCAAGCCAAGTGCCTAATAAATTAAATTAATTTGTTTATTTTGCCTAAGAACCATGTTAAATGCTTCTAGATAAAAAATAATGTGACACTTTTGCATCCGATTTCTGTTAAATATCAGATTGAGTTACTAATGAGCAATATCAAAAAGTTTGTACATTTGGATCACGTCTTCGATATTGATAAAAATTGTACAGTAAAATGATGTTGATCAAGATAACTTTAGCTATTTACAAACTTTTTGAGAATTGCTTAAATACATATTTAGTAGTACCCAGACTCTCGTAGCCAGTAGGTACAGCTTTTTTCTCAATCCGGCATACTTTTAACTTGAGGCCACTATTGTTTATTATGTCTTGTCTTTTTTTGAATAACGTAGTATAAATAGTCCCATTCCTGCTTAAATCCTGTCAGTCAAATGTTTGACTGTCATGGCCAGAGCCCGAATAGGTTCTTCGTTAAAAACATGTCAGGAAAGCCATAAAATTATTATAATTCTGGCACTATTAAGTAAGATCTATTAATAATCTTCTCACTAACAATAATAATGTCTTAATAGCGGCAGTTCCCCGTCGCGTCCATGATTTATGTACTTTTTTGCTGAATTTACAATATTAGTATAAATTATAATACTCGTATAATATTTGTTCTAGTGGCATTTAGCCGGTTTGACTACAATCTTTATCTTAATTAAATAATCATAATTGTGACTGATTTATTTTGTTTACTAGAAATTTGTCTGTGATTTCGACTGCATACCTAATTAATAACCTGCATGATAATATTCAAAACTTCTGTGGCAACGACCTTAGACTGGCCCCATTTCTCAAAACTGAATGTTACAAGTTACAAGCGGAAGTCTCTTTCTAACTTGTCATATTAGACATTGACAGCCGCTTGTAAATTGTTACTTGTAGCTTCGAGAAATGGGCCCCAGTGGCTCTGTAACCGTAGTATGTGGTCACACAATTTGACGAGAATCTGTTCACGATTCCGACCTGCAGAGAGCCTTTTTGCCCGAGTCCGATATACATGCCTGTATCCCTTCAAAGGGTAGGCAGAGCACATGACTCAGGTTTCAGTCCAACTCCTGGCAAATAAGGGGTTGCAAGAAAACGAAAAATTGGGACAGTGACAGATTACGATCCTCTCGTCTACGCCGCAATTTAACCCAATATCCCACAGTCGACTTCTACGACACCCACGGGAAGAAAGGGGGTGGCGAAATTCTTAACCCGTCACAACACGGTATTCAATATGCAAAATTTAACAATATATCATATTTGAATTGTTGAATTATATTTATTATACTATTTATAAAATCATTGTGTAAAGAGCGGGAGTTTATTCCAATCCCAAGCCATAAGGCCAACAATTACGTTGTAGAACAAAATATGTAAGTATGGAGATAACACTCGGGATCTCCTGTGGGAGTTGGGGCTATTGTGGTATGGAGAGAGAGAAGGCTTATACTCATCATTATGACCATACCTTTATCATATGGTTCTATATTTATTTTGATTAATAATATCTAAAGGTTATAATAATAATAAACAAAGGTTATTATAGTTTTAAGATTCTGATTTCTGATTTAATACATTCTAAGGATTTGATGATCAAACACTAGACATCAGTAGGCACTTATTATAACTGCCTATATGATTGGGTCAAACTGTGCAATTGTCAAGAAAACGTCACATAAAGTATAAAAACATCCATATACATGTAAACTGTATTCCCAAAAGGGTACGCAGAGCACAGGAAACTCCTCAAGTTCAAGTGCTGCGCTTAGCAAAGCAATGACATTTTAAAAATATGTTATACCTCGTTACATACAAATAAGTATTGTTTAGTTGAAATCCCGAGCCGCGCCCGCGCCTGCGCCCGCGCCTGACGTTTATATTAAGACGAGAGTGAGTTATCTCGGCCATCATAATCTAACAAAGGATCACAATACAGTGTTGCTCCATCATCAATATATTACCCGACAGGGAAAGAACAGTTTTGATACTTGTAGCGTATTAAATAGAGCAGTTTCTTCGGCATAATTCTTACTAGTTTTTCAAGATCCTTTATAAATTATTTTCTTCCAGAAACTTAGGTCTTACATGCGTCTGTCTTAAAAATATATATAAAAACGAATATTTGGTAATTTTTGAGTTTTTACTGTTTTAGTCTGTTAGAATCCGGGCTAGGAATGCGAATTTAAATACAAAAATTTATACATTTTTAATTATCTTATATCTTTAAACGAGCAATTCTTGTATATTTATTTATTTATTTATATATTTATTTATACTGACGATCTCGGAAATTAACCGCTCTAACGATTTCGCTGAAATTTGTTATGTGGGGGTTTTTGGGGGTGAAAAATCGGTCTAACTTATCCTTAGGTCCCGGAAAACGCGACTTTTCGAGTTTTCATGTGTTTTTCTTCGCGCGCCATCTCATGTGCAGTAGTTGTACTGTTAAGACAGAATTCTTTCGGTCGATGTAAGTACTATTTATTGCAAACACTAGATGGCGACACAGGTCAAGGCTAAAATGAATAGAAAAATACACTGAGTTTTTGTGGCGAATCGCGCGCCATCTCGTGTGGAGTAGTTGTGTTGTTAAGGCTGAGAATTCTTTCGCTCGATGTAGGTACTATTCATTTTTGAACTAGATGGCGACACATTTCAAGGATACGAAACAGAACCGAGCGAAGCTCGGTCGCCCAGATATTAATGAATTAAAATGAGCTTACTTAGAAATCCAATTTGTATTTATGTACTTGTTTTGCCTATGGCAACTATTTTGGCACTTTTTTATGCGAATAGTTAAATGTTGCTATGATAAAAAAAATCATTTCTATTTTTTTTTCTATGGCAAACTCTTTATTGTACCTAAAGTAAATGGCATATCATTTATCTCACTAAATCATAAAGTATCAAGAAAGTTACAAGCAGTCTAATCCAAGCGCACGGAGGTGTGAGCGTAGTGAATTACGTCGCAGCGGGGACTCGAACCCGGGTCTTCTTGGAACGTGATATCATCGCTGGCATGTTGATTGTGAGCAGGTGGTAAAAAACGGAATGTTTGCCCACTGGGAAAAACTAACACTAACATAATACGATTAATAGGTAATGGTGTATAATCAATTAACATACAGTGCCCCTAAATCCAACACCAAAACGAAAAGGGGTGACGGAACATCTTATTAGCTATCACCAAAGAGGATCGAGTATTATAGAGTCAAAGTAAAATGTGTAATCACAGTGCATAGACTGCCGTCTCTCAATACGTGCTTAAAACTTTTGAACCTCAGTTTTGACAATTTGGTCCATATTGTTAGCTTGATATGTGTTAAAATGTCAAATATTAATATTAGCGCCATCTAGCCGAGCGTTCCCTAAAGCCACGCCATCTAGGCCGCCGTACCTTTTTCTCTAGTGTTTTGAGGTACGTTTTTATCTTAGACTTTATCCATCTATACGGAGTTACATATGTCTTTGGCTATCACTAAGCGATTGACTTTAATGAAAATGTCACGGTTGTCGCTAATGCTAGGTTTACACGGGCTTAGTATTTGTCATTAGTATTGGCGATTAGGGGCTTAGCAAAGTGACGAGTGGCAATTAAGTAGTCTACACATGGGTGTTAGTGTATAGTATCAGTTACAAGATATTGCCATGGTAACGAAGTAAACTAATCTCTGGAGTAGTTGAACTTCACTTGTCAGTAATGTCACAGTATAAAAAGAGTACCTATACTATCGTACAGTATGGCCACTCCCGCTCCCCGCTGAAAGTGCCGCCCACCCCCTCTCGGTTACCTCACAGTTACCGCCTGTCAAAAACGCGAACAGTCGACCCGTCATATCTCACTCATACAAGCATAGTACGCGTTCACCTACACGAGCTTAGAATGTGTGCTAAGAACGCGCCTCTTTCATATATTTGATCGCCAGTGTTCGAGGTGTGGTAATGTTTACACCACTTGTAAAGTGGCAAGTATTAGCATTTTTTGCCGATGATAGATACTTGTCGCTTAGTAAATAGAACCGACTTCTATTCACTTTCACTCGCAACTGCACTAATACTAAGCACTTGTACAATGTGTTTACACGCATGTGACAAGTATTAGTGACACGCACTAAGCATTAGCTACTAACCATTTGTACTGAAAACTATATTTACTTCATCATCATCATCATCATTATTCTAGTTCTGTCGTCCATTGCTAAGCATAAGCTCTTTATAATACTGATTCTCATAAAATTCTTGTATGGACTCGGATAGTGTGTGGAATGCCATCGATATTCAAATAGCCGCGTGTTTTCCAAGTGTTAGATTGAGTTATCACGGTCCCTCCGTGTGTTAATATCGCTTACCGAGTCAGGGTGTCAAGATGAAAGGTGCTAATTCTGCATGCATTTGTTTTCCACACAGAAGGATTATTATGCTTCAATTGTAAAGGACATTTTAGCTGAAAAATTACTGCCTTAGATTAGACTACACCTAGCGACATCTCTCTGTCTCCTTTAAACCCACATAGTGGAAATTTTTACTGGCTATTGATGAAGTCTTGTAGCTTAGTACGCAGAGCGCCAATACATTATAGTAGGTCTGTAATTCAGGCGCCATGTAAGTTTGCCAGCGTATCACGTTACGCTTCCAATTTTATCACTTATCTGCGTGGATAAGACACACCTGTCACTCTCACACTGACATACTTGCCAGAACGGGACGGATGATTTATCCACGCAGATAAGTGATAAAATTGGAAGCATGATACGCCGGCTGGTATACTCTTGGGTCGACTCGTTCGTTTTTCGTCACGTCCGATTCTGCTTTCGTCAGCCATTCGTTAACTTAGTCTGCAGTCATTATCGTCTTTGATCATAATGAGTTGTTGGCCTTTTTCTTATTTCGACTCAATCGTTTTTCGTCATTTCGTATTTGGTCATATTCTAAATTGGTACCGACCTAAGACTGCGAAAAATATAGATTTAACAGCGAACATACCGAAAGATGATTACGACGAGTGAAGAACGAGACGGATTAAGATAAAGATGAACAACGAAATTGACCGTAGTTGAGAAAGACCATCGACGATCGTGACGAATAAAGAATGACTGACGAAAGCAGAAACGGACAAATTTAGGAACGTGACGAAAAACGAAAGAGACGACCCAAGAGTACCGTAAGTCTCACTAAAGGTGACAAAGGTGGGTCTTCAAATATATAAGCTTCTCTTAAATTTAGCTTGTAACCGTTCACTAATACTCTGTAAGTGGTGACAATAGTGTTGTATTGATGGTGGGAACTCCCTTAACGTATGTGTATTTTGAGCGTTTGGGACACTGGATTTATCGCCTTTATAAGTTATTTATTTTATTGGTCGAGTGTTGAATCGCCGGATTAAGTTACGATGGTTAAGAGATTAGGATTAATGGTAAATGGCCAATTTGGTGGTTTGTCTCATGTTCAGATAGGGTTCATTTGGATAGCCACAAGGTAGAAAAAAATGGCTTTTTTTAATCTCCCACGCAAAAACGACGGGGTGTAGTTTGACGCGTCTGTGTGTGTATCTGTATGTGGCACCGTGGCTCTCGAATGGATAAACCGATTTAGATTTAGTTTTTTTTTGTTTAGAAACTGAATTAGTCGGGAGTGTTCTTAGCCGTGTTTCATGAGAATCGGTCCACTATGTCGGAGGTTTTTTCAAAATTTTAATTTTGTGGTTAGGTTATTATAAATCCTCATCACAGGTATTTGCGTCTATTGCAAACGATTTAGGCATTTCTGTTAAGATTTGGGTTTGGTGACTGTGGAGGCCGAAACTTGAGTGAGATTTACCAAATTTTCGAGATAAAGTTTCGAATAATTAAAGGTATAAATATGTCATAATGCCAAAATAGTAAGCACCTATTTACTTATTGTTACTACCTTTTTACTGTGTCAGCATTTTGTCACTCTCAGTTTAAATGTAAAGATAAATACTCCTGGCAGGTATCGTAATTCATAATGAACATTTCAAGAAAAGCATGACAGGTTCTTTAGCGACTTCAGTAAAACTTTTTACTTTATATTTCGATACATCTATCCATACTAATATTATAAATGGGAAAGTGTGTGTGTCTGTCTTTCACGGCAAAACGGAGCGCGTGATTTTTGAAATGGAGATTGTTAAAATGATGGAGAGTGACATAGGCTACTTTTTGTCTCTTTCTAACCCCCCACTTCTACAACATGGGGGTGAACGTTTGTAAGGAGCATTCCGCAATTTTCAAATTTAACGCGAGCGAAGTCGCGGGCAAAAGCTAGTATGAAATAATAATGGAATAAATACTATCTACCTATGATCGGTTGAGTTGGCGCTATAAAGTACCTAAATGAAAAAAATCTTATACCCCGAGCCCCTAAGCGTCCAAAGGCTACGGTGTCGTGTTACTGATATACTGCACACCAGCAGAATAAAATGTCCGATTACGATCATGTTTACACTAAAAAGGACCTTAAATATTTCGAAATCAACCGAATGTTAACCTCAGAGCGACGATGTAGAGCCCATTTTTCGATTTTTTTTAAAAGAGTAAGGTCCTTTCATGTTAGAGTCGGTGTAATGTCTCTATTGGCCGTGGAGGAGAGCATATTTATGGCTGTTAAAACGGGCTTTATGTCAAAGTTAAGTAATGATTAAACTATGCTATTTATTGTCAATGAATGAGTGAAAAAGATTTAAATACTTAAATATAAATACTTTATTAAACAGGTTGTAGAATGTGGTATTGTGCCAAATGGGCATTTTCGCGATAAAAGATTCAAAAACTTCCTTTTCTAAAGAAGGTAAATTTAATGTTTTCCTACTCAGAATCACGAGCCCTTTTGATCCTACTGAAAAAAACGTCCCAAATCAAATTTTTCCATTTTGTTACCATTTGGTGATTTTTCTCACGAAAATGCTCAAATGTGTGTACGTAATTTTATTTTTAAGTATATGTAAATGTTACAAAGTGGTATGAAGTCGCCTCAAACTCGGATAAATTCAAGTGTCTGATTTTGGGTACGAACAAGATGGTTATTTACATAAAGAAAATCGTGGATGTGTGGTGTGACAAGAGTGGATAGAATAAGAAATGAGTCGTATATCAGAGGAGGCCTGAAAGTTGCGCCCATACTATAGAGAAAGTAAGGACGAAGCGCTGAGCGTGGTACGGTCATGTGATGCGGAGGGAGGAAAGTCATGCTACGAGACAAATATTACGGATAAGTATGGACGGAGGAAGCGGGAGAGGAAAGCCGAAGAAAAGGATGGAGTGTGAGATATGATATGGAACAAATGCAAGTGACTGGTGAGATGACGTCCGATGGAGATGTATGGAAGAAGAAGACGTGCTGCGCCGGCCCCAAGTAATTGGCATAAGGGTAAGCGATGATTACGAAGTAAAGCAATTTGATTATCTACTGGGAAAAGTTACTCTTACGTCGAAATTACATTGAAATGAAAATTTTAAATATAATTTCGTACCGCGAAAACTTTATTCAACTCAAAAATATAAAATATCTTTCGATTTGTTTACTCTATGTGTATATTCATCAGTTAAATTAAAATAAATTCCGTGTCAGAATATTTACAAATCATACCGTCGCCGTGAACGTTTAAATATATACAAATAATCTATAATTTAAATTAAACATTACAAATGAAATTAAATCTGACGCGTTAACTGTATTTTATCGTCTCAATAAAATAAACGATTAAGGAGGCTCCGTTCCCCGTCTCGCTTTGCCTTCTATTTAATGTGTTCATTATCAAATAGGTCTAAAGTTACGAAACAAAATACTAATAAGCTTCACCTTAATAAGCCACCCGCACCTTAAACCGAACACCTTAATAAACACATCGAACCGACAGAAACATCTAAACGTTCAGTAAAATCACGGCCTTATCTAAATCTCACCGATATAGAAGTACCTCGCAACTAAAACGTTTTAAAACAATTACACTTATCGGAATATAAGTCATTTTGGTTTTCGGTAAACGTACAACGAAAGGTCCCATAAAAAAGATTCGAGTGTTTTAATGAAAACTCGAGACATCGTGTCACTTTTGGATCGAGCGTTTTTTTTTGTCTCAGTTTAGAACAAATTTGGAAAACCATGCAAACCTAAATATGAGATTGTCATGTAAGATAAGTGAACGTCGAAATATATATGAGTAAGTTTACTTCGATTTATAACTAGTGATCTTTTTTGCAATTATTTGCCTTAAGAATGAACTTTCTCCTACTCAAGAGTTTTTTGGACCATCTCCATTATGTCATTGTTATTGCGTGAATTGAGTTCGGTAGTGCCTTAATTCACTTATAGGTACCCATCAGAGTTGACCTTAATGTGTAATACGGGTCTTTTTAACATAAATTCTACTTAATAGGAATTGTTATAAAAACGTCCTTAATTAAGGATAATTAATATCCCCTGATGGGAAGACCTATGTGTTAATGTTTATTTGGGCCACAGACCAACCCCTATAGACATCTATTACAAGACGACTCGCGGTGGCCAGCCTTCCTAGTATTTGCACTGATATAAGCGCGGGCGCTCGCCGTGCCCGATCAGTATCGACCAAGTAACAGACCCGAAAGCAGCGCGTGTTTTTCGCACAAAAAAATTGGAAAAGAGTATTTTGATGCCTTAAAGATGTCCACCTGTAGTGTGAAATGGTGTGGAAAGGTAACAAGAAGCTCAAATTTAAAAACAGACGGCATTACATTCCACAAATAAGTCATATTTATAATTTATTCAGAGCCGGCATAGGTCAACTTACATTGGCCACTTACGCGTCAGTAGAGGGACAGTCATACTTCTGTCCCTTTTCATCTGGCGCGACTGCCCGCCGTCCTTGAAACGGCCAATCACAGCGCGCTTAACACATTCCCCGCCCGCTCCTCGCACCCCAAACACTGGTGACTCGTATCGCGAACCAAATATACAAGACTGCCACTCTATAGGAGGTTCTCTGTGATTTGGGCACAAACTGTACATGTTGATATCCAGATATCTTCTTAGTAAAATTTCAAGCAAAAGAATCTTCCACACCAAATGTTTCTTAGGTGTCAAACATACAAATATTGATACTGATAAGTTGATAACTCTCACGCTTAGCTTACATAAACTGTTTTATATCTGAAGTGTTACAAGTAAAGGCACCTCCACACGTAATGGTTGGGATGTCAAACGTACAAAACAAACACGAGCGAGTGACACGTTTGGAAAGTTTTTATACGTCGTGCTTTACTTGTTACTGCCAAACATACGGTTGCGGTTGCGGCTATAAAAGCTGCGTTCATTAAACCAGTAATCCGTTTGATACTTTACACTGTTTTAAACATACGTATTTTTTCAGTTAGAGGATCGTGTAGAAAAATATGTTTCTAATAACCTACCAAAGTTAACGTCAATCCAAACTAATCTCCGCCAACTATTATACATATGAGTTTTTTTTTTTAAATCTCCTAAAGAAAACCTCCGCAACCTCAAGACAAAACTCGTCTTAAACTGTTTTTGAGGATAAACACCCTGACGACGACAAGGCATAATATATCAAACAATTCTTCAATTGTTTGATGAAAATGTATACCACCCCGTCTCCGTGGCTTCTTGTGTCCGTATGTCCTCGAATTTGTGATATGTATTTCAGCGCAGAATAATGCGCTATCACCCGTGTGTGAGTGAGATAGCCTGACCTGTTAATCCCTAACACACCAAAGATTGTCGAAACACCGCGTTCATAAGCGTTTTTGTTCCCGTATGTTTTCAAATTTGTGATGTGTATCTCAGCACAGAATAATGGCCCGTCATTCGAAATAGCCTCTCAATTATTCCATCGAAGTGTACGGGTACACTCGACCTCCATAATTTATACTAAGTTTGTCCGGAGACACACTGTCTAAGGTCACAGGCCTAAGATGGACTATTACTGTCTACCATTCGTCACCATGTCTGTCACGTTTTAACCCGTATGTAAGTTCAAAAGTGACGCATGATATGACAAGTGATAAAAACACGACCATGATACATGGTGTAGTGACACCTTTTAAATTTGCACCAGCCATTTTTTGCACCAGCAATAGTGTACAGATCCATCAAACTATTCAAGCTAAATTAAACCTACGTCGCAAAATTCGTCGGAACTTCCGCGACATTAAGATTGGAGACGTTGGAAACATAACTGCTTAGAATATTTAATTTAGCCTGGCAGCTTGAACATGTCATGCACACTTAAAAGTCTTTGCTGCGGTGCCGTCGTTGATCGGGTCGCCACCTTCCCGAATAAAGGTTGAGGGAGGTGATGGCTGAGATACGCGTCATACCTACTCGTGAACGGGTGCCGTCTGTGAAGACCGGTCTGTTTAAGCTTACTGGGGCTGTTATAACTTAGTAACTTTAATTCTAATTTTTATTAAATTAGGACACTTTGTTCGGTTGTCGTTTGTTTCCTTTCTTTTAGTGAATATTTTAAATATATGATTTTGACTCATGGAGACCATATACATCTCTAAGGAGAATTAGATTAAGTAGATATACATTTTATTTTTAATTGTGATATTTAGAGTCATTTGCACCTCTAAAGTAATTTTAGACTTTTTTTTTGTATTTGTACTTTTTATATTAAAATTTAGTGTAGTTCTTAGTTGTAATTCGACATTTAGAGACCTTCTACATCTCTAATTAATTGTATAGAGTTAACTTTAGTTAGAACTTAGAATTAGTATATAATAGTATCAATTGTAATTTCAACTCAATTTTAAATATTTTTTAAATACCTATGTACATGTGACGTGTAAAAGTGCCCCTGTGGCCTATTTGCTGAATAAATTATTTTGATTTTTGATTTTGATCATGTTCAGCCATGTTTTAGTTTTCTTTTAAGTATAAGCTTTCATTTATTATGTTCAAGTCATATTAGACGTATACTTCTCAATATTTGTATGAACACAAACTTAACCACGCATTACGTTACGCAATTAAATTATGTTTGATTTTTAGAATTGCCTGAATCTCGCCAACAATTTATTAATGATTATTATATAATTACCGTGTGGTGACGGATTAAGAATTTCACCACCCCCTTACTTCCCGTAGGTGTCGTAGAAGTCGACTGTGGGATATGGGTTAAATTGTGGCGTAGGCGAGAGGCTGGCAACCTGTCACTGCAATGTCACAATTTGGATTTTTTTCAATCCCTTTTTGCCAAGAGTGGCACTGAAACTTAGTAGTTCATGTGCTCTGCTACCCCTTTATGGGATACAGGCGTGACTATATGTATGTATGTATGTATACAATTATATCTGGAAAAAGAACATAAAATAAATATGTTTTCACTAGTCGCAGCGGCCAACAGTACCCGGTGTGAGAATTTTATTAGAGGCGCGACGTGTGGCCTTACGAGCGCGTTTGTCAGTCTGTCTATTCTACCATTAATAATGTTATGTTGGTAGCTAATCAAACTAATCACACCTGACAATAGGTGTGAATTAATTGTTCTAAGACCTGTAAGACCTGTTGGTTCATACTTCATACACTTATTAAAGTTACCTTGCCTTTCAATCTATAGAAGTCACGTTAATTTTCGCCGCAAATTTTTGGGACACTTTTTTTTGTATGCGCTGCGTAAAATTAGTACAAACGGTTCTGAGTAAAATGAACTTTTTGAATTCTCGTTACGTGATATTTAATTACATTAACATAAAAATTATGAACACTCAAGGGCCAGAGACATATTTTATCATAGGTAGCAATGTGAGTAAAAAATGTGACACGGCCCCTATACAAATAGATTATTTATTTCTTCAGTCTAAATATAGTTCTTAGACTATTATTGTCTGTACTTATTCGCATTTTAAATTTTACAACGGAACCATCATCATAATAATTGTAATTCAGAATTACAGACGGACAGATCTCCTGCTACTTATTGGGTAGAACACGCATGAAAACTGTTTATTTCATGCACTTATGGTTAAAAGGCGTAAAATAGACTATCATAAAACTGTATCAAACCGCATATCTGCAGCGCATCGCATATATTCAAGTTCAAGCGTAGGAAAACAGGGTACGTAGCCAAATGGCACAAACGCTTACAAAACGCTCACGAAACGAAACGCTCGTAGATATCTATCTCTATCGCTCTTGCGTATTGGCGCGACAGAGCCAGACTACCTTTCGCGGCGTTTCGTTTTCGTTTCGCGTCGCAGAGATGCCGTTCGGCTACGGCACCAGGTTATTTTTATTCCTATTGGAAGTGAGATATTTTTATTAAGTACAAAAATGTAATCCCATTATGGCCTAGTTACTGTTGATGTTGAGGAGGTGGCGCGCCAGCTCGAATACCATCCTGTGCACGTTGGCTGACCGGTGGGACTCACCGCTGCTGAGGCATTGGGAGCAGCTACATGGACCAATGTGTGTAAATGTATATTAATTTTAATTTTATGTTTCTTTACTAACCCTAGATCTAAGTGTTAATGTATTACTAACAAAATATGGACCTTTGTTCGAAATAAATGCTTATTATTAATATTACTCCGTGGGTTGGAAGGTTTGATGGCAGTCGCTTCCGTAAAAATTTGTGCCTTAGCCAAGTCATGTGATTAGTTGTCAATGCGGACCCCAGGGCTTCCATGAGCCGTGGCAAATGCCGGGATTCCGCAAGGAGGATGATCATGCCCCTTTAAATACCCATTCGAGGTTAAGCCTAAAAACAAGCTGGATCACATTTAAAATATGAAAAACGCCCTCACAAGCCTTCCAGCGGCACTAAATAACGCCCAATCGTTTAATCTGCTGCGAGGCGCGAAAACACGGACTCAATACTCGTAATCGTACTGTCGTGCAGGAAAGGCACTTCCTATATAACCTAACCACAAAATTAAAATTTTGAAAAAACCTCCTGACCGCGACATAGTAGACCGATTTTCATAAATCATGGCTAGGAACACTCCCGACTAACTCAGCTTTCAATAAAAAAAACTAAATCTAAACCGGTTCATCCGTTAGGGAGCTAGACAGCACACACAGACAGACAAACAGACAGACAAACAGACAGACAGACAGACACGTCAAACTTATAATACCCCGTCGTTTTTGCGTCGGGGTTTAATAAAATAAGGTCCGTTGTATAGGCAATCAAGCAGTCACTAAAAAAAGCTAAATGACTTCACTCCACCCCTACTTTAAAATTGTCACCTTTTTTTAGTGACAAGATGGGCTTGACCGTTTATACTTTTCAAATTTTAGCCGCGCCATCTACTAGTATGTCTCAAAACAGAATATGGAACATCTAGTTCACCGAAACTCCGTGGCAACACCGCGCGAAGCGCCACAAACCCAAGATGGCGTCCCGGGCATAATGCAAAAATTAATTTAGTTAAAAAAGCAAAGTGTCGGGCGCGCAGTAAACGTCCCGGCTGCTTTACGAGCCGGGTATTTATTTATTTCGATATAATTCGGCCTGTGTTTATATTGGATGCATTCAATCGCCAAATGGTTGGGTACACGAGGGAGTAATACTGTTGTCTTAAATTATGCTCAATGGTTTAATATATGTATCTATTTAAATCTTGCTTGAACCCTGTGTCATGACGACCATGTGAGAAGAATTAGAGATTTATGATGACTGATGTTTTTGTTGTATATGTTGTGTGTTTTAGCTATTATATGTAAATGACTACAGATTTAAATCTTTAGAATACTGGTATAGGTACCTAAACTACACAAAATTAGCTCAAGGTACCTAATATAAATTAAGATAAATAGGCAAAATGATATATGCCTCGATTATTTACTTTAGCAACCAACAATTCTAGGCTAATTTGATAACTGGAGTAGGTTTATTTGCCCTAAATAATCGCCAACGACGTGCGAAGCAAAATTTTAATATATTAGTAGTAAAAAAAAAGCAAAACATTTCTGCATTAACATTTTTGCCAAAAAAATTACAAACAGTCGGAATAAGTTGATACTCTGGATGTCAAATTTTAACTCTTCTGGGCACGTAGCCAAATATGAAGCGCTCACTATAATATCTGTTTCGTAGCTATATATCTCTATTGCTCGTGTCGTGTGTACCTTGGCGCGACAGAGCAAGACTGCGTTTCTATCGGCGTCTATTATACGAGTATATTATAAAATATGTGGTCTGGCGTTGACGATTGCCATTCGGCAACGCGGGCTGGAAATACCCGAAGGCAGTATCACTCGGTCGTTCGCCGCATTTCATTTAACGCCCGATCAGATTTCGCGAACGCATTTGTACAAGCTTTATTTATATTATATTGAGTTAAAATCACGCAATAAAATATATTCAATGAAAATATGATACGCAGAAGTGTTTATTAAATAATAAATGTTTGATAAAATTGTGCGAACACGAAGGTTTAAAGTTACATGTATACGATACTATAGCTGTGTCCACGGTTTAACCACAGAATATATAATTATAACTTAACCACAAAATTAAAATTTTGAAAAAACCCCCGACCGCGACATAGTGGATCGATTTTCATGAAACATAGCTAAGGACACTAACGACTAACTCAGCTTTCAGACAAAAAAAATCGAAATCGGTTCATCCGTTCGAGAGCTACGATGCCACAGACAGACAGACACATCAAACTTCGTTTCGTCGTTTTTGCGTCGGGGGTTTAAAAGTACAAGTAACCAATTATTTTATGATATAGGAGCATAACGAGTAGATGGATCACCTGATGGTAAGCGCTCGCCGATACCTACGATTCCTTCGAAACACCAGACGGGTTTAGGTGCATTGTGTGTGTTTGTTTGAGATGAGAATAAGTACGCTATTTTTTGAACGTTGTTAATTGATATGACTCATATGACTAGACTATTATTTACAATCATATTTATTACACTATTATTTTACTAACGTAATTCTTCTAAATATTTTGAATTAATCCTTTATTTTCGGAGATCATAACTTTTAACTGACGTTTTTGCTTATTAAAAATAAGTTTATTACCTTTTCTACTAACGCGAGCTTGCCGTAGTTCAGTTAGTCAATATTGCATATAAAACAAAAGCATTGGCAGTTTAGTGTGTCCGGCGGACAGACAGACGGACATATTTATTTGCGTTAACGAGCCGCTCGTGCGCGTGGAGCTGACATTTTATGCAATTTATTTAAATTCTATGGCACAAAGCATACACACGTTTAAATGTACAAATGGTGAAATACGGCCCAATTACAGGTAGGTAATACTCGGATATGTAAAAATATGTAAGTATGGTAAAATTATACGGGTGTTTATTTAGTCACCTATATATATACATATATACCTACGGGGTGAGCACATACGGTCAATATACTCAATATCTATATTCTATACCAAACCCCGACTCTTATTTTGTATGTTGTCAACTCGATTACAACCCCGAAATCACTATTTTATTAAATTTATTTATTTTAATTCTATGGCTCAACAATCAACATGTATAGATATTACCTACAGATAACTTGCAAGGTAGGCAAGACAGAATTAACAAAATTACTTAATATAACCATGCCATACCGCCTACATAGCGTGAATCTCTTCCAGTTAACCTTCGAGTAGATATTTTCAAGACAAATAAAAGCTGTTAAACATTACCTTGTAACTCGTCATCAACAAGGTTCCAAACACTCGAAATAATAAGCGTTACAAACGCGAACAAATAAACACTCATACGCAGGTGTGAGCTGCTGGAGCGACAGGGATGAAAGATACAAGTAACATTCTGAGTGGTTGGAGTGAGAGAGATGCACGATATCACAGATTTACAGACATGTTATCAGGAGGATTTAGATGAGTCGAGTTCCTAAGCGAACCAAAGGCCTAGTCAAGATGACAACTGTCACTGCTGTTATCGCCTACCACCAGGCGATCTGTTTGCTCATTTGCCTCCTGTATCATTCAAAAGAACAGGCAACTAAATGATCATAGAGTCAACTTAGGTTCGTTGTTTTATCATTATCAACCTACCTACCTATTATTTACCTCGGCCTTGTCGTCACTTTCCATCAGGTGCGACTAAAGTCAATCACTGACCAGTTTATAATAATAAAAAATAAAAAATAAAAATCACAAGGGTTCCTATCGGCGACCTTCTGGGTCCAATAGTCAGATCAGCTTGCATTGTCACCTTTTGATATGTAAAATAAGCACTAATTTCAGCTCAATCAAGTAATATTAAGTCAGTGTAACATTCTTGCAAGGTGTTAACATACATGAACATTGCAAGTGCAAGTAGGACGAAGGCTTGTAAAACGGTCATCTAAATGTATAAAAGAAGAAACTGACTGACTGACTGATTGCGAATCAACGCACAGTCGAAACCGCTGGTCTTAGAGTCCCCAGAGATCCCAAGTTTGGCATGTAGGTTCCTTACAAGGTGTAGAGGAGCACTAAGAAAGGATTTTTCAAAATTCACCTCCTAAGGGGGTGAAATGGGGGTCCAAAGTTTACATGGAAAAACAAGATTACGTATACCTACGCGGGCGAAGCCGCGGCGCAGAATAGTTTTAGAGAATTCTGTTTCCAAGTGTTCAAGACACATATTGAAAAAATCTCGTATCTCACACTGCTCCTCAAAGTTAAAATGCAGTAAGTCTATATGCGTTCCATACGTACTTATTACATTTCTCTTTTCATTGACAGAAGAAGATACAAGTTTTTTTCAAAGTAGTGAGGTAGTGACGATATAAATAAATAAATAAATAAAATAAATAAATATTTTAGGACATTCTTACACAGATTGACTGAGGCCCACGGTAAGCTCAAGAAGGCTTGTGTTGTGGGTACTCAGACAACGATATATATAATATATAAATACTTATATACATAGAAAACATCCATGACTCAGGAACAAATATCTGTGCTCATCACACAAATAAATGCCCTTACCGGGATTCGAACCCGGGACCGCGGCGCAGCAGGCAGGGTCACTACCGACTGCGCCAGACCGGTCGTCATGGTATTATTCGACAAACTGACAAATAATACAAAATACAAATACAAAATCATTTATTCAACAAATACACAGGCTGTGGGGGCACATTAGTAATACAGAGTATTCATTACAGTTAAACATGAATGACACCTCTGTGTGGTACTTACATTTGTTTTTAGCAGCGTTTGACTCGGCGATGCTAGTCGACCTAGTGGAATGTGCTGGGAGGGACGGATGCTCCGTGGGTTGAAATTGTTCTTCCATTCTGTACTTTGTTTTACAAGTGTTCTTATTTTTTTGTATTTTTCAAATGTTATCCTCGGTGATGGGTTAAAAAATAATAATTTCTTTCGTTATATACATTTTTGTATGAATGAATAAAATTTCACTCGGGGTGTAAACTGTATTTTTACGGATACTTACAACATAAAATGACAAAGTAATTTTCTATCGTACTTCAAAACATCTGTAACATCACTATACTATCGTATTATTCTAGATAAGACTAGCAATTTAGTTATTTTTTAGTCAAATGGTAACTACATTCGTATTGGGACCGTATCGCTTTTTTTATAAAAAATGTACTGACAGCCAGCTGAATCCATAACCCTTTCTTTAAAAAGGTTTACCATGATTAAGTAAAAAATCGGTTTGAATCCAATAATACAAAAACTTTCATGTAGGTAATCTTATCGAAATCTCGTCTCAAGGTTAGTCACACGACACGATCCAACACATACCCTATCACAAAAACGAAATTCTGACATAAACAAACAAACATATTGTGTTCTTAACTAGACAAGTAATAGTTTAACTGTTGGATTAACTGAGGCCTTAAATTAGGAATCGTTTGGATCATTCTTACATCTCAATCAGTTTGGTTTGGCTTGGCCGATGCCGGCTGTCATACAAATTGTGTTAAAGAACATTTAGGACTCAATCCATCTTTTCGTCTAATAGGACCCGTGACTTCACCGCGTTGCAAAATCTGAAATTACCGCCGTCTTAAAAGAAAGTTCCGCAAAATGCTACAGTTAGCAGTTTTATAATATTTAGTCCAATTTTCTAAGGCTCATAAAATCTACAGCACTAAATACCAATGGCGGCTAGTGAAAATTTCTGCTAGGCAACACTGAGCAAAAAGAAACCTACCTTTACATTAGGTACTTTACTAGTAATCAATTTTAGGCAAGCCGGCGGGAATCGGCTTGTATGGATCAGCCGCTGCTGCAGTACCTAAATACAAAGCCAGGCGAAGAGACGAGGGATCTAAATAGTAGATATTAAACGGGGGTTTCACTTAATTTATTTGTAACTGTTTGGTTCCAGTTTAAGTATTAAGAATTTTACAATATAATTTTACATTTTAAAACAGTTTTATAAATTCCCATCATGTGTAACCAAGCCTTTGAGTTTATTCTTATTTATAGGCATAATTTTATGATTTTTGGGAGGTACGCAATTTATCATACCAGTAGGTAAGTTCAGTTTTAGTTTAAAGAAATTTACAATGGAAAATAAAAGCAAAATCTTTAACAAAATCACATATTTTGTATTTATTATATTTGTCGGTCAGCCTTCCTCCATTATCTTCAATACATTTCACTGAGCCCGTATCAAGTTACCAATGTCTCTATCGGAGATTTCAGTAAAGGCATATATTAGGTTTCCTTCTATCCAGCGTGTATATTTATATATTGGAAGTGATTTTTATCGCGCTGCTTGATGCGACGTCGTTCGGTTAAACTGTTGGATATTAAAGTTATGCGATGTTTAAGATTCTCTGAAGGCGTATAAGAAATAATCATTTGTCTTAACAAATTTGTCTGTTATGGCTTTTTTAATCTTTATTTTATACCATTTTTGTAATTTTCCCCTCACTAGCTCGGAAACACGTGTTTTGTCCTTTAATACCAGCGGGTAAAAACGCATTTTATCCACTAGTGGGTAAAGTAATTTGACCTTGAATAAAGTCAAATTAACTGCTTTAAAATTGATAAAAGTAGGTGAATCTAGTAACAAAGATGATTTACCACCTGTGGAACTACTGGAAGCAGTGATAAACGCATTTTTTGCGTTGTAGTTTTCTCGATATAGTGAAGGGAAAAGTTTTGTGTTACACTCGGGGGCAAATTTATTTTACTTCTCGTGTGTTAAAAAACTCGCAAGTTCAAGATTCTTTTCTCGAACCACTCGCTTCGCTCGTGGTTCAAATATAGAATCATTTCACTTGCTCGTTTTGAAATTCCACACTCGTCGTTAAAATACAACTTTGCCCCCTTGTATAACAAATAACTATTTTTCATCTTTATATTTCTATTGCATTTGTTACTGTTCATTTTTTATGTGATGGTCATAGTTTGACTATAATTATAAACTGACTTAGGGCCACTTGCACGAACGAAAATGGAGGATTAACCCACTATTCTATATGGAATTTGACAGTTGACAGCCCACTAACCCTCAGTTAAGTAGTTGCTGCAAGTGGGCCTTAGCAATGTATCATAATATGTACTACTTATTATGAAGTACCATCCATCCATCGTAGGCCACGTCTTTGGCTTTGGCTAGTCTGTGACCAAGAGTAAGCTCAATTGTGAAAAAAGTGTAAAGCAATTTGGGTGTATTGTAGAAAAGGTAAAACTAAAATAAACTTAAATAATGTAAATAACGTTTGTTCAATATTACAACATTGGCTTTTTGTTAATGAGTAAAATACATGTTTAATAAATAATGCATCTATTCTATGACTAGCCAAAATGTGAATCGTACCTACCGCATAAATCACCAAGACAGTCGTCGTATCGAAACCCGTTCAAAACTGTAACGAATTATGAAGTTAGAATTGGCCGAGTTCTATGTTTTCAAGGGATCGGCAACGCGCATATTACCTAGGTACACCTCCGGAGTTGCATTGCAGTCCATGGGCTACAGTGACTTCTTGCTATCAGACGGGTCGTATGGGTCTTAACCACCGTGTGGTAAAAAAGGTCCCTTCGCTTATTCGGTTCACACTTGACCATCCTTTATTGTCTTAAAAATAATAATGTAACGTTTAAATTGTAGCATGCACAGAAATAAACTGTTCCTCTTGGAGCCGCACGCGATATGATCTAGCCGGGATTTACGGCGACACGGACAAACGGACTTTATTGTTATTAGATATGTGGGTGACATATGGCTTGGGCCAATAAACGAGTGTCGAATAGAGACTTTAAAATTAATTTGAAAGAAAAATTTTAAGAAAAAAAAGGCCCCGCTTTTAAGGTATCTGGTGAATGTTGTATGTTGAAAATAAATTTAAAATCGGTCCAGTAACAACGGAGATATCGAATAATAAACATAAAAAAATACAGACGAATTCAATTTCAATTTAAATTTTAAGCAAACTGGAAACTACCATTAACTTCCAAAACTACCAAAGATGGCCGAATGGCAAAGTGACAATAACACGCAAATTATAAATGCAGATGTAACTGATGTAAGTCGCAATGAAAAAATCAACAATGATCAACTCTGGTCATCATGGCACTCGAACCCATATCTTCAAAATGACTCTCTGGGGAGTTGGAGAATTTATTTACAATTCCTGCGGGAATAATCCTTTACCTACCAACACCTGCACAAAATATGCTTTTTTTAAGTCATCATCATCATCATCATTGGCCTTAACGTCTATTGCAAACGATTTATGGTGTAATATTCGAGGAGCACCTTTTCTTTTTTTCTGTTTTTTAAGTAAGTGTGATGGAAAACTAATTTCATATTTTGTCCTTAGGTGTATCATATTTATTAGGTATTTGTGTTCAAAAAGAAAAACTTTTAGTACAAAAGGCAGATTTAATACTAATAACTTCTTACTAGCATGGTACTACTTGAGCAATTCCTGAAAATTTTGTACATTTGGATCACGTCTCCGATTTTGATAAAAATTGGTAGGTAGGCTGATAGTCCATGAATCATGATGCTGAGCAAGATCCACCAGGTTTCCCAAAATATCGTAGGTAGTTTGTATGAAACCTTCCTTTTTTATTACCAGGTTTCTATACATTTTCGGTAACAAAAAAGGAAAGTTTTATAAAAAAACTACCTGGGACACTGGGAAACCTATTGTATCTTACTCAGCATCATGGACTCTATCAGCCTACCAATTTTTATCAAAATCGGAGACGTGATCCAAATGTACCAACTTTTCGGGAATTGATGACTTACTGTTTTAAAATTTAATAACAACGAAAATGTTTCCCAAATCCAACAAACCAATAACTCTTCTGAAGACGCCTTTTTTAAATGGTTGGCTCATATTTTCCTCATTATTTTTACCTACTAACCATTTTCCTCAGTCAAAAAGTCTACTTCCCAAGCATTTACCAGAGGCCAACTCGCAACTCACACAAAACACAAAATTCCTACAAAAACTAACCCCAAATCCGCCACTGCCCGCCATCACACCATTCCACTCTACTCGCAACCTTGCAACATATAGTCGTCTCACTCTAACACACAGCGGGGCGGTGTTCTCGTCCCGTTCGCACGCAATTTGCTGGCATGTTGTTAAGTTGCAATCAATTGCCATGCGCAAACAGACTCGTATGATATATCCAATTAAGTTGATGTGGTGGAGAAGGATAAAGCTGAGTTTTTTGAATTTTTAGAGCTTTTAAGATCTGTGTATTTGCTTTGGAATTATGTGTCGTTTATTTTACGCAGATTTTGTCCAAAACCGAGGATGTTTCAATTTGTTATCTTGAAACTTGAAATATAGTGAAAGCGGGACCGTGGGAGAGACTTTTCTTCCGCAATATCATAACACTCAATTAGTATGCTAGAGAAAAAAATGTAAAATGATTATTTAGGTATGGATTTATATAGTTGCAAGAGCAAGGTCCAAGCAAAATAAAAAAATATAGCTACATGCATTTTATAAGGTAAAAGGTAAATATGAAATAAACTAAACATAAATGTCATATTCAAAGAAAAAGTGACCAAGGCCTCCAGGTGTTCAAAGCTGGATACGAACCAGCGTCCTCCGTTATCGCGACGGATGTCTAAACCACTCGGCCATTCGGACACGGTGGCCAGGGTCGAAATTTTCTAGTATATATTTTTTTTATTATTATAGAAAACACATAACACAAATTAAGATTTAAACGCCAAACTGCACAGCAGTTTTTTTGCAAAAACAGACACTCTTTTTACATATTTTAATTAACTTAGGTATATCTATTGTTAGTAACATTTAGATACAATTACCGAAGGCTTATGGCGCCCCCAAAATTAAATTAATTTCTATGAGGATAAATTAATTTGTTCTAAGAATAAATATGAAATTTCAGGTAAATTAGAATAAGATTGAGTCATATCAGGGCATGTAGCCAAATGCACAAGCGAATCGTTATCGTAGCGAGCTATCTCTATCGCTCTTCAGTATTGGCGTGACAGAGCCACACCGCGTATCGATCGGCGGTGCCTGGCGTGGCGTTAACGATTGTCATAAATCGGCTAGGTTGACTGTTAACTTACTAATGTCGGAAAATTTGCAAAATATTGACATGGTCAAATTGCTAAATTTATCACTTTCATAATAAGTGTCCAGCACGGGAAGCATGGTCGCGCGATAGACGATAAAATATCAGGCCGTCCCTATCGCACTTACAAATAGTGCGATAGGGACGGCCTGCTATTTTATCGTCTATCGCGCGACCATGCTTCCCGTGCTGTAAAGCTTTTTTACAAATTGAAAATCTCGAATTTAATGTTACGTGAAGTTGCAGTGTAGTTAGACATTTCGAGCTAAGCCTCTAAAACTCAGTAGCTACCTTCTCCACCTGGCGCGGCGCAACGTGAAGAAATTTACCGTGTATTAAATCTCTGAACAAACAAGTTGTTCGCGCTTACTCACACAGGCGCGCGGACACGGCTGTTAAGGGGCAGCTGTATTTATATTCATATTTTATACTTTAATAACGCTAATTCGTCGTCTGAAAGTCCTGGCAGGCAAGCATGGTCGCGCGATATACGATATAACGTCATCCGTCCTTTTCGCACAACTTGTAAGTGCGATATGGACGGCCTGATGTTTATGTTATTCTATCGGTTCTGGACCGGTACAATGTGTATAAGTAAAGGTTAAATAGATGCGAAAATTCTGCCTCAGGAAAAAGTATAACTCAGTTCTAGACCGACGTTTAGAGTTTAGACGTTCAGACCAAAATCCATAGGACTAAAAACGTATCTCTAACGTTTCAGGTGCCGTAGGCAAATGGCATTTCTGCGACGCGAAACGAAAACGAAACGCCGCAAAAGGTAGTCTGGCTCCGTCGCGCCAATACGCAAAAGCGATAGAGATAGATATCTAAGAGCGTTTCGTTTCGTAAGCGTTTCGTGAGCATTTGTGCCAGTCGGCTACGGGGATGACGTTGCTTGCCTCCTGAATGCCGTGTGAGTTTTTCAAACTACACGCTGAGATTGATACGAGATTGGGTCCCGATTTAAAGGTTATTAAGTATGTGCTATAATTGTGAAAGTTTAAACCAATGAGAACAATAGGTTCATACGAAGCGCACCATACTTTTGTTCCAAGCCAAAACATATAATCGTGTCTAGTCCTTAACTCTCCCCCAAAGCCAGGAGGGCCCTATTAAATAGCCGCATTAAACGTGATATTTACTATCTCATAGCGTTTTTACTCCTACAGTTTCATTATTATAATCTTATAAGCTTATAACTGCTGTATTAACGTGACTTTGGACGTCACACTCATAAGGTCTATGGGGGAACGATGAAAGGCAGGGGCTGATATTATCATCCTCCCTGCGTTGTTCCGGCATTTTGCCGCGGCTCATGAGAGCCTGAGATCCGCTTTGACAATGACAACGAATCCCAAGATTTGGCGTAGACACTAATTTTTAAGAAAGCGACTGCCATCTGACCTTCTAACCCGAAGGGTAACTAGGCAGGCCTTATAGGGATTAGTCCGGTTTCTTCCCGAGACAGGGACTGATATAAACTGTGAAAATAAGCAAAATATATGTAAGTATGTATAAAACGCTTACCTACTTGATAGTTTTCTTAAATTTCCCTAGAGATGTCGCTTTTCCTTTTGGAAACTAGCGAACGGTAGTGCATTGTAGTTTTGTTATGATACGTATTTGAATTATTTTGTGTTCGGTGTGATTTGTGTGGTAATAAGCCGATAAAACATACTTCTGTTTATTAGCTGCATGGGTGTTTAATAAAGCTTTTCCTATTCGAGACCATTGTCCAAGGTAAACAAAGTACATGTACAAAAATAAGCTTATCTCTAAATGGGATTTCATCCAGCCAACCTTTACGTTGTTTCGTTTGGTGTTATTTGGTCCGTTGGTCCGTTCTGTAGGGAGTGTCACAAGTTTATCAAGTTGCAGTGTCTTCCCCTTAACTCTCTCGCCCGAAGCCATGAGGGCCCTATTAGCCGCATTAAACGCGTTATTTACTATCTCATAGCGTTTTTAAACTGCCCGTGTGTTTAACCCCGTAATGATTGCCATGGAAACGATCAAACCCCTGCCATTAGCGTTTGACGTTTTAGAAGAAATTTAATATAAGTAATCAAGGATCATTTATAAAGGATTGACAATGTTGATACTAAGCATCGCACCTCCATTTGTTAGCGCCATTTATTAAGTACTATCATAACTACACTCATGAGGCCTACAATGTTTACTACAAATTGAAATAAAGAAATATGTCATTTGTTCTTATAACGCAAAACTATTTAAACACGCAAAAATATTTAAGGAAAATATGATATTTGCGACTTCCAGGCTGCGAAACAGCGCCATTTAGTTTTATCCCTAAAAGGCCCTTACATTTCAGGGGTACACTTTTTGTATGAGATTTTTAGTCCTTCCTGGCTCTAATAAAAATAAATAACTAAATTTAAATATTACACATTCTTACACAGACTGACTAAGCCCCGCGGTAAGCACAAAAAGACTTGTGTTATGAGAATAACATTACTCGTAAAATTCAGAGAAAACTATACGAGTAAAATCCTATTTTTTTACACGACGAAACCATATTCCAAACTAATTTGACCTTATCTTAATCACTACCGATTAGTCAAAATTAGTTTTAAACAATCCGTTAAAACACTTCAAAAAGATCCTTCATTTGTTAAGATGCCGCAAAAAAATAGTAAAAAGTTTCTTTAATCCCTTAATATTATTGGCTTATTTTGAGGTAAGCTTTACCGAAAGTAGTTTTAACAATTTACAGTTACCTAAGTACTTATTCGCTTTGATCATCTTTTGGTAAAAAGGCCCGAATACTAAATGCATACGGATTTGTCCATTTAATCTGATTTTAATCTTAGTCTTAGTATACCGAAGTTTTTTTTAAATCTAAAATACCGTTTAGGAGCAGGAAGATTATGTTATAAGAATATTTCATTGTTTAAATGAGTTTAATCTTGTTTTTCTTTACGTATTTTGCAGATTAGCCTCTTCTTGTGATAGTTGCGGCTTGTGAAGGCGAACGGCCGTTTCATTTTCAGTTTATTTAATTTTGAGTAGGTAATATCTATAAAAGACATCTACATATTAAGGGTTAAGTTTGAGAGGGAGACGAAATTTTGATCTCATAATGCCTTAGGTGACACGTAGAGAAAAACTTAGTTATGTTGTAAAATAATTTTATTTTTTAACGCTCGACGCAAAAGCTGTTATAAGTTTGACGTGTCTGTCTGTGTGTCTGTCTGTGACATCGTGGCTTTCGAACGGATGAACCGATTGAGATTTCGTTATTTTTTTTAAAGCTGAATTAGCCGGGAATGTTCTAAGCCATGTCTGATGAAAATCGGTCCACTTTGTCGGGGTTTTTATACATTTGTAATCCAATATTAAGCATTATATTATATTACAATGCCTTAATCTGACTGTCCAAGGCCCTAAGTCACGCGGTCCCGGTAGGCCTAAGAAGCGGCTGGACGTCGTGAGAGCAGACATGCAAGAGAACAATCTCACACCTCTGGATGCCGAAGACCGGGCAAAGTGGAGAAGACTGAGCAGGAAAGCGGACCCTGGCGAGTGGCGCTAGGTTAGGAAAACGCTAGGTTGAAGAAGATATATCTGAGAATTAATCTCGGGTAAACGAAAGTTTTCATTTTCTAAAAGCCAATTTACATTTGTGTTAGTAAGTAGGAACCTAAAAAGCTAACATTGCGCGCGAGCCCAAACGGCCACCATTTTGGAAACTACTAATTATATAAAGCCCCAAATAGGAGCAAACACTTAAACAACTATTTTCATTAAACATTTCTCCACAAAAACTATAAGCTAATCGTCGCGTGATGCCCAGCAATTTGGCCAACTCACCGAGTACCGACTAATCGCTTCCTACTCGCTTAAAATGTCATTACGACTCAAATAATATCAGGCTAATTTATAAGCCTTGTTAGAGAGAAAAGGACAGCTGCACTGTAACTATTCTTACAAAAAAGCATCCACACTAATATTATAAATGGGAAAGTGTGTATGTCTGTTCATTTGTCCGTCTTTCACGGCAAAACGGAGCGTCGAATCGACGTGATTTTCTAAGTGGAGATAGTTGAAGGGATGGAGAGTGACATAGGTTACTTTTTGTCTTTTTCTAACCTCCCACTTCCCTAAAATGGGGGGTGGAAGTTTGTACGGAGCATTTCACAATTTTAGAATTTAACGCGAGCGAAGCCGCGGGCAAACGCTAGTACGTTTAGTTTATAAGTAAATTGGACCTGTTAAGCCCTTTTAAAGGGGGTTGAAGGTAATTTAGGATAAATGTAGCGTTTAGAAGTTATTTAGAATAAATGCTTGTTGAGATAATTGGGGCGATTGGTATAAACTCCTTATTTGAAAGTATTGTGCAGCTGAAGTTATTTTGTTCAAATGATAGATTAAATAAAGTTTGGAGAACTTATTTTAAGTAGATAATTTATGTAGGAACTCTGTCTCTCGGGAGTAGGTATCTACCTATTACTTGTACAGTGGCGGTATTCCGCATCTGTTTGATATTTGTGCTGTCACTTATTTTAGTTTAGCTCTTAGGCCTCTTAGTTTAGTTTATTTAGTCCGGGACCCACTGAAAATGAGCGCTTCGGCATCCCGTGGCAATATGCTGAGTGGGCTCCCAATTTAACATCTAGATGTGTTGTATTTATCTTTGTTATATTTGTCCAAACTGATGTTAAATAAAAATATTCTATTCTATTCTATTCTATTCTATTCTATCAGCAGCGGCTGGTCCATACAAGCCGATTCCCGCCGGCTTGCCTAAAATTGATTACTAGTAAAGTACCTAATGTTAAGGTAGGTTTCTTTTCACTCAGTGTTGCCTAGCAGAAATTTTCACTGCTACCTATTCGATATATAAGTATTAAAAGGAATAAACATTTTTCATTTCCAATATGATAATCGCATAGCGAAAAAGATAAATATATACCTACCTATGCCAAGAGCTACAAAAATCGAGTGGATTTTTAAATACCTACATCATTTAATTTAATATGCTGTTACCCTTTACGGTGTTTTCTCTATTTAAATAAAAAAATAAATATTATAGGACTTCTTAAACAGATTGGCTGAGTCCCACGATAAGCTCAAGAAGGACAAGAAGGCTATTATTTGCTTTTGTTTTTATTTTCCTAAGTTTGTAAATTTGTAATGTTTTCGAATAAAGTTTCATGACATTTTACGTAATACCTACCCAATGTTGATAGTAATACAATCAAATAAATATCAGGTGCCGACGCTTCATCTCATTCCTGAATTAATCACCTCAAAATATCAATGAATCACCTGCAATCACCACAATTAACAAAGACTATGGTAAAATAGAGACACACGATCACTAGTTGTGTTCTTCTCAACCAAAAGGTGTCAACGCGTAAGCGACGTAAGCATAAAGGACGCTCTGACAGGTAGATATATTGCATAAAGATACGGACAAATGTCTCCCTTAAGGTAACGTACAATTTTGTACTCGTAATACTTTTAGTATGTTTTCACGTTATCCGATCCGATATCAATGCAGGTTTGATATCCTATATATTAAAGGGCGTCGTCTTTGACACTTGCCTTTGACATCCTTTCTACAACCGATATCAGATCGAATACTGTCAAAATTGACTTAGTTTGGAATATTACAGACACAGCAGGTAACACACAGCGCACAGGTTGTAACATTATTAGTATTTCATTTGTAGACTGATCCGAACGTAGACATATTGCAACAAACTCAAACATTCTTATAAATAAAAAACCAATACAACATTGTATTAAAACCAGTCTTTAAAATAAACTCGTCCGCACCAAACATATTCATATTCATGGGCCGTACCTCCATAATTTGGCCCTAACTAGATGTTTAAAAAGATCAATGTTGGCTCATCAACTCCCGCTATTTGAGCGCCAGCGCATGATTATATCCTACCAATTTTTTTAATGACCCGCCATTTTGGATTTCCACACACGAATTTCATTTTGAGCGGTAATTTTGGGTGATTGTGGGTAATTATTGGCTTTATTGGTTTAAGTAAGGTTGCGAAAGTTGTCAGAGAGTTGGTGATGAATATAGAAGAGGTGTAAAGTCTAAGTAAAGATCGTGACGGTCAGTAACAGAACTAGATGGCGCTACGGTAAGTCAATAAATTCGATAATATGAATTTTTTATCAGCTAAATTCATTTTTTCAAACTTTTGCTCGTTTGGTACAGAAGTTATAGGGTAGAGGATATAATAGTTTTGACTGGAGAGTGATTATTTCCGTTACAAAAATGATTTCAGGAACTGTTGGAATTAACAAAACTAAATCTATCTTACTCTAACAAGTATATTGTTATACTTTCTCTCTCATACATGTAAACTATTGAATAAAAAACAACAGCCCATAGTTCCTAATCTTAAGGACTTCGTTTGTACTTTAGTCGCTTGGTAGCTATTAATAGGAGCACACCTTGCCTTACTATATTGCGATAATATATTTGAACTCTTATAAATCGCAATGTGTCTTTTAATTAATTGCCCCAAATCTAATAGGTTATGGGCCCAGACACATTTAACAGACTTTTGAAAATAGTGTTGTGAGATTCGGACCATTTAAGTGATGTTAATGTGATTGTGAACAATTTAACCATTCAACGGAACATTAATCCCTTTGTGGTGAAAAGCTAAGTACGCGGAAGTTACACATTTGAAATTTTGAAGTCGTTCAATCATTTTAATGGCATTTATGAAAGACCCGTTAAAATTGGATCAAGACAAGCGGTAGAATGTCTAACCAAGTTGAAGATGCAGCTGACTTATGTCGACGAAGAAGTTCGCAAACTGATAACAGTGATAACGCTGGAAATTACGAGTAAGTTTGAATAAACTTGAGTGAGAATACTAAATACTTACTCAAAGATGTACATTGTACATGAACACAACATGAAAATCCACGTTGACTTATTTTACCTGACGCCTGCGCTATATTGGGACCAATTTTTAATACGACCACCAAACCGATAACAAAGGAATCTTAAACGCCGAAAACGTACTTACAACACGCAGCGCTAAACGATTAATCTGCTACTATGCCTCATATATCATAGAATGTCCAAAAATATGTGATCTCATCGCAGTACGAGTTCGATGAGCAATTCTTCAGAGTAACATAGAACATAAATAATTGTTACATACATGAGCAAGAAACATCATTGTGACCAGATAAGACTATCGACTATGGAACCCTCAACGTGCAACATATGCGCACACACGTACTTGGTAACGTATGTGGTAATGGCGAGATGTTAGTGCTACGTGGCTCTCTGTCTACCTTGAGCATGCTGACACCACCTCTATATGATGACAGTCATACCATCAAATCCAACAATGGCATTGGCTTACACAGTGAGTGTAAGGTTTGGTACGTATGGTTATATTTGCTATTATTTTAATAACCTGCATAGGTAATAGATATTGTATCTATTCAAAGTAAAATTTTAAACAATTGTGAGTTTTAGAAGACAGTGCATAACTACATACATATGTATTAATTTGTTTTAGTTTTATTTGCTTGACTCAGAACACAAATAATTAATTACAAGTAATGCTATGAAATATTATTACGTTTGAGCATTAACAAATGCAACAGCTCATAAAAAAAAAACCGTACACATTAAAATAAATGCTACATAAAATGATGGCAAAAATCAAGCATTGTAACAGCTACGAAAGTTTCTTTTGACACAAGGTATCCAATGATGTCGCTTGTTTGACTCTTAAGAATAAAAAAAAACATGTTTTTTGTTGAATGGGTACTTTGGAGCGCTCGATACTTGAAAGTATTTTTTTTTGCAATAGATTTGTTTGAAATTTATCATATTATCAAGAACAGATTGAGATGTTTAAGAATTTATAAATCATAAAGAGTCTTTGACTTTACAGTGTGTTTGCTATATATATATATGGCAGTATTTTTATTATATATAAGTGTCCATATCAAATATTCGTAAAAAAAAGAAACGAAATGACACTTTGATGTTGATTGTCAATTTACTATTGACTTGTCGTTCTTGAGTGAAGTAAATAACTGGAATTTGTGTCTTGTGTGAATATGAAAAGCTCACTGAAACACTGGTTTAATTGTAATACACCTTTGAGGCCACGTACAAATACTACAGGTATTTGATTCTGATTGTAACAAAGATGTGGTTTGTATTTTGCTGTCTCAACAAATAATTATAATACCAAAGGTGTGAGAAAAGTGATAGTGTAGTTAGTGATAGCACTTTAAAGGACATTACAATATCACTTTTACGGTGTTTACAAGATATTCTTATATCGGTCATGTTAGACTACGAGCATTCCAGTATTGACTTTCAGAGTTTTTCTGAAAAGACAGACGTTAGACCATGTGAGCCGGTAAAGAATTCCAATATTGACTTTCAGAGTTTTTCTGAAAAGACAGACGTTAGACCATGTGAGCCGGTAAAGAATTCCAATATTGACTTTCAGAGTTTTCTTGAAAAGACAGACGTTAGACCATGTGAGCCTGCAAAGAATTCCAATATTGACTTTCAGATTTTATCTGAAAAGACAGACGTTAGGCCATGTGTGTCTAGTGACTTTCACATGAGTCTGAAGAAATTGGAAATTCCATTGACATTCGGTTTTCCGTATAGTCTAAGATTAGGCCACATGAGACTGAAGAAATTGGAAATTCCATTGACATTCGGTTTTCCGTATAGTCTAAGATTAGGCCACATGAGACTGAAGAAATTAGAAATTCGATTGACTTGTTTTTCCAAACAGTCTAACGAAAGACCACATTAAATAAGCCATGTGAGACTTTAAATTGACGTTCGGTTTTCGAACAGTCTAACGAAAGACCACGTTAAATAGACCATGTGAGACTTTAAATTGACGTTCGGTTTTCGAACAGTCTAACGAAAGACCACATTAAATAGGCCATGTGAGACTTTAAATTGACGTTTAGTTTTCTGAACAGTCTAACGAAAGACCACATTAATTAGGCCATGTGAGACTTTAAATTGACATTCGGCTTTCCGAATAGTCTAACGAAAGACCACATTAAGCTATGTGAGACTCTAAATTGACATTCAGATTTCCGAACAGTCTAAAGAGAGACCACATTCGTCTAAAGGTTTGGAGGTTCAACTGCCTTGAGTCTGAAGTATTTGAAAATACGTTTTACGAATAGTCTATGTGGGTGAATTAACTGCCTGCGGTGATACTGACTATCGAATATGTTACGCAAAGTGAAACATGAACATGAACCTAATAATATTGGGAGTTATCCCTCCCTGATTTAAGCAATATGTTTTAGTCTTAAAGTATTTGTTCTTAGTTTGTAAACTATACATTCCAAATAATTGCATCGTAAAGAAATGACAGATAATGGTAAATTGAATCTTTACAATACCACCACATGGTGTAGGTATTAAACCGCTTTCATACAAAAATTGATGCCTAGTAAATTTGTTTTGTTCAGACCACAAGATTTTAGTTTGGACGTGTAAGAGTAAATATGCCATTTAAAACGAATATAAAAACAAGATAAACAGTAATATTAAATATGTGTTATATATTTTTTGGTATTTCTATTAGTTTATACCAGATTATTCAGAGAACAAATTTAGGTTAAATATTTCATAATTTAACTGTAATAGACAAAGGCAAAAGAATCAGTGTAATTAAAAAGTCAATCAGTAATTACTTTCAATTATTAAAATTATATTTCGTACAGATAAAGTATTTTAGTTTAACTTTTTTAACTACATAAATCTATCATAAAAAGTTAACTATAGATAACAAATGCATTTTATTTCAAATATGAAAGCCAGATTTGCCAGAAGTGACACAAACTTGAGTCGTTTCATGTGCTCTGCCTATCCCTTCATGGGTTACAGGCGTGATTGTATGTACCTATGTATGGATGTATAGACTAAAATGAAATATACAAATATCGATTAAGCACTTTCGATTTCAAGTCACAGTCTTTGCACTAGGATTATTTTGGAATGTGAAATAAATAATGCAAAGAGTTTCAAATTGAAAAACAAAGGCCCTTTGTTGTAAGTAAAGTGTAGTTGTTCTTAGCCCTTTTAAACTAATATAAACAAAGCAATACGTTTCGTTATGCTAAAGCATATCGGGTTGATTCTCACGGATAAGGAAATCTTAAGTGAGCTGAACAGTGAACACTCTGTAGGGGTTACAAATTTCTGTCAAGTGGTTTTCGTTAATTGTCAAAGACATTGATAAAGCTAAACTTTTAAGTTTTGATAAAAGACATGAAAAATGTATAAAAAAAGTGAACTTCATGCATTTCAGTACAATCCTACTGAAACTACTGAAAGAATTGTTGACTGAGAATGGTTGAATTTGTGGTTTTTGTATATGAAATAAAAAAGCGTAAGCTGAAACTACATATTATACATATTAATACATATTAATGAAAATACAACTTATACAACTGATACATATTAATGAAAATTATATACGATTGATTTACTGTGAAATTATAAATGTTTCGTTTAGATGCAAGAAACAACTGTAATGTATTTTCAATTGTTCATGATGTTTAATTTTGTATAAATGCTATATTAAATATTGCAATATGAATACGTACACACTTGTGGGTATTTAAAATGTCAGTGTTAATATTAAGACTTAAACGTTATAAGTGTATGTGTGATTATACTTAAATTTGACTAATTGTGTCTACTTATAATTAACTTGAATCGATCTGATCAATCGATTCTGGTGTGTTGAACTACATATGCATATGTGTTGAATAAAATTGTTAAATATGGTACCATATAGATAGGAAATGTCAAATAAATTGGATTGTATTTTAGAAATAAGTTCATGACATGGCTGGTAAGGTTTTACTGGGTTTCCCTTACCTTTGAACAAATGTTGGCCATAATGTTCCCAGAAAAAGGCGGGTGATGCTGTTATTGTTTTGTATAATGATTTTAATCATAGATTTATTTTTGAGGGGGCGTGTTGGAATTAACAAAACTAAATCTATCTTACTCTAACAAGTATATTGTTATACTTTCTCTCTCATACATGTAAACTATTGAATAAAAAACAACAGCCCATAGTTCCTAATCTTAAGGACTTCGTTTGTACTTTAGTCGCTTGGTAGCTATTAATAGGAGCACACCTTGCCTTACTATATTGCGATAATATATTTGAACTCTTATAAATCGCAATGTGTCTTTTAATTAATTGCCCCAAATCTAATAGGAACCGTCATGTTACTTTTACAAATCTGCTTTTTAGTTACATACCTATATAATATGGAGTGCGCTCTAGAAAATATATATTATAAATTTTATTTTTAAATTTTACACTAAGCACGGCTCATGAAACACACCTAAGTTCCCAGTTTGTTAAAGATCATCTCATGATTTCCGAGTAATATGGTTGTAACTTGTAACTTGGGAAAAGACAGACAGACAACAAGAAATTATAAGAGTCACATTCTGCTATTTTGGCTAAGAACTCTAAAAATATCTTCCATACATAATTGATGATATCATCAATGTCAAAACTGGACCCACTGAAGACGTTTAGTAATTGCTCTTAGTAACGTGATAGCCAGACTTGACAAATAGCCAAGATGGATGCCGAGTGCTGACTGAAGAGAAGAATAGTTCAACGCGTTTGAAGACCAATTAAGTTTTGTGGTGAGTAAATGAATTGACAAACGTCAATGTTGACAGCTAGAGTTACTACAGAACCTATACCACTATCATAGATTAAGTTGTCAAATAAATAAATAAATATTATAGATTTATACGACATTCTTACACAGATTGACTGAGTCCCACGGTAAGCTCAAAAAGGCTCGGGAACAAATATCTGCGCTCATCACACAAATACATAAATGTTCTTCACGGGATTTGATTTGAACCCATCAGGACCGCGGCTTAGTAGGCAGGGTCACTATCGTCAAAGTACCGTCCGGTTTTTTTTAGGTTTTACATCTCTTATATAGTTAGTCTTTGGTTGTTGAGTCTTATTGTACAGTACTGGCTGTGTTGTTAACAAGGGTGAAAGCTGTGATGTTGCTTATTGAGGCTGAAACAAGTGGGCATAAGATTTTATTGACTATTTGAGGTCAAGAAGGTCATGCAGAATACCGCATCCAAATACCACTACAACCTGAAAATCTGTTTCTTCTGATGAGAACAGTTGCCAGAAATCTACAACAGTGATGATTATTAGTGCGTTTTCACATTATCCGATCCGATATCGGATGTAGGACCGATATCCCATACATTTAAGCCTAAGTAATCTTTGATTTTTGCCTTTGAAATCCTTTCGACATCCGATATTGGATCGGATAATCTGAAAACGCACTAAGTATCGGCAACGCGCATGTAGCACCTCCGGAGTTTCAGGCGTCCATATGTAACGGAGACTGCTTACCATAAGGGGAGCTGTGTGCTAGTTTGTTACAGACGTGCATTTTTGTAGTATAGAAATATGTATTAAAATTCATATTTGGGCTGTGTCCGTACACAAAATCACAATCGATCACGCTCCGTGGCGAACGAAACTCAATTGTTACTGTCACATTATTATATTAGAGTTATTACTGCACACCAGCCGGCAGATTGTACTTTATATATACTAAACGTAATATTACGCTTGTATTACGTTGCTGTAAACTTAGAAAAACGGCAAAAAATTTAAAACAAAACCCATAATTTATACAGAAAACTTAAAGATTAGCGGTTTTTGTGACACTCAACTCAACCCTCATCGTTTGGGCGGTGAGTGACGGGGAATCGCCCGAATGGGGATTTAAACACCCACTTAGCCCATCACCGGGCGGAGCGCGCGGTTGCACTGTCGAACGAGATGCGAGTTGTATTCGATGCGAGATTCGATTTAAACACCCACTTAGCCATCACCGGGTGGAGCGTGCAGTTGCACTGTCGAACGAGATGCGAGTTGTATTCGATGCGAGATTCGGTTTAAACACCCACTTAGCCATCACCGGGCCGAAGCGCAGTTGCACTGTCGAACGAGATGCGAGTTGTATTCGATGAGAGATTCGGTTTAAACACCCACTTAGCCCATCACCGGGCGAAGCGCGTGATTGCACTGTCGAACGAGATGCGAGTTGTGTTCGACGGGAGATTCGCTTTGGTAATCTCATGTCGGCGTCTGGCGTTGACGATTGCCATTCGGCTAAGCTGGCTGTTATTAAGCTTAAAATCTCATCTAAACATTAGTTGCTATAACCTAATCTGAAACAGAATCACTGAAAACATTTCTCCCAATATTCCCATAAGAGACAATGGACACGCGTCCCAATCTAATTTTAGGCGCACCCCATTTATAATAAACGTAATTTCTCCAATTTGAAAAATATAATTTGTGTTGAACTCTTATTAAATGTTAATTTATTACGTACACCCTCCCACACACGAAGCATACTTATGTCTTTAAATATAAGAGCTACTTTCTACAAACCCAAGACAAAGTTAAAAATAAGGGATTACCAACTTAAAAATCGTATCATACATAAAGTTTGTATGAAACATACGACGTTTTGAAAATAAGTTCAACTTGTGGTTGACTGTATAATAGGTTGTTTCCTTTTTGACAGATGTTGATACTTGTGGTTTTTGCGTTAAAAGGTTAACTAATGTAGTTAAACGTTTGATTGCCTCAGAATAGCCCGTAATTCGAATCCACCTTGTTTTTACTGGCTGTCGTAAAAAATAACCTTGTTAAAATTGGCTTGTTACTCTTGTTAGTTAGACAGTAATTAAGTGGGGATTAGTGTGTGATGCTCCGGGCATTATGTAAAATTTGCAAACACGCCAGTTTTTGTGGTGTTGTAAAAAGCAGAGGCGAATAAGCTTGATTGAGAACAGTAGCCGGTGTATCAACTTTAGTGTATCTAAATAGCTATTGAACCAATACTTACATATTTAAAAGTAAATACGTATATTAATTTGAAAGCTTTGTAATTTTTTTTTACTATTTATTTATTCGTATTTTTTACATTTTATTTTGAATATAATTTATTGATTACCATTCGTATAGTAAATATCGTTGATATTTTTTTATACTACATCGGCGTCAAACAAGCATACGGTCCGCCTAATGGAAATCGGTCACCGTAACCTTATGGACGCTTGCAAGTTGCAACTCAAGAAGTGTCACGTGCGCGTTACCAACCCATAAGGAACTATGTATATCTTATCTTTAATTTTCACACTATTTAGCAGGTACACGACGTGTAGATTAAAAAAACGAATGCGATGTCTCTAGCAAGTCTAGCAACTAAATCGGGCGTTCTAATTGGTCTCTTAATAAAATATGTTAGACCCACATAAAGTAAATAATAATATACAGACAGACATCTAGCTCATGATTTATGGACAACGATAAACCATCCTGTACGAAATCATTTCTGAATTTGGAACTCGAATCAACCTAACACACTATTTATTAACAGACAGGATCAAAAGTTAAGTAATTTATTTACTATTCTCATAATCGAAATACAAATTACAAAAAACCGTTACAATCAATACCCAATAACTGAAAACGTGTTCCACGATTCAAATTTCGAACGTTTAGTCGGCTGTCAAAATGGCGTCCGTCTAATGGCGATTGACAACTCCATCTTGATAACCATAATCAAATTATGGCGGTAAATAGACTTCGCGCACACCAACTACCACTTTCACTTTAAAAAAGTATAATTTCACAAGATGTAAACACTATTTTCAACTTTAAACGTGTGTGAATTAAGGATGATGGAAAAAGTTTTAGGTTATGTTTTGAGGTGTAAATGTAAGATGGTTTTGAGGTTATTTTATCGTTGAATCTGTATTCGTTGACAGCCGTTTGCGCGCTTAGTGCCCGGTTAAGGTGAATAGGGTTAAATTAGTTTTGTGCGCCCCAAATCTCGTCTAATTTATCTTATCTGTGGCTAGAGAGGTGATGTGGCCAGTTATAATTGTACTGTAAAGAGGTTAGGTTTTAATTTTTATAAGGATGAAAGCGCAAAGCTTAACAGATATATTAAATTCGTTAAAGATTTTTGCAATGAAACCAATTTCTTTAATTCTTCTTCTAAACTAAATTAAATTCTTTTTTTCAATTGTGTGAAAAATAAATAGAATATTCACACCTCTGGTGCTTTTATTCGAGATCAACATAATCAGTGGGTTTTATTTAATATCAAAATCAAAATCAGTGGCTTTAGGATTGTCGTGAATGTCTTCCATAATTAGGTTTTGAAGCAGTGAATTTTACCAATTGTTGGTTTTACATTAGTCCAATACAGCATTTCCAAAAAATGTTAGAGTTACGTTTGGGAAAATCTGTAACAATTTTTTAAAGCGCAACAATGTTATTCTTATGTTGGTAAGGAAGCGGAAAGATGGATGCATGTTCACATGTTGGGCGGAATAAAATCAAAACGTCTAAACTAAGACAAAAGGCAGATTGCAAGCCAGCATCGCCATCGGACCAGCAGGCCTAGCAGGGCTAGCCGAATTGAAACGTAGTCTGGCTCTGTCACGCCGCGACGCCAGTACGGAAGGGTGATAGAGATAGGTAGCTACGATAACGATATCATCCTAAGCGTTCGTGCATTTGGCTACATATCCAGAGGGGCTCTGGAGCACTGGCGAAGAGCGTCCACAGTCGTCACGTCTCTCAGCCATCACGATACGACGAAGAAGGACTCTTCAATACATAAAAAGCTAAAAAAATCTAAACAAAGAACACTTAACCCTACCCTTAACGCAACCACAGATTGATGACAACTGACTATAATTAATTATTAATAACCACCGCCTGACACGTGTCAATTATCAACCAACCACAAACAACACTGTCAAACTAATATCCGTTTAAAACTAACCCATATTATCTTAAGATTAGAATTGTTAGCTTAGTTTTTTGGACGTTAAAATATGGTTCAACTTGAATGTTTGAAGTGTACCGATGTGTTTGTCGTCGGTATTTTGTTTGAGTTTGTTATCTTGTGATTTTCACTGGACGATCGTTTAATTAATTTTAATACTTTCGCCTGATTAGGTACGTATATTTTTATTATGTTTACAGGGATACGATTACAAAAGAGGATGCCGAGCATGAAAAAAAAATTGTCAACATAGTTTTGGACCACCCCGTATTAACTACAGGGTGTTCATTTAGTCACCTGTAGTAATTTACAGGTTAAGATTATACGTAATACTGAGCAACTTTTGCTATGGAAATAATCCCATTAACGCGACAAAATTACTCTATCATAGAAAATTTCAATGTCAAACAACCTGAATGTATGAAATAACCAAAACCTTTATTTATATACACGCCGTAAATTATTAAATATAATATAAAACTTGATATACCTACTTACACAGATTGACTATTGCAAACACTTAAACAACATATAGTACATTACGATACAAGAGCGTAAAAAAGGAAGTTCGAAACGAGTGGCGATAAATTAAAACACGACCGAAGGGAGTGTTTTAAATCGACACGAGTTACGAATTTCCTTTTCGCACGTGTATCGTACGACGTTTTTCAGTACAGATGAGCCTCCGAAGTTTCGACCTGGCATATAATGAACCACTTCTCGCACTAGTGCGTAAAAAAAACGCATTCTGTACTGAAAAAATATAAACCTTTTCTGAGGCTTTCGGTTACTTAAATACACTTACCTACTACTCTTATTGCTTCTACTTTTAATACTCTTTATGTACATGATTAACTCGAAATATAACACTTCACTACCTACATAACTACTTGATTAGATTGATCAGACTCAAATACAATATTCGATTTGATATTTTTTCAGCCACAATAGCACCCGGAACGGGAAGGCATCACCATCTCCAGTTCTCCACATGCGCATGGGGCGCCGACACCTAGGTGTAAATATAAATATAACTTGGATCATTATCAATAAATACTGATGCGTGATATGATGTATGGAGTGGTGGAAGCGTTTCGACTCCGCAGGTCGTCTCGGGTTCGTTTCAGGGGGTTAAGGCACAAGCTATAGCGTTTTAGAAAGATGCTAATAAATACTGATGCGTGATATGATGTATGGACTGGTGCAAGCGTTTCGACTTCACAGGTCGTCTCGTTCTCCCGTTCTCAAGGTATAAAACATAAGCGATCAGCGTTTTTTATTCACAAAACGGAAAATATGCATAGACGTCAGCCGGCTTAGCCGAAGACAGAAGTTGACGATACGTGGCGATCCAAATATGGATCGATAGAGAGATACGAAAAACTGATGAAGTTTACACGATTGGCTGGGTAGATACCCTGAGCTGCTTAGATAAAAAAGTAAAAGTAAAGTAAATAAATATTTGTGTTATTCAAACTCTATATATAATTGGTTTTACAATATGTACCTCTGAAAAGTTTCACGTGAACCCCGGTGGGGTGTGGCAAAGTCCTTATAACTAGGGTTTACAATATATAACTTACTTCCTTGAATTTCGTAGATAATAGGCTAGATACGAAACTTATTGAATAGGCCAAATTTAAATGAGTAAATCTTATGAAAAGTAGCACTTAAATAGGTTCTAAATTAGTCACTCACCCGCTAAAAGCGTGTAACTTGGCACCAAGCCCAATCGCACTGACAAATCATTTGTTACGAGCAGATAACTCAATCTGTTATAAATTCCTCTCCGCTCTGCTCGGGCGGTAATTCATACATACTTACCAATTTCATAAAACTACATTGTGATCGAGTATTTATGATCACTTAATAACACGTTAAGCCGGTAGGCATTTTATCAACAGTTACATAAAGTGGATTCGATATTATACATCGAAAATAACCGTTTAAAGTGATTTATAATTCGTGCCTTTTTGGAAGTTGACATGAGAATTGTGTGGCTCATTCTTAACTAGCCTATGTCACTCTTAACTATCTCCACTTAAAAAATCAGGTCAATTTTGCCAAAAAACGTTTTGCCGTGAAAGACGGACAAACAAACAGACACACACACACTTTTCCATTTATAATATTAGTATGGATTAGTATGGAATTATGGATACTTATTACAAATCATAACATTAATATTTTGTGTGGCTACATTGGCTAGAATACTTATAATGAGGACCATTACTTATAAACTAAAATATACATCATACCTACACTAAGAAAAAGCGACCGTCCAACAGTGGTCGAGCCGGGAATCGAACCCGGGTCTTCTTCTTATGGTGCTCCCACACTGGGCTGGGCTGTTATAAATGTTATATAACACGGTGTGACAGGGACAGCGCACTAATGTCACACCGTTAGTGCGTTTTCACATTATCCGATCCGATATTGGATGTAGGAAGGATTTCAAAGGCAAAAATCACAGATGGCGGCGTAAATATATGGAATATCGGTCCGACATCCCATATCGGATCGGATAATGTGAAAACGCACTTATGTCACTAACGTCTTTACCATCTGATTGTGCACAGTTACAAACGCATCTTACAAAGATTTTTTTTGTTAGAACAAAATTATTAGCTTTTAAGCTGAGTTAGCAATACGGCAAGGATATTTTTATAAATATTAACAACATCTTTAAATACCTTTATAAAAAAAACTTCAAGCTTACCGTCAAACAACCCGAGTTAATGAGTTAATTATAATCCCTTTTACTTTACGTTAACACCCTCAACGGCGCAGATCCGCTAGAATTCGCCGCCATTTTGATAAGCCCCCAAAGACTCCGCGGTAATGTATTTAAAAAAAAAATTATCCTTTCACAAACACCTTTTAATGAAAAAAATACTTTACTTGCACTTTTTTTCAACAAAACCGGTGATACGTAAAAGAGGCAACCCTTATTACGACACCAAAAGGTCAATGAAAAAGCCACTTTAAAATAAGACTGATAAAGATGAAATTTTGTTAGAGGAATTAGCTCTCAGGGTTGTCAACTCAATAAAAAATTAACCAATTTCTCAGTTATCTAAGTATTTGTTTGTGAAATCTTTTAATGTTGTTAAGAGTGCCACCCGCATCGCTTCCAAGAACCAGGTCCGGGCTCGAACCCACTACCTGACGGTATACTAATCCTTTGAACCGTTTGACTTTTCGCGCTTGACTGAAATTTGTGGTTGATTTTTTTGGGATTTAGTCGCGTATAATTTAAATCTAATTTCTTCGAGTAAGCTGTTTTTAATTCTGTTTAATAGGTTTTTGGAACCCGAAGTGTTTGAAGAAGCAAAAACCTTTTAAAGTGTGTGGGAACGTCAAGGTTATAAATAGAAATCCATACTTCGCCATGGAGATGGAGGATTATCCGCTTTAGCTCCGTTCGCGCAAAGAAAATTTAAAAAAAAATCACAGCGAATAAAACCAACGATACCTACCTAGTACCAGAGTACCTAGTTTACAATATGCCTAAATGAAAATGTAGAGAGAAAGAAGAAATATTTATTTTTCAAGTAGGCATATTACAATGCGCATATGAACGTCAAATAAAGCAACGCCGGCTCTATCCCTGCGCCTCAGCCTCGAGAAGATTTCACTCTTGTACCTACAAAAACAAATACATATAAGTAATTACAAACTTTTATCGCTCATTGTAATTTCCTTTCACAGGCGACTCTAAACACAAGACAGGTATAGGTTCCTGGCCACCTCATGACTGTGTCCATCCATCATCAAATCAGCTCGATGGTACCATGATTTTACATTATCACCCAACCCTACTGCTAATACCTACTACCTAAGTACCTACTTACATTAGTATGTATGTGAATTTGCAGCGTTTACTTAAGATTTCACTTTAATAAAAATATTAAGTAGTTTAATACTATAGTTAGTACTTAATACTATCTGAAAAGCTTGGAAATATATAAGACTAGGCTTTTGCCCGCGGCTTCGCACGCGTTAGAAAGAGACAAAAAGTAACCTATGTCACTCTCCGTCCCTTCAACTATCTCCACTCAAAAAAATCACATCAATTCGTCGCTCCATTTGGCCGTGAAAGACGGACAAACAAACTGACACACACACACTACTTATCCCATTTCATCCCATTTATAATATTAGTATGGATACTGGGTACTGGCAGTCATTGAACGTTATGGCTATGATATTGTAAATAAATTCACATACAATGTTTCAATCGACCAGATATTTAACTAGAGTTTAAAACCAAGTAACAGTTATTTTAGGTACCTACGTTACAGACTCTCGTCAGCAGACTGCGCAAAGACAAACCAGTTATTTAATACTTTCTAACGCTTCTCAAACCACTGATATAAATGGAGTCTGTTTCTACCAAACAGGTATCATGAGACACTGATTTAAACTTTCTCGATTATTACACATAATTATTTTTAAAAGACTCCAGCCAGTCTTCTCCGAGACCACGGGGACAACGCCGTCCTTGAAACGTTGGAGGTCAGTTTAATATGTAGTTATACGCGATTAAGTCCCGATTTTAAAAATAATTATAGGTATCATGAGAGTGAGAAGAAACTGATCCTTTCTTTTTTTTTCAGCCGCGTTCGGCCCAACGTTGCCAAGCAATTATTCGACTTGGCGCAATACAGTACAGTACTGTTAGGTACTTATTCTGTAGTCAAGATAACTAATAGCAAAGAGGATCGAGTATTATAGAGAGTTACTGTCATAGTAAAATGTGTAATCACAGTGCATAGACTGACATCTCTCGACACAAGCTTAAAACTTTTGAACCTCAATTTTGACAATTTGGCCCATATTGTTTGCTTGATATGTGTTAAAATGTCAAATATTAATATTAGCGCCATCTAGCCGAGCGTTCCCAAAGGAATAACGCCATCTAGGCCACGTAAATAATTAGCGATAACGTTCAAAACATTTACCCATTTATGCCTATTCCATGCCTACAAGCTACAAGAGATGAATAGAAGTTTTCCCTGATAAATAGTTAAAATAGTAAAATTGTTTCTTCTTTCAGGGCCATGCTCCATGTTGGAAACTGAAACAGCTGGACCAAACGAGGAATTTATTAAAAACTGGAACCCTCTCCGAGTGGCAGGTGATGTTCTTTGTAATGTGTCACCTACGTTATATGACGCGTCTAGTGAGTAAGTGATCTGCGCGGTCCACCCACACAGCGCCATTTGCGGCGATAATCGTAAACACAACACAACAGGCGACATCGACAACACTGTATTACGATTGTTTATGTCCGTCCGTCTGTCCGTTACGGCTCCTAAACGCGAGTTACGAGTCACAGCAATACAGTAAAGGACGCTGAGCGAAGAATTTCGTATAATACCTGGCATTTCCCATGTGTACGTATTATCTCTGCTTACCATGGACAGTCATGGAAACGAATAAGCGTTTGGTACTTTGGGAACCCCTACTTGAGCACGTGTTACGACAACGAAATGTATTGTGTGTCTTTCGATTGACGACCAGCCTGGCTCAGTCGGTAGTGACCCTGCCTGCTAAGCCGCGGTCCTGGGTTCGAATCCCGGTAAGGGCAATTATTTGTGTGATGAGTACAGATATTTGTTCCTGAGTCATGGATGTTTTCTATGTATATAAGTATGTATTTATCTATATAAGTATGTATATCGTCGCTTAGCACCCATAGTACAAGCTTTGCTTAGTGTGGGGCTAAGTAAATCTGTGTAAGGTGTCCCCAATATTTGTTTTATTTTATTTTCTAATATGTTTTAGAACAAACAAACCCTTTTTAACCCCCCACGTAAAAACGACAAAGTGTTATAAGTTTGACGTGTCTGTCTGTAAGTATGTCTGTATCTGGCAGCGTAGCTCCCAAACGGATGAACCGATTTAGATTTATTTTTTTATTGTTTGAAAGCTGAATTAGTCTTAGTCATGTTTGAAGGAAATAAAAGTCAAAATTTAAATTTTTTACCCCCATTTCTACCTCCCCACGTTTTTCTACCCTGCTACCCAAAGTTTGTTGGAGGATTGCTTACTTACCTTCAGCAAAAAGTGGAAAAAGGTCACCTGTTTTTTAATCTCTTAATTTAAATTGCAGATTTTTGTTAGGACGTTTAAAGCTTATTTTGTATTCAGACAGAGCTTTTTTACACCACGCCTTGTAGATAACATTAGGTACCTAATACCTATCAAAATGCGTATTTTTCCTCCGTCATCGACCTTACCCAAGGACATTCGAAATATTTTATAAGTATCGGCAATTTACCAAACCATTGGCAGTCTGACTTCGTGCAAACATTATACCCCTATCGATATTAGCAGTCTCATGCCGTGCCAGCATTAAACCCCCGAATGTTGACAATATCGATATCGATAAAATTGAGTCGATTGCGAGCCGGCGCACGCGCATTCGATACATTGTGACGTCACCGCAGCGTGTGTGGTTTGACATTCCTTTGAATTTTAGGTAGTCATTGTTTTATGAGTTTACGAGTAGCAATAGCAACACGAGTTACAGCCATACAGTAAAGCCCCATTTAGATGGTACGAGTTTCTCGCCGGTCTTGGTCGAGAAACTCGTATGACATTATCGTATGCGATAATCGCCTGGCGAGTATCGTACGAAAACGTTTACATTAGTGCGAGAAATAAAAACTCGCATACGAGTATCGTATGCGAGACTCGCCAGGCGATTATCGCCAGGCGAAATAGTTTAGACGGAGAGTAGAATTTTCGGGAGATATTTCCATAACATTTCTCGACTCGTCTAAACCGGTTCTCGTATGACATTTTTTCTCGAACGTGCGATTATCGCACGAATCGGAGCGAACCGATTTTCATACGAGTTTTGCCTGTCAACTTGCGTGCCTAGTTGCTAATTATTTATATGATTTTTTATAATATTGGGTATAATTTACCTTGCATTTATTTTAATTTAAGATGAATAGTACCAAATATTATTAAAAACACTATAAATGATTTATGAAGGTCTCAATAATATACAATAGGGAAAATAATGATTTCGACCGTAGCGTTACCTAGCTAATAAAATCTTGGTTGCGATACTTGCGATTAGGTTTAGGATATTATTAAACATAGAATATAAATAACATTTTTTTTAAATTATAGTAGGCATTTTGCCCCATAGATATATGGGGTAAAATGTCAGTAGGTAAACATTAACTGTATAATATTGATAAGCCGAATTTATTTTTGGTTTTAGCAACTGCTATAAATATAAAAACACCATGTTTTACATGATTTCTACTGAATTCATTGCGACTGAGTATGCCATAAACTCGTATACGATTCTCGCATATGTGTTTTGTTTACACGGAGACATACAAATATCAAAGGCGAGGCGATTATCGCCCTCTCTCGTGCGATATCGTACGCATAGTTTACATGATACTATATTTTTTCTCGTACTTCGATAATCGTACGTTCGAGGCGAGAAACTCGTACCATCTAAATGGGGCTTAAAGCCACACCTCGGACACTTGCGATCAAATATATGAAAGTGGCGCGTTCCTAGCACACAGTCTAAGCTCGTGTAAGTAGGTGAACGCGTACCATGCTTGTATGAGTGAGATATGACACATCGACTGTTCGCGGTTTTTGACAGGCGGTAACTGTAAGGTAACCAAGAGGGGGTGGGCGGCACTTTCAGCGGGGAGCGGGAGTGGCCATACTGTACGATAGTACTCTTTATTATACTGTGGTAAAGCTGACCTAAGCTCTTCGTCAATCCACCTTCTTACATCTTTGGTTTCAGACGGGCTAACTAAGGTGACAAACGCTTGCACAGCTTGCGATACGATTACAACACGCGTATCGACAAGTAGCCGTCGTTCACACTACATAGCTTGTCATATTGTAAGTAGCTATCTTCTAGTGAGTGCGACTATATTTTGTTCGTTTCTACCGCCGATGGCTCAACGCTTAGGTACTCGCTTTTAGTAGGATGGGATGGGACCAGCCCACGCTGACTACAGAACCTTCGTATTTTTCCGGAAACGTTTGTATTTGTCATGCTAGTTCAATGTCAGTACATCTTGTACTGAGACTGACTGAAATAAGGCAAATATTTTCGCTACATCTTTATTAGGTAAATAATACCTATCCTAGTTTGCCACCGAACCAGTGTTAAAAAGGTGAAGCATTTTCTACGATTACCTACTCTTTTATCGCGGTATTCCCATAGAAGCCAAGCGCTAAATCTAAGCGCCTGTGTACTATTTCATTTGTCGATATTTTCCCGGTTAGTCATCCCGTTTCGCCGTGTCATCGCAATTGGCTTCCATTTGTCTCTTATCTCCGCTTGACAGGTGTGTCGAATGATTAATGTCATCTGTCAAAATTTGCCAAAGCAGACCTGTTATTGATTGGTCTGTGATTTGACCGCTGTCATGATTCGACCATTTATTTTTTAAATGGTGGTCTGATTTTTATTTTTATTGCAGCATAGAAAAATGGTTTTTATGCGATATTAAGTCACTTCTGAAATCCTAATGTCTCTTTTATATCCTCTCAATCAATAAAATATCTTTCATAAATCAAATGCGTACTAATAGTACATAGTATACAAATTTGTATGCGAGGGGGTCTACTTTTCTCTGCAGCTGACTGTACAAGTGTACATACTTACGTTCAATCTGTCAAATAAAGTCAAAATTGTATTTCTGATTTAGCCTTCTACATTTTTTTTTTCACTGGATACTGGTTCTTTCAAATGGTAGTGAAAAAGGCAAAAGAAAAACAAATTAAATGAGTAAAAACATATATTTTATATCACTCGTCTTTTAAATTAGGTACACTCTCGTACAGTCACGAAAAGAAACCTTCACTGGACAGTCGCGGAGAAAAGTGTTAGCCGAATATACACACATATACTTAACATATCCTACTCTATATATAAACATTTATTCTACCACTCAATATGTACAATGCTATTTCAATTAAATTAAAATGTACAATTTATTTCTAATTTTATTTACAATTTGAGTCTATGGCGAAAGATGAGTGAAGGAACAACCTTTACAGGGACTTTACATCTACTCGTCTATCGTTTATACTAAGTTTTAAGTACCAGGGAAATAAATATATTATATTTATAGTCCGTTTCATCCACGACGACGCATAGATTTGTCAACTTAACCTATAATAGTTCAGAACCAACCAGAGGAAGCGTCTTCGTGAAGGGAACGATTTACTATAACTATTAGGTGTTGTCAATGAATCTATAGACAATAAGTGATTAAATGAGAATTGAAAACATTAGTCTCTATACAGAGACTACACATAACACAGAAAAACGCTCTTTACAATCCTGAACGTTTTGCTACAAAATTTTCAACAATTGGGCCAATGTCAAATTTGTCATCATGATCAGAATTACAGCTCTGCAAAGATAAATTAAAGAAATGTGTAGTACTTTTGAGGCTAATTGTACTTCATTTGATGCCAAAGTTATCCGACGGACTTTATATTGGCCTAAGTAGAATTGCACAATAAGAAGTCATTCACAATAATTTTACATTTCCTGTGTTCTGTTCTGAATACAACGTTAGATATACATAAAAATCGGTAGCAAAAAAAAATACAACATTTATATATGACCATATGGCTAGTTAACAATAGTTTGAGATTTGCACAATTTATGATTATTTCAAGTAGGTTTTAATGATTATTTCATAAATAGACAATAATACTGGACGTAAACAGAGTTAGCCATTCTCACATATATTATACTAAAGGAACTGTCTTATTATTAGTTACATAGTTATTGAGCTTCAACGATATCACTAAACTACCAACGGATATCATTCTCCAAAAAATTGTAAGCCGCGTTTTGATAAAATTTCAATCGATATTTAGATGATCGAATCCAATCGATGAATTTTTAGGAATGTTAGATGTATTGAACAATACACACAACCATTTTTATTTAAATATAGTGAACAAGGAACTAAATGGTTATACTTTCTTTTCACAGCTTCTTGTAGATATAAAGCCTGTCCAGGAATATATGACAACGCGCTAACTATTTTCTTCATACTATACTGAACTGTCACCGCATGTACATCAGATTAAAAGTGGCCTCTTAACAATATTCATATATTTCTGGTCAGGATTTTATTTATATGTCATCATCATCCTCCTTGCGTTATCCCGGCATTTGCCACGGCTCATGGGAGCCTGGGATCCGCTTTGACAACTAATCCCAAGATTTGGCGTAGGCACTAGTTTTTACGAAAGCAATTGCCATCTGACCTTCCAACCCTTCCAAAACCTTATTGGAATTAGTCCGGTTTCCTCACGATATGTGATGTGGGTATTTTAAATGAAATTACATTAATAATTTAATACACAATTACGAGTAAAAACTATTATTTATGAGCTCAACCCAATTACAATTCGCAACATATTTCGTACCAATTATGAAATTAGATTCAGAATAATACCATTTTTCTACGTGTTTCTCAATCCGACATCAATCATAACCTATGAAACAATTTGCAAACCAATAATTCTTATATTTCTCATGTCACGTATCACCTATTATTGAGATTTGGATCATAACACAAGAAAGTTAAAGATCAATTTCGCTGTCAATAATTAGAGCAAGATACGACATAGCTAAAGTCAATCTTAACGATCGGCCATTTTGAATAGAATCAGCATTCCATTTTCAAGTCGATTAACTGTTAGTCGATTTTAATTATCGATTTTCTTCATTAAGTGATTCCGATTAGCGACCATGTCCGCGGTTTACGATTTTCCGTGGTTTTTAATTGTTCAGCAATGATTGCCTTTAATTTATGACCGGGGAGTGTGCACTAAATAAGTAGGAACATTTTGTCCAAGTTTCCTACGATGTTTGTAAATGGTTATACCTCTAATATCGCTATACATAATTTATTTTTTACTGTGAGACTTTATAATGAATAAAAACATCGTCTTCCTTGTGTCCGAGCGTAAATGCAGCTCCAGTAACAAAATTAGAAATAATTTACGGCAATAGTTTATTTATGTTACTGAAATAATTATTATAAGTACAGGAAACATTTACTGCTAAGGACTAACAAGGGTATTTAGTTTTCTTAACACAATAAGTAGTCTTTAAGCTTTTATGTTATTTTAATCAAAAAACATTCTTTTAAGTAGTAGTATTGTACCTAAATAAAAATATTTTTTTGAAATAACTATCAATTTTTTGATTTCGTTTCGATTACGTTTTTTATTAGATAAACATTCCCTTAGATTTGAACTTTCTGTCATATTATCCTATCCATATCGTATGCAGAGCTAGTATTTGAAGTAAGCCTTGAATATTGCTATCTTCATGTTCGAATTGGAACAAAATTTGTCATCTTGTGTCGTTTGAAATGTCAAACATTGTTTCGTCCGGGCAGCAACCTGGAGGCGCGAGCAGCCGAGTCGTAAGCGAGCTCGTAAAGCCGGAACAAAGGGGAAATACAAATTAACCTTGTAATCCATTCCCAACAGGGAGGCTGGTACACTCAGCTAAACTAGCAAAAGAACGCCCGTACACTCCTATTCAAAATTGACAAAAATACCTACTAAAACATGGCTCACCAATTAATCACCATGCATGGATATGGATTATAATTTTTTCCCCTTTTTGTAATTTTTCCCTCACTTCATGACATGAAAATAAAACGTTGTTATTTGAATTATTTATAACGCTCTACGGTCCCTTTAATTGTATTCCTTATTTTTGTAGTTTTGGCACAGTATAAAACCAGTAATAACTCTTCTTACAAACTTCACGCCGCGCGGTGTGTCCCCCTCCCTCCCCTCGCATGCGGCGAAAACATGCGAAACTGGTGATTATTGGGCTGGACAGTCGGGGCCGCGTTTGCGCGCTGTGTTGACGTGTTGAGTTCGGGAGAAAATGACGTCAGCACCGAAGACATATTTTCGTTACTGTAGTGTTTATGGGTGTATGGAAAGTTCTCAAAATGCGGAAATGTCATTCTTTAGAATTCCTAGACACCCAGAAAAGTAAGTGGTTGTTATATATTTGCAGTGTTAGGTACATTATTGCTTACGTAAATGGCGTAAAAGTGAGATTTAAAGCTAGAATGACACATTAAAATCAATAAGGATTTATCTGTAACGACATTTAGGTAGATGCTGCGATCTATCTAGCTCGAAAGTTTGGTACCTACTTAAATATTGTGCAAACATCTATTCAAACATTTTATGTAAATATGATTTCGTCAGTATTTAAGAAACAAATACGTACTTGAATCTTTATTAGATAAAAAGGTAGAAAGAGCGTTGGTACTAGCATAGCGCCATACACAGTTACTAATACGAGTAGGACAGTAGGTACCTACGTTTCTAGTTCAAACGAATCTTTTTTTTATTGTGATGGATTGGGTGTATTCTAGAGAAAACATATAAAATGAACACTTAAATTAACGCTTTTGCAATTATTGTTACACAATCTACTATTGCGCGTATGAGAGTAATATATTTATAATGATTTTTTGTATCTTCAATACTGACTAATGTGGTGTCATGACGTGGTATTGTTATACTAAAACCTACTTACAGTTAATAGTACCTATTAGATTTACAACAACTTACATTGTACGAAGTCGATTATAGTAACGTTGTACAACCCTGCGTGACCTTGCGCAGTAGTAACGACCGCGCCGCCGCTGCCGGAGATTAACTACTGATATATCCTTATACTGTGGTTTTGGGCTACTTAACTGCATAAACGAGGAACGTTTTGCGGTAGACCGGCAGATGTCGCTAGATGCATCTCTAAGGCGCATATGTTAGTAAAAAGTAAGTGAATAAAACGAAAATATTGGTTGTCATCGACTAAAAGATCGATCGATTACTCACTTCTAAACTGTGTCGTACAGTTGACAAACGTTTCTACTTAATATTAATTTCTAAATGTATACAAGTAACATAATATGGGTACCAAATTACAAATATGTATGTGTGGAGGTGAACTAGCAGGCTTGTCCAATACTCCCAGGCTAACTGAACAGGGTACAGTTATATATATTTATTTATTTAAACATAAAACTGTACAACATGCGGACCAAACGGCTTTAGACAGTCTCTACCAGTCAACTATAGTGCGAAACAGAAATGTGTCCAGAAATGTATGTATGTATGTATGTGTATGTATGAGAGTGGTGACCTAGCACGCTTGTCCCATACTCCCGGGCTAATTGCCGCGAACAATACCAATTAAACGACTCATTAACTTTGCCTTTAATTGCGGCATAAAGTCAATATCAGATTAGCGAGGGAACTGCAATAATGCTGGCCTTTCTAACCTATATTAAGGATTGTTTGCAAAAAAAATGTATAAAGACAGACTAAGCTAACTCTTTGTAAGGTTTGACAGATAGAAATTAAATACATGTTAAATTTTTATTAAATTTTCCGTTAATTTTCTGTTTAGTTGACATCGTACTTCTACTTTCGTTAGCTAATATTAGAATAGATTAGATTTTTAAAATAGAAACTCCGAAAATTTAGAGGTAACATTCTTATTATAAGTAGATAAGTAGGTGTGAGGACCAGAACGCTCCACTTATCTGAAACAAAACCTTCAAATCTTTAATTGGAACAAATTAATTTAAATTCCTAACACGTTGTCGATTCCAAATTCAAAACGAAGGCAGGTGCGACGCGTGAAGCCTAACGATCCAACAGCCAGCCCGATCGTATCGGGCCATAGACAAATAGCCGTGGAGAACAATCGTCAACTGTTTAAAAACAATTTGGGCGCGTCGCGAGCAATTACGAAACGCGATCCGAGCCCAAGATACGTTTCTGAACGCATCTCTTAATAATAGACCCACAGACCAACGCTAATCTCAAACGTCATCATAAAACTACATTTATCTCGCTCAGATGCATGTGAAGACAGACTATCCTTTTCTATCATTGACAGCATTCGTTTAGAAACATGCGTATCAGCGCTCGAAATCTAACCTCCTAATTATACCCACATCACTGGAGCACGCATCAAAGAGGCATTTTTAATTAATTTAGTCCCAAAACTATTATAATGGACCAATTATGTTATGTAATAACTCGTGGCTAACAAGGCGTTTTCAAACCGTTTTAAAATTTGGGTTTCCTTCATTTAATTATAATGGACGCTTTATATTATGATTTATGAGTCGAGACAACGATTGTTAGAACTTCATTTCGAGCGTGTTCATAAGTGGTTATTTTTTACCAATGTTTGTTGTATTAGTTAATTTAAAAATGTTTCTACTTATATTACACATTCATCAATTGGATTCGATTACCGTAATAAATAGTTACTTACAGCTAAGCTATTTACAGAAACTATAATAAATAAATAGAATCTATGGATAGATATTTACAGAGGATTGTCTATGTCACTACGTTTCGTTTTCACTCTCACTGAGTTCGTCCATGTCCATGTCGATGAGCTCCTCGTCGTCATCATACGAGGTGTTGAACTGTTCGTCCGGCTTGCTCGAGGACCCAGATTTGGTTCCCGTTTTTGCCTCCTCCTCCTGCTGCATGCGTTTGTGTTTCGTTCTTCTGTTTTGGAACCACACCTTTACCTGTAACAAGAGAAAAGTTATTATTATCTGTGGTTCAATTTCCTTATTATCTATGGTTGTGTTAAATGGCTTCTTATTATACTTAGTTTAGAATTATGTTAATCGCTCACATAAAATTATCATAACGGATAATATTTTAATGTGTCCGTTAATCATAATACAGCCAGTGATTTCACGTTAAAATTAATTGGTTAGTCAAATTATACAAGTGGTGAAAAGTAATAAAAATAATAACACGAAATTTCCGTGCAAATACAATAGAGGGGTACAATACAGTAGTAGTTATTTATTTGAAACGATTTTATCGAAGGGGTTAAAGAGCTTCTACACCATTACTTCCGTGACATCGTAGCCATTTATAACAGCATTGTCTGGGACATCCCTAATCATATTTCATCGCTATTCAAAGAAAATCCGAAACGAGGGAGAATGGATTTCCCGCGTAAAAATCGTCCGCCATTTTGAACGATTTGTCAAGTTTAATGGTGCGAGAAATCTATTCATGGCGCATGGCAGCTTCGTTTCAGATATATACCATAAATGTTTATGTGCATTTTGGTTGTATATAATATATTGTATATTATAGATACCTGAACCTTAGCGACCTATAAATAATTGTCTATTATGTATAAGAAATCTACTCGTAACTATGTACGTCTAAACACAGACAGTGGCAACAAAAGAATGCCTATTGCGTATCTTAAAGAGAATTTGTTTGTTTCTCATTTAGTGATGTTTAAAGCACAATGTGAGTATAAATTTTAACAACTGTTTAAAGAAAAAAGATGTCAGTTTCGTGTTGTAAGTTACCTACAGCAAAATATGTATTTACTGTAGTAATGGATGTTTCTGGGCCATGTTCCTTGCTGTGCGTACATTGTTTTAGCCCCATAAAAGTAAACGGCATTCCATTTAAACAGAAACCAATAACAATCTCGTTCCAAAAATAAAAGAGTAATTTCCGATTATGCTTTATCAGTAAATAATAAGTTTATAACTTGTTCGTAGTAATGTCAGCCGTAACATTTGCACAATTTCACGGCAATCCACGGACAAATTATGTTTTACTGACATTTCGGATTGGTGTACCGACGCCATTGGCTCGGGGGCTAATGGAAATTTTAATAAGTTATTATTATTGCGATATTTTAATGATTTATCGATTCCAGATAAGGGTTATTGGTTTGGAGTTTGTGCGGTTAAAGTTTATGGCTCGTTTGTTTAAGGTTTGAGCGGTGCTCGGTTTTTATGACGGTTTAAACATGGCTACCGAATGCTGACTGGGTTTCTGAATTCTTTTGAACTGTTTAAAGTTTTCATTGCGAAATATAAAAGAAATGCGAATTAAACTGTATTTTTACTAAATTGCAATACTGCATACTAAAAATACAAGAAAATGCTTACTAAAGTAGAAGATTCCAATCATTCCTTATCCATCATAGACATTGACCAAGAACTTTCTAACCACCAGTTAAAAACCTTCACATAAGTTTATAAAGATGAGGCATTACCTACGTACACGTTTTATTACGTAAGTATATGGCATTAAAAAATACTCTGCACTGTATTTGAATGCCTAATGGCATTTGGCCCAATACTTTCCTCTCATTAATTACAAAACAATATTCAAACGAGCCAATACATTACCATAAAATAAACCATAACAAAAGCGATCGTTTTCACACAGGCTTGTCTAAATCAATTACACATTATATAACTCATAACAAAAATGAAACTCTATGGTTACCTCGACTAAAGTGAACCTCATTGATTTACAATAAGGTTGAGGATAGGGCGATGGAGTGACAACGAGGGTAGTCAGAGTCACGGCACATTAGGCGCGTCCACATCAAATATCAATCGCGAGGCAATGACGCGTGCGCGATTGCAGAGTCGCTAACGGGAGTGTAGAAAAATAATGTTAACATAAAATTGTATTTATATTTTACAGTCAATTAAGGAAAAGCAAGTTCTGCAATATATCTTAAAAAGAAAAGAAAATTACATATATGATAAATCAAAATAAATAAACAATTGAGCCTATATGTATAAGTCACACTGGGCCTAGTTATATTTTCGCGCGCTTGTTGCGTTTGTGAATTTGTTTAATCTAAGAGCGTAGGGTATCAAAGAGTAAAAATAATATGCCTAAGATGATGTAAATATAATATATCGTACTATAAATCCGTAAGACAAAATAATCTGGACCAATCGATTGGGGAGATTGTAGCGCGTTAAGAATAAGACCCTACTAATTTAAGCCTCCGCCACACATAAAGCGTTTTGATAGCTTAGGGTTAGCGGAGCGGAATGCGCACTGAATGCGCGCGCATGTGTGGCCGAGCTTAAACATATTATTATATTAGGTACACAAGCTACAAAATATAAATAAATAAATAATAAATTGAAAAACATTAAAACAAGAGAGTAATACCTACACTCGAAAAAGGGGCGTAGTGTCAATTCCTTGCGTTCAATTATGGCCTGTTAATATGTATTATACAACTCTTCGTCTACCCACTTCTTTGTCGCATTTCTTACGACAGCTTTTTACTAACGTTGCCTTAAACACATATAGATATTTTGTGCGTGTGTTTTTGTCTTTATGGTACTTATTGGGAATGCTTTCAAAATGGTTGGTTCTTGTATCTTAGTGTTTGCATGAAAGCGATCGTAAAACTCAAGTTAGGTTCATGTATTTTACTAACAAGCGTAAATGTGTTGTGTACTTACAAATGTCGTTGATGCAAGAGGCATTTAAGGAAAGGCGCTGCCTCTTAATAGGTAGGTACAAAGAAGATAGTATTAGACCTACCAATGTTTGTCAATGCTATTGAAAATACATAAATATGGTGGGTAAATAGTCGACCACTTGTTATTACTTAGTATCTTTAGTGTATTTACGAGTAGAATGAATGTTTACTATTTCGTATAGAATGCGGGTATAATGTCATCTGAAAGCAGAAAACTCATACACTTTGTAATTGATACAAGTAAGTTGCAATATTTTCCTTTCGCCCGCTTATAGCCTTTACCTAGTTCATTTTAAAATTATTTAAGTACTTGTTTATAACATTTTTAAGACAGAAGAAGAAAACATTTTCAGTGTAATAAAATAAAAAATAAAGATGCTGCAAAAATGAAATGGCGAATTTATCAGTGAATTCAGAGATAAAAAAAGGAGACCTAATGATAATTTTAAACAATTTGTTTTATCTTAGTAAAGCAATAGGTACTTTCAGTTTACATGCCTCCACATAGCCATCAGCAACCCCCTAACAGTAAGAGCCCCCAAGGGAAGAGGCGACGGGATCTTACCCCAGACGATTACGATTCTGATGAGATTACGTTATGGTTATGATATTATATTACATTAACGTGACACTTCTAACAAGTAAGTAAGTTAAATATCAGATATTGCTAAATATATATCTAAATCTTTATTTATGACGACCGGTCTGGCTCAGTCGGTAGTGACCCTGCCTGCTGAGCTGCGGTCCTGGGTTCGAATCCCGGTAAGGGCATCTATTTGTGTGATGAGCACAAATATGGATGTTTTCTATGTATATAAATATGTATGCATTTAATATAAAAATAAAATGGTGCATTAAAAAAAAATAAAGGAAAAAAATCAATATCAATTGGTTAAGAGCTAATATGCACGGATTGCAGAAGATGCGGGTTCAAGTCCCGCCAGAATCGTATATTTTTTATATTTTTTCCTGTATAACAAAATGTGGAGATTCGTTAGCAGACGTTGCTTGTTCAAAATTAATTTATGATAGTACATCGTCACTACTTTTAAAAAAGTCTCGTATCTCACGCTGTTCCTCAAAGTTAAAACGCAGTAAGTCTTTGTGCATTCCATACATACTTACTACAATTTTCTTTTCATTGACAGACGAAGATACAAGTTTTTTTTAAAGTAGTGACGACATGTTTCTGAAAGAAAGGTTTTTTCGTATTTTCATTCCAAATGTCACCAAAGAAATACTAAATTAGACGCTAAAAACATGAGATATTGAGATTTATGTTATGTTATTAATTACATCATAACTATATAAGTTATTTAAAGAAACTTTTTGTTTATAAAGGTTTTTAAAAAAGAACATTGTAATATGAAGTACAATAAGTACAAAAAAATTAGAGAGAACAAAAAACAACCCAAGCCTTCATCCCTAACAAGCTGTAAATAACTAAAACATCATCGCATCATTTACCAAAACGACACTGACCCCCAACTAATTTAAACTACCATAAAACAATTATAGCTATTTGATGCAAATTTGCTACCCTCTTATTAGTAGAAAACCTCCACGCATCTGCCGCGCGACTTATCCCCTGTGTGTGCGCTTTTACCTTGTACCTACACAACACAGACACACTTCTCCTATGTGTGCGTGTTCATTGATAGTGTATCTACATAATAAAATACTCACACAGTGAAAGGCTCTCCTAAATAAGTGGCCCGATGTTCTGGTTATAACAACGCAAACAATGAATTTAATGGGAAAAGGGAATCGCAACTCATAACACCCCGCACTGAATAAATAAAGGGTAGCTATTCAAACCCGAAATACGATTAAGTACTTATGTGCTCGATTATACTCCCCTACGGATCACAGAAAGAGACGGGCCATAAAGCTTACTAGAGAGACAAGGACGGCAACACAGAGGGGAGACAAGCAATTAAGTGGCGTGAATTCGGAGCAAAATTTAAACGGAAAGCTATTTATTCGTGTATTACTTTATAGTCGAGCCATTAAGGAGAAAAGGAGATAGGAGAGGGAGATAGCGATATTTGCGACAAATTGGGCGACCCCATTTGCAATTTTTACGGGTAATAGGGGAGAGAGGGGTGAGGTGGAGGGGAGGGTTAATCGGTGTCTTTGTGAGTGTTTGATTAATGTTGAGTTAGGAATTGGTAGTTTAATTTTTTATTTATCTTTTGTGTAGGAATTGATTAAGTGTATTGTACTTGGTTGGTTGAAAATGAAGTTGGTTTTAGAAGATGTTTACGGGCTGAGTTTTTATGTAATCACAGTTATAAATGGTGACGCTGACATTTGCAGAAAGTGAATGATATAATATAACGTTTAATCATTCGTTGTGTGGGAAAAAATATCAATTGTACCAGTAACTGAGAAATCATCAGAGAACTCTTTTTCTAGGGCCATGAGACCTGTTAATTTTAGGGTTCCGTACGATTGTATTGTACCCTAATTATGATCATTTAACTTTAACTTTGACATGTAAAATTTTTAATTTTATGAATAAATGAATATGAATATGAACAAGCTAAAATAAAAGGACATCTTTTTGTGTGACTCTGTTCGTCTCGTATATTGCTAATATTATTGCTAATATTATTTTATGAAACAAAAAAATACTCATTTAGAATTAGGTAAGTAAGTACCCAGTTTTTCTATGTCCCATAACATCAGTTCTATGAAAGTTATAGGTAAAGAAATTTATTTGAATTTAAATTAAAAACTCGAATGAATATCGAAGGAAAACCTGTGAATCATTAGGTACTGTTATACCAAATAGGATGCCGCTCAACATAGACCGTATCTAAGAGACACGGCACTGATTTTCAGGGCACCCAGGATGAACTGTGTCAAAGATGATAATATGAAACGGAAACAAGTGAATGATGAGATGACGGGTGATAGAGAGGTATGGAAGAGAAAAACATGCTGCGCCGACCCCAAATGACTGGGATACGGGCAGGCGAATTATGAATTTAAAGTAAAAACTCCTGGCCCAAAACCAAAGTAAGTACAATGTTTATATCTGAATAGAACATACAAATTTCCACAAACATATCAAAGTTACCCCTTAACACAACATTAACAAAGAGCCGGAAGTGGAAAGCGCGCGTTTACCGCGTTTCCGGTCGCTATCGAGGCCATAAACCAAGTCTGGCTAGATCTAGTCCGGATCTAGATTCGTAAGACATATTGCCCACTAAGTATGGGTTGCGGGAGTTATGGCTAAGACAGTTTAACATGGCGGGAAGATTTCATGTTTTTGTTCACATAACTTGTTCAGTGTTTCACAAAACGTCTGCTTATTCCACAAATCAATCAAATTATTTTTATTTTTCTTGAAATATGGTACAAGTTGGTCAAACAATATTATAAATAAATAACACACACACACATTTCAAATTTCTCTCAAGTCGTACATTGTGCTACCAATTAGGTTATAAGCAGCTGTCAAACTCATAAAAGCACTCAGTACCCGTTACCTCATTAATTACGATACTAAAACTACGTTGCCAAACAACCACACAGCATTATGCGCTCGAAATGACATAATTGATAATCAATAACCACCAATGGCAAGCCATAAGGCACTTCCGGCCGAAACAAAACAATGTACGGTCCATTTCCGGCGGGAAACCGGACGCTCAACAGCATTTCCGGTTCGCGTTTAAAGCCAAGATGGCGGCCTGAAGATTTCTATTGTTTGTGTAAATTGTGGGATTCGGATTTAATTCAGGGGTCCAATTTACTCCAGGGTACAATCTACTCCACTTTCCCTTTTTACTTTTTTTGTGGATATTAAAGTTTTGTTAACACTAACAGAGGAGCTAATAATTATATTTTAACCTTTGCACTATTTAATGGTAAAATTATTTCTATGATGTATTCAATATGGGACAGATGTATCAAGTATTTATTGCCGGAAAGACAAAATACATATTTGTATACTTGTAATATGTAATCGCACAGACACAGTCGGAAAGAAAAAACGTACCGATATTACGTGAATTATACAGATGCTAATATTTAATTTTAAAGCAAAAAAATATGTCTTTTTTAGACATATACATTTTCAAGAATTTCCGTTTCTTATGACATTAATTTGATTAAATTATTTTGACATAACAAAGCTGGTCTGACACTTTGTAGTAAAATTAATTCAAAATTCGCGTGCCCCGGGACCTAAGTCTAAGCTAGATCGATTTGTCACCCCCGATAACCCCCACATATCAAATTTAAGTTGCGTTAAATTCAAAAATTAGGGAATGCTCCATACAAACTTCCACCCCCCATTTAAGGGAAGTGGGGGCTAACCCCCGGAAAAAAGACAAAAACAAAAAAGACAGAGACAAAAAGTAGCCTCCACTCTCCATCCCTTCAACTATCTCCACTTAAAAAATCACGACAATTCGTCGTTCCGTTTTGCGGTCAAAAACGGAAAAACAAACAGACACACACTTTCCCATTTATAATCTTAGTATGGATATACATACAAGAATTGCTCGTTTAAAGGTATTAGAATAGATAATTGTGTAATTTAGTTATTCATAATTATTTGTTGAATTAATTTTCTAATTTTCCGGTACATTAGGAAATCGGACGCCCCTTTTTCGGCAATTCTAATTGTTCCTAATGTATAACTTCCTCAGCAAATGTTTTATTACTTTCCATTAATGAACAATGGGTCAGGGAACTTAATATAATTATTATTACCGTTATGATTAAGTCATGAATTTGTTACAATCGTTTTTAGTACTCGTATTAATACGATTTTTTTTAATTAAAAAAAACCTCTTTAATCGATAGATTTCGGGATGATTTTTCACAACCGCTCTGATTCCAACCATAATCGTATTAGTGCGTTTTCACATTATCCGATCCGATATCCACGGCGCCATCTTGGATTTTTTCTATTGAAATCCTTCCGACATCCGATATCGGATCGGATAATGTGAAAACGGTCTTACAGTAACAATGGCATCAAATTAATTTAATTTAGTATGTGGCAATAATAGTACTTAGTCGGTTTTGCTGGTCTAAATGCCGATGCCACGTGACTTGATAAACCTTTGGCAGGATTGATCCTTAGGACCCAAACATCGATTTAAGAAATAAATAAATATTGTGGGGACACCTAACACAGATCAACCTAGTCCCAAACTAAGCAAAGCTTGTACTATGGATGCTAGGTGACGAATTGACGATATACATCCACTAATATTATGAATGGGAAAGTGTGTGTGTCTGTTTGTTTGTCCGTCTTTTACGGCAAAACGAAGCGACGAATTGGCGTGATTTTTTTAAGTGGAGATAGTTGAAGGGATGAAGAGTTTTGAATGATTCACGGTTATTTTCATTAGACTTATATTGTCCGGGATATAGACCGTGATTACCTTTTTGATTTTTGTCACGGTCTATATCCTGGTCAATATAAGTCTAGGGATGGAGAGTGACATAGGCTACTTTTTGTCTCTTTCTAACGCGAGCGAAGCCGCGGGCAAAAGCTAGTACTTATATAGAAGTGAAGCCACCAAGAATTTTCATGTAAATTATATCGTTTTATAAACTATAAAATTTTTCGTTACGCTATTGAGTAACGTAATTTAAAACGTCGAAACGTCATGTCATAGTAGAGGTTGTGAACTATATAATACTGCAGGTAAGCGTATGATATCTGTCGGTGACATGAAAGCCTTTAGCGTGAGACATCGCTCGAACAGCTCCCACCATTCCTCTTCTCTCCGGGAACCCCGGGGTGATGTCATTATTAGGGTTGCCAATCGGCACTGATTGTTATACGATTATATGAATAATATATAGAGTAGGTATGTGTGAAAGAAAAGACAATTTTCGACTGTAGTATAGTATCGTTTCGTTCGGAACACACTGTGTCATTCTTATAAAAAACGTACGCCTTACATTTTTGTAAATAATGAAGAATGGTCAGGGTGGTTGTGGAACTATTTAATATAAATAATTACCCCATTAGAGAGTTTTGCATCGTTGGGTGAATTTATTCAATATTACATGCCTATCTTTTAACTGCAATTAGTTATTATTCTGTGGTAAAAAGGAGCCAGCAAATTTTGGTATAATTTGAAAGAAACAGAATTGTATAAGATATGACGTACTAGTTATTAATTTAACTCAAAATGTCTGACACAAACTGTGTGACAACCCTATACCTACCCCCGCGGTGACATCAAAATCACGAGGGTTGTGCTAATACCCGCCCCCCGCGCCATCACGCGACTATCAACTCTGTATCCATCTCCTAAAGTCTGCATTCCCATAGATAAATCGGTAGAGTAATAGGGGTGTCACCAGCAAGCGATAATAAGTGTTATGTCGATGAGTTAAGGGTAGTTTGTGAATGGGAGCGTCGTGGCGTCAACGGCGCATGCGTGAAGGGGGACTCGGTATGACATAATCCGTTGCTGGTTTGTTTTGATTCGACATTGTCACGTCATAATTTAGTGAGGCTACCACGGGTGTTAAATATGGTACTCGATATCGTAAACGGCATGGAAAACGTTTATATTTTGGTTCTAGTGAGTAGGTAACTAACCGTTTGAAGGCGCTGTTCACATTCTCCGTGCAATGAATGTCGTATTAACATTACGATACAGCGAGAAAATGTCGACAGCATCCCTGTTGCAACGCCTCAAGGGCTTATTTTAATTTTAAGCTAGCTGCCCACATATAGAGCGTATAGTGTACCCATCTTAAAGTAACATAGTTCTGGTGTCTCGGTGTCCATGGGCAGCAGTGATCACTTGTCCATCCGGCGCCCTGTCTGCTCGTTTGCCTCTCATCACCATATTAAAAGCTATTGTTTTATGCACGATGTTAGTTTATATATGTAATTTCGTACATGATAATAAACTATCTTTGTTTGCAATGATGGTTTTATAATAACACTTGATCTTTATTTTGATTTTATCTGAGAGTTCCTATCATTGGCTCTGTATTATTATTATTATTTAAAAGTCATATGATCTTTTTTATTACTGTATTGAACTACTTATACCGTTGATTGCAATAGAATAACCATTGTACTTTTTTTTCTATTCTGCTTAAAACTGTTAGCATTCCTTATAAAATGAATGTGTATGTATTTTTAAAACAATAATTACCTATAATGTCAACGCAACGTCTAATTTATTTACATTACTTATTCCCCACATAATTGGCAGGATATTACTGCATAATATGCAGCAATTGACATGATTACACACAGGTATTCAATAGCTTAGCTCTCTATTATGGGCATGGAATAAAAATCGCATTTGCTTTGACAGCAGTCGTTATTTTTGTCTAGGATGTAGAAAGTAAGCTTAGACAGGAAACAGTATTTTAAATTGACATAAATATATGTAGTATGTTTTTTTATGTCATTGTAAATGAATACTTTTTTTCAATGCCCAAAGTAGTCCATTTACAGTAACTTAATAGGTTTTTTTACATGTATAAGTATAAGGTTTTTATTATCGCATTCAGTTACTGTCATCAAGGATAATTTATATAGGATTTACAGTCTCCATATAAGAATCGTACCTCATTTTGTTAGCGCCACCTATTAAATAGGTACCTACACTGTACACTGATGATGCCTACAAAATTATTGTTTTCAAAATGTGTATTGACGTGATGCCATGGTATTAAAATAAAGAAGCATGTCATTGTTCTATATAATATATATTGTGCAAATATTTCGATAAAATATGATTTTGGACACTTCCAGGCTGTACATTTCAGGGATACGCTTTTTTGTATGGCCTTTGTCTGCCCCGTATTATAATTATGGTATTTGCTGGACATACATAATTATACATGTATTAAAACATCAGTTAAATTAAACAATGATAAAAACAATGACATTGATAGTGCTTATAGTTTTTGTAAGTATGTGACTAATTAATTTAGTCCATATATGTGAAATTGTGTATAAAGAGAAAAAAATAGTTTTCAATATGAGTTCGTAAGGGTAGTATTATAGTTTAAAAAAAACGTTATTGTCATCGCCATAAGTCTTCCACTTAGGTACGTTGAAATGTGTACTATCATTAGCGCATATGACTGCATGTATAATTGTATGTCCTTTATTAACACAGAATAAGGTGTTTTATAGTAGTTATAAACAAGCACGACCGTGGCCGTCTCGGACTATAATTCTGATATTGAAAACAGTAATGTAATATATTGTGTGTGTGATGTACCACAAACGAGAGAACCTACCGCAGTACGACGCCTTACAGAAAAGATGCCAGCATGTTCGTCAATTTAGACAAACGTTTCATTATCTTCTGGTGGTACTTATGTGTAACACTAACAAATAAAGTTTAAACACAAAACGACCTAGCCTCAATAAATGTTGTTACTATGTCTAGTCTGTTATTTTTGGGTAGTTAAACAAATGTAAACAAAATCTACCCTCAAAGGCTCCTTGTGCCAGTGCGTGCCGACCAAATATGATTACAGACACTATAGATAGGTCACTCAGTGATAGAACCGCTTGGTTTTTGTAGTTGGTTAGTTAACCGAGAAATTTAATTATGTAACTGAGCATTTTCAGAATTTGTGTCCCCCCAATTAGCAAAAGTTGTTAACAAAAATTAACTCGCTGTCAGTTTTGTGAAGACTGACGACAATTAAGCATAAAATCTGTCTAAAAATTTACTTTTTTCACATTTTGAATGTAGATTAACGCTTAAAGTTTATGTAATTAATACAAAAACAATATTTTTATTGAAATTGTATGCTTAATTATCGTCACGAAAGTAACAGTGAGTTTGAAATTTTGATAACCACTTTCGCTAATTGGGGGTCCCAAATTCTGAAAATACCCAACTACCCAATAATTTACAAATTATATTGTTAACGTTCTTTTAAATAACTACAATACAGAATACAGAGTAAAGAAGAGCGTTCATCAAGCGTTTGAAGGTTCAGTTAATAAACTGTCTCTACAATTTTCTCTGCGCTATTTTACTATATTTTATAAGACGTACGTTTGTAATTTCTGCCGATTAAGTAAACTGCCAGCTGCCGCCATTAGCCCTTGTTTACGTTAATAATTCGATTATTGCAAGTTTTTAATCGATTATATTCGATTATTCGCTTTTTAATCGACGCCGGAAGATTGTTTTTTTAAAGAACAAGGTAATTTCCTGTAGTTAGTGTAGGATAACAGTTGTATGTTACTATGAAAATGATATTTAATGTATCCTGTTTCTGATGAATACTTGGCATTTTGTTGGCAGCTCTGACTAAAATTCATTGAAGAACTATCAGCGTAAAGGTTAAAAATAATACTACTTAGTTATACCTGATCTGTCTCTTTTAAAAAGCATCCTGCCGGTCTATCATGCTTCCAATTTTATCACTTATCCACGCGGATAAGACAACTGTCACTCTCACACTGACATACTTGCCAAAGCGTGACGGATGCTTTATCCACGTGGATAAGTGATAAAATTAGAAGCATGATACGCCGGCAGGTCAGCAACACTGAATACCCTAATTATCTAAGTTTTATTTTATTTACACCTTATTTTACAGGAAAATGGGCAAAACGTATTCATAATTTATGGCATTTTTCCTTAGAGGGCCCTTTCAGACAGATTTAGAATAATAACATCAACTATTTGTAAGTGCGATAGGGACGGCCTGATATTTTATCGTCTATCGCGCGACCATGCTTCCCATGCAGCAATGTTAACATAGCTACAATTACAATTTTCTTTCTAAATTTCTTTTCTTTCTTTTGTATGGAAGTATGTTGTACTTTGCAAGACCGCGATGCACTGAAATATTACTTCCTCACATTACACATTTATTTCATATTATGAATGAAACGTAAAACACAAACGATTCTGAGTAAGATGAGATGACCCCAAAAAGTCAAAATATGGAAGACAAAAAGTGTCATGTACATTTTTTGTACCTATACCTAGATCCATACTAATATTATGAATGGGAAAGTGTGTGTGTCTGTTTGTTTGTCTTGTCCGTCCTTCACAGCAAAACGGATCGACGAATTGTAAGTGGAGATAGTTGATGGGGTGGAGAGCAACATAGGCTACTTTTTGTCTCTTTCTAACGCGAGCGAAGCCGCGGGCAAAAGCTTACCTATAATTTATTGAATAACGATAAATAATTTGGCATCTTGGCTTGTTAGAAGTACATATAAGGTGTGATTGTATAGAAACAAAATGGAAGTAGTGGCGTGGCTAATGAAGGTAGTTGCAAAAGATTAGCATCAGAAAGTCGGGCGCGGCCCATTAGCGGCGATTCCGCAGATCCGCACATTAGCGCTGTAATACACTCGTGCGCAGCACACAGCACAGCACATACAGCAGGCGAGGAGTGCTTACTATCATTAAACCCCGACGCAAAAATAACGGGGTGTTATGTCTGTCTGTCTTCTGTCTGTCTGTGTGCCTGTCTTGTCTGTGGCATCGTAGCTTTCGAACGGATAAACCAACTTACTTTTTTTGTTATAGGCTGAATTACTCGGGTAGTTCGACTTAAAAAACCGATTAAAAAAAAAAGTTGTATAGTCGTTATTTCCATTCTACCTTATGAGGCCGGTCTTATAGTTTGTGCTGAATTTTTAATCCTTTAATGTAACGTATTCCATAAGTTATTATGTAATGTATTCCATTTAGTGAACGACTAAATAGGCGGGTCCACACAGAGTGAGGCACGTCGCAAGGCAAACGGCTCACTGCATTTCACATTTGTGTTTCCTTTCAACCTCTTTAGTTGCTAAGAGTGGCACTAAAAACTTAAGAAGTTTCATGTGGTAAAATTAGTACATATATGAGTTTAAGTGTGTATGTAGGTATATAGGTATGTAGGTAGGTGTAGGTATATGAATCTGCATACCCACTGCGCCTGTGTCCACTGCCCATCCGTCATAAAAACGCGCATGTTCGTTGCATGAGGCGGCCAATTTTGCGCCAACGCTCTATTGTTTTATTAATGAGCATTCCTCCGCAAAAACAAAAACAAGTCTATTAATCCATTCTCTTAATTCTTTTAATGTGGTGATAACGGCGAAATGATAGGTATTTTATCATTATCCCATTTATTTGGGGTCGGCGCAGCGTGTCTTTGTCTTCATCATTGCTTCTTTGCTTTCGTAAAGTACAAGATTTTTTTCTCTTTTTCTACAAAAAAAAATATGTACAGTACAGACACAGATTCTTATATCTGGGGCCCATTTCTCGAAGCTAATACAGGTTACAATTTACTAGCGGTTGTCAATGTCTAATATGACAAGTTAAAGAGCTTGTAACTTATAATTTTGAGAAATGGGCCCCAGTAATACCCTTACCCCCTTTTTCATAAACGTACTCTAAAGTTATCAAGCCGATAAAGTTCCTTTGTCCTTTTCTATCACACCAATACGTCGGAAAGAAACAAACGAACTTTATCGGCTTGATAACTTTAGAGTACTTTTATGAATAAGGGGGTTAGTATACAGTATGTGTAAATCCTGCTGGTTTAAAACAAATGAAACTGTAATTACTACACAATAATTAAGACTAGGTTAATTAATTCAGATTTATTCGTTTTGCAATATTCATGTTTGTAATTGATTCATCCTCATCCGCAAATATATTCATTTTAATGCCGTAATAAGACACCTTATTTAGGTGTTAATGTTTATACTATATGTAAGGTTATTTCTGTTAGATATTATTAATTTACGTTCGTATTTATAAATATTAACATCTGGACCCGGATAACCATTGCAATAGGAAGAAATAATGTATACTATGTATTTATTTATTTAAACTTTATTGCACAGTAAAAAATGTACAAAAGGCGAACTTAATGCCAGAAGGCATTCTCTACCAGCTAACCTTTGGGCCAAACAGAGATCTATAAGAGCTATTTACATTATTTATGAGTTCGATGGAACATATTTGATTAGCATTTGAATAAATAAATATGTATAATAATATTTCATTCAATATTTGATTTGAAACGTTGACATTTGAAAGCAAGTAATTAGTAGTAGATAGTATGTGACTGTTGAAGCTGACCCTGTCTATATATGTAATATCTAGTAGGTAAACTTGTGTTAAACTGTCATAAAATTGTATCTCATCTTTGCCTACATGAACGATGATTTCTGAACGATACCAAATTGTATACACAATTTGTTGTTCTAAAAGCCGGGGGTCCATACGGAGCAAAGCATGTCGCGAGGCAATTTCCTCGCGCGGCAAACGTGCTATGTAGACATGCCTCGACCGAAACAGTGTGTGCTTGCTTGGCCGAGCAACCTGCCTCGGTCGAGGCACGTCTACATTAGTACATTGCCTCTATGTTCCTCACTCTGTGTGGACTGCTAATCGCATAGTAGGTAATCTACGATTAAACTCCGTATAGTGTATAATCAAGGACGATATATACCGGGACTGACAAAGCCCATACAAAAAAGTGTACCCCTGAAATGTATGGGCCTTTTAGGTATAAAACTAGATGACGCTGTTTCGCAGCCTGGAAGTGGCAAAAATCATATTTGCTCCAAATATATTTGGGTGTTTTTTTAACAACATAATATGACATATTTCTTTATTTTAATATCTGATATCACGTCAATAAACATAAAAAAAAAATTGCAGGCATCATCAGTGTAGTTATGATAGAATTTAATAGGTGGCGCTAATAAATTGAGGTACGATTTTTAGAATGAAGATTGCCAATCATCCTATATTAAATCATCCTTGGTATAATGTGACAGGACTAACACAGCTGTCACTCGTCTATTGCACTGCGTCAGTGGTGCGCGAAGTACTTCATGTCGTAACTATAACAGGAAAAAACGCGTATAGAGGGCGCGGTTGGTAATTAATGTGTCCGTTTGTGGGTGTAATCCATACTAATATTATAAATGGGAAAGCGTGTATGTCTGTTTGATTGTGATTGTCTTTCACAGCAAAACGGAGCGACGAATTGAAGTCATTTTTAAGAGGAGATAGTTGAAGGGATGGAGAGTGACATAGGCTACTTTTTGTCTCTTTCTAATCCCCCACTTCCCTAAAATAGGGGGTTAAAGTTTGTATGGAGCATTCCGTAACTTTCGAATTTAACGTCAAATTCCATATAAAATGGTGGGTTCAACTCGGGCTAACCCTCCATGTTCGGTTGTGCACGCGACCCTAACGCCGTGTCTTGCGTGGGCGACCGTCGCCGTCGCGTCTCATACTTCCATATCGATAAGGTTTGATTTCGTATGCGTCGCATCGCCGTCGCGCGACCATCGCGCGACCGTCGCCCACGCAAGTCACGGCGTAACACAGGCGTGACTGGCGTGAAATTACCTTCTGGAGCTAACAAATGTTTCAATTGGCCTGAGTCAATCAGTGTACATAAATAATTAAATATTATTGAATGTACATTTTTACATTTCAGTCAAGTCATCAGTAGTATAGTATCCCTGATTGCTACACAGGAGATGGTATAATAAGGGCATTTATACGTGTATTTATTACTACAATAAATAAAATCCATCTTCAACTATTAGCAATGGGCGTTGGCTGGTTATTAACGCGCTAATCGCTAACCTTGCTTCGATTTCTCCTTGTCGAGTGTGAATTTATTGAATCGGAAGTCATAATGCTTGGTTGTACGCGAGTCGAGGGCTCGTGCACGCCAGTGTACCACGAGTTTACGTTACTTGATAGAAAAATAATGCAGTATTTGGTTCTAAAATTTCTAAATATAGTACAAAGTGTATAGTGAAGTATGGCGGGAGTGTGGATCAGATATTTATGATCAAATGGAGGGAAGAAGAGGCCTATCAGTGGGAGACTTTTATACGCTTTTAATGAATAAATGGCATTGCCATTTTCCCTCGTGTGGCGATGGGTTAAGAATTTCCTCACCCTTTTTCCTCCCATGGCTGTTATAGAAATCGATTGTGGGATATGGGTTCAATTTTGATTTGGGCTAGCAACCTGTCACTACAATATGGCAATTTCGTTATCTTCATTGCAAAGAGTGGCAGTGGCACTGAAACTTTATCAAATTCATGTGCTCTGTCTGCTTGTTTTGGGAATACAGACGTGGGTTAAATACATAGGTATGTATGATTGTATGTATGTATGTATTCGCTGTAGCTCTGCAAGTGATAGAGATACAGGTGCGCAACGCAAGTGTACTCGTATCGTATCAGCGGCGTTAATTGCCCGAGGATGGTAAAAATGATTTAATTACACCTCATTAGCGTAACGTTCGCAGCGCATGCGCACATTATTCTGCTTTATTCACCGCTGAAAATCAATCTGTGAGCCTATGAATAGAAATTAATACGTGTATATGTGAAGTATGTTCATTAATTTCATTATTATTTGAATAACTCAGCATATTTAAGCGTATTTTGTATTTACTTAGTTTATATTAAATTTAATTTTGGGGAGACATCATACCAAAGCTAGTCTAGGTATCAAAAGACCACAAATATTTACAAAACATGAGATTGTCGATTAAATAGGTACATAAAAAACATCCATAACTCAGGTACACCTAATTTAAAACTTTACTAGGATTCAAACCTGGGTCATCCATATCATAGACTGTCGACCAAGGCTATAGAAGAATGTTTATATAAAATGCGTATTTTTCTGCACACTGTACAATAATGAGCTCTTGAGCCAATCGGGTGTGGCTCTCGCGCCCTGGTTGCGCGCTGTCCACTTTTTTAAAGGAACTGGCAAACCGATGTTTGTGTTTTTCGTACAAAATATTTTTTACAAAGATGATATTTGGGTTTTTTGTTATGTCTTTGCGTAGGCTTTAATGTTTTCTTTTTCTATTTTTTTTAGTATTTTGTGTCTATTTTATTTTGTTTTGTTTTGTGGTTGAATAAATAATGTACTTGTCTATTTTTTAAGCTATTAACTAGAGTGCCATATATGTCCACTGAACACGTGTACCATATGTGGCCCTCAGCATCCATGGATGTGACACAAAATGTAGTTATTTTGTTGAAAATAAAATCCGCCATAATCGGTAAGTAATTTGCTAAATTAAACTACCCGTGGCTACTACTCGTACAACTAAAATTATAAGTAAATGGCAGTTAACTACTGAAAAACAATATTTATTATAACCAGCAAAATTACTTGAGAAATGCCTGCATGTAAAAGGTTGTAACTTGTAAATTATAATAAATTATATCAATATTATTTAGCTTATTACGGCGAGCTGCGCGGGGCACTAATTGGTCCACATTTGCTATAATTATACATTATTATGTGATTATGGCAATTTCCCCTAGCTTGACTTCGGGCTGTGTTGCGCATTTTCAAGTCAAATAAAGGATAATTGCAATAAGTATATGTAAAAATGTTAGGGTATTGGCGATTTTTATGAATAAATCGTAAATATTGAAACGCCGAATAAAGTTCAAACATTTACCTATATTATTTAGGTTGTTCTATCTTTGGTTTAGGTTCGTGATCGTTTATATGTACTAGTCGTAATTTATTTATGCTACGGCGGTGGTAAATAAGCACACCACCCGCATGTCGGTAAAAAGCATCGGTAGCTTATGGACGCCTACAACTCCAGAGTTTGTTTTTTTTTTACTTACTCATATTATAAAGAAAATTACAAAAACCTTAAGAACTAAGATGCGCCACAGAAACTTGTAAGAAGTTTATACGTGATGTCGTAAAGTAAATCATTTTTTTTTTTGTGACGTATCCATCCGTTTCCAACGAGTTTATTGTGCCTGTGAAAATGTCAAAAGTAGCATAAATAAAGAGCAGACTAAACAATGGGCTGGCTATAATAATGCAGGGTAAGTAGATCGACTGATACTAAGGCAATTACTCATTACTATATCTACGGCAATTCTTATGAAGGCATAATGAGGAGCTTCTTGCCTTCTACCACGATATTTCGAAATGCAACTCGATAGCGTAAGCGTCACGGAAAATCATCATCATCGTCATCCTCCTTGCGTTATCCCGGCATTTGCCACGGCTCATGGAAGCCTGGGGTCCCTTTGACAACTAATCCTAAGGTCTGGAGTAGACACTAGTTAGTAGTTATCGTTGTTCCAAAATTAGACTAAATTGTACCAGTTCTTCTTTAGTCGTATCTATCTAGCAGCGTATGCACACCTAATAACGGCTAAGTACACCAAAACTACAGAAAAAACAGATTCCTTCAAAAACAATAAAATAAACGTGACGCGTATTTTTTGTGCTCATTATGCATGAGATTAACTTATCCATGTGAGTCTATTAAACAACAGTTGGAAATAGAACATCGATGCACCTGGTCATAATTATTTATTTTTTATTCACTACAAATAAGGGGTTAGTTATGTGATAAAACCGTAATATCGATTAAATCGATTTATTGCTAACTATTATTTCATTACCAATACGGTGTGTCAATTATTATAATTATCAATTTACTCAAAGAATGTGCTAAAATGCATACTAGCGAATACTAAACTATCTATAAAAGATCTAAATATGTAGATATAAGCTTTACGATACGTGTCCGTGGAAGACATTTAATTTAAAATCAATTGCCATGAAATCACCTATTCTAGTTAATATAAATAAAATATTGCACACGTTTTGGGCGAGCTCTCTAGTAGACCACGTCTTCGCCTCGGCTAGTCTGTCTTTAGTAAACCCATTTACTTATAGTGAAAAAAAAATAAAAACTACGAATATCCGTTAAATTTAATTAAGTAGGATTTGCTAGCCTAGCATGCAATGAAATAATCTTAGTGAACTTGGATGATGTCATTCAATAGCGGTAATGTTACTCGATGCGTGAAACATAAACTAATAAATAAACTAAGGATTTAAAACGTGTTCATAATAAAACCGTCTACTCGTGGCTACTTTAGTTTTTGTCTCTTCAGACTCTTCTCTGTCTTCCATACTTCCGATTATAAATATTTACCTAAAATTGAAATATGCCAAGATATCAAACACAGGGTAGGTACAGTGAGTTGCGAAATAGCATTGAGAATTTATGAATGAATTCATTGATACATTCGCCTTGAATTTTTGCAGCTCACTGTACGAATACCAACCTGAGTGGTTTACCACAACTTGTGATTACCACTGTAAGGGCCTTTTCACATTATCCCGATCCGATATAAGCTCGTGTCGTCTCCTTTCAACTGCCACTACGTGATTCTTCTTAAAGTCACAAGGAGTTATGACGGTTTAAGGGGCGGTTGCATCAAACCGTCTGTCACCTAAAGCGTTCGTTAAATTTTATTGTATGGGAAGTTCCATAGACATCTGCAGCGTGACGATGATGTGTCTGTCAAATGTGGTTGATGCAACTGGCCCTAAGTTTACATTTTACTGTCGCTAGAAGCTGAACGATTGTGTTAACCGTTTCCTTTCAGCTCTTACAACCTAATGACCCTTGAGTGTGAGTTCAGCGCCAGGTGGTTTTTTTACGAGTTGTCCTTTTAGAAAGTGTTTAGATACATTCTTATTTGAGCATTGGTGAGGGTTTGAAGTCTAAGTTTACTTATCTAGCGGTCTTATCGCTAAAGAGCGATTTATAATGGTTGTCCTAGAAAGCATTTTATAGTTTCAGAAGTTATGATGCGTGTCTGGGAAGACCAATTGACTGGTGGCCGCCCGGCGGGTAGGCCCAGATACCGCTGGGAAGACAGTGTGATGGCGGATCTGTGTCAGCTACAAGCCGATGATTGGCCGGAAGCTGCGCAGGATCGGGATAGGTGGATGACGTTCTCGTTTTGGAGGCCAAGATTCTCTTTGGATCGCAGAGCCATATTAGTTAGTTAGAAGTTGTGATGGACTCATAAGTTGTTCAACATACCTGTGTCTCTGTAAGGCTAAGCGCCTGCGCCAGCTGTTTCCTCTCGGCCCCCACCACGTAGTGGTTCTTCTCGAAGGCATGTTCGAGTTTGAGGAGCTGTGAGGGGCTGAAGGCTGTTCTGATGCGTTTCGGTTTACGGAAGGGCTGCAGGAGGAAGCCGGGGATGTCTGGGCCTGGGGACAATAAGTAAATAGTTAATAAATCATGAATAATAAAAATTTATGAAGCTTGCAATTTCAGAGCGCGTTGTCGACCCTTTCAAAATAAAAGTTTCCAAACTGCTTTTTTTAACGCTATACTGTAAACCCTCGCGAATACCAGCAATTTAAACTCAACAAGGTAAAAGGAAACTAACAGACGCGTTGTTCTTCCTTTGATGAGAGAATTCAGTAACTTAAAGTTCCTCTCATGTACTCTAAGGTTAGCTGGAAGAGATCCCTTATAGAGATAAATTCGCCTCTGTGCCTCTATTCCTGTCAATTTTATATAAAACTGTTCACAATAAAGTTACTAAGGATATACCTACTTTGTTTTGTAATAATAAATAAATAATAATATTTCGGAGTCTGCCCAATAGATTCGGTCCTCAATCCCGCACACTGATAATACAATCTTTACAAAAATTTCGTTAGCGCGTTGTAGAAAACTACACTCTCTGCACAACGCCATCTACCATGACATTTGGTAAACCATTTTCTAAGAAATGCAACATGTTTAGCTGCAAATAGCTTGAGATATATGACCAAATGAAATACTTCATTAAGGCAATCAGTGTATTACAAACTGAGGGCGTGCCGACGCTGGTATTAGTAAACGTTGGTTAAAACATGACTTGCTAAAATTAATGGAGTATTTAGCAACAGTTAAGTTAGCTCTTAGTCTGAACTCTACGGCTATTATCATGTCAGAACTTTTTAGGGCCTAAATAATCGTATTACATATATATGTATGTATATGAAAACTTACCTAGGTGGGCGTTTTTCAAAATAAATCTCGAATATCGAATTTCACAAAATCTGCGGGCCGATTTTTGAGTCTCACGCGTTCGAATTCAGAAAATTGACACTGAAAATAATAAGCAAGTCACCGTTTTCAACCGGTATTTTAGTGACAAAATCCCGTATGCGAGATTCAAAAATCGCCCTCCTGGACGTGTTTGGGCTCATTCTCCTCAGAATCACGAGCTGATTCGATCCCGACGATAAAAAAATGTGTGTGTTACATATTCCACAGGTACTGAAATGTAAGAAGAGCCAGTGTCTAATAATATTTTTTTTTATACCACGTCGGTGGCAAACAGGTATACGGCCCGCCTGATGGAAAACGGTCACCGTAACCTATGGACGCCTGCAACTCAAGGGGTGTCACGTGCGCATTGCCGACCCATTAGAAACTAGTAATATTTAGTAGAACCGAAATAACAGAGATAAATATCAATGTGTGATAAATACGGTTGTCGACTATACGTACAGTAAGCAATGATAAAATTCTATATATATTTATATTTCGTACAATTTTCAAACTCGATAACCAAAGTTTAGCATAATTTCGGACATCCTTTTGCCATATAAGTTAAACAAACAGCTGCAAATACAAAGTATAAAACAAAAGTCTACACAAAAGTATACATAACCCTAAAGGTGGTTACAAGGCCCTAAAGGGTCCGAAATACTTTCAAATTAGTCCCAACAAAAGCTAAAATTCCACGAATGCAAATTTCTGCTGAACGCCAGTGGCATTCGGCTCTTGAAAAAATAATTTTGATCTGATATTAGTCCAAGCAGGTTTATCTAACAAACACTGTTGTTGCTTTGCATACCTCATTCGATACGCCTAGACATCGCTAGACAAATCATCAAACGATTATATCTTCAACGATTTGGCTGGGGAGGGGGGAGATTTTTAGATCAGCTGCCAACATTCATATCGCGTCAATTCAATATCTTATTCTCGAAATTCGAAAGTCGCAGCATCGTTAACGCAAACTTTGTGCCGATTGCAGGCATTAAGGAAAGCAATCATTTACGGCCCGGCCGGCAATTATACGCCATTAAATGTCATCACAATATCATATCTTAATACATGTAAATTTAATAAAACACACTCAACTATCTTAAACCTCAATACAAAGTTATAGAGTTGAGTTTTCAACGGGGTATTGTAGACTTGTGTGGGCTATAGTTTGTATGCGTTCCGCGTGATGTGACCTCGTAGCGACGTCCTGACATTTTAACTAATGACATTATAATTGTACACACGACCAACATAACGAGGTATTTCTTTCTACACCTTCTTAAGTTAAGAGTCGTTTGAACAGTGTTATAATGAAAGATATGTTTGCATTTTAAGGGTCTCCTACATCTATCAAAGTTGAATTGGAATTAGTCGACAAAAAACAAAGATCAGGCATTTACCGATTTAGCGGTACCGCGGCGAGTGTAATGGGCGCCTTTGCACCAGGGGTTGCGCGGGGAGGTCTCTACCAGTAGGTTTTTTTTAATACCTAATGTGTTATTTAGTTTTAGAGTTATTTAGGTTTTTTAGTCTTAATTTAGTTTTACTTGTAAGCTAAATTGTACCCGTTTTATAAGTTTAGATGATTTTTTTTATTACAATATATTATATGTTCACCCTTATGTAAGGCAAGCGTATCTTAAAATGTTTATTTTTAGGTTACGTGTGTCTCTTAACAGGCTAAGTGAGTAGGTATGAGTATACAAGGGTCTCGCTGAACTGGCTACATGTTCACATTTTAACCGATATCAAGTGCTTGTATCGCACAATTGAGATATTATCAGGGGTGGCTCACTCCGCGATTCTATCGCCGCGCTACAAGTACATCCTGGCGGCCGCGAGTTCGCGGCCTACTCAGGGGTGGCGCACGTTCTCACGGAATGCACGTTCGCACTTTCTATTGTTACTTTACGTCGCGAGTTTTTTTAAGGTTCATATGCGATGTCCGGGTGTCGAATGGCTAATAATACTTAGTTAAATAGACATCATGAATAAAATAAATACCAGAGGACATTCTTACACAGATGTATCTACTACTAATTAAGTCCCACGAAAAAGTTCAATAAGGCTTGTAATGTTGGAACTTGAACAAAAATATATAAATGCAGTATATTATTATATATTATTTATTTTTATTTTTATTTTATTTTATTTTATTTATTATACCTAGAAAGTACCCAAGACTTGAATATAATAGTATAACATTTTATGTGAGTATTCTTTCGTTTTAATCCATAGGTAACCCTATCGCCGGACGCCGCGCACGTGCGGCTCGTTTCTTTGTAAGAATTTTGTAGGTATTTAAAAAGGCGGCATTTCGTAAACATCAAAGCAGTGGGCCTTCTGTACTTGTACTATTATATATTCTGTGATATTATCTCGTTTTCTTTAATAGTGGGTTAATGAATGGATTATTTTAATAACAGCCTGACATTTCATATTTGCTTAAGTAAATTATTATGTAGATTGCAAATAAAACCGAAGTATTTAATTATGACTACGAACAGTACCTACAGTACTATAATTAAAATTTTTCAATCATATTTATACATACATACAATCACGCCTGTATCCCATGAAGGAGTAGGCAGAGCACATGAAACTACTCAAGTTTCAGTGCCACTCTTGGCAAATAAGGGGTTGACAGAAAACGAAATTGTGACATTGCAGTGACAGGTTGCCAGCCTCTCGCCCAAGCCCCCCTAATAAAAATTCGTGTAAAATGCATATACTCATCCTTGACTTCCTTATGACTTAGATAATGTATTGAAAAAGGATGGATATATGCTAGTTATTTCTCTTTTTGGTAGGTGGTCCCTGGTTTTGTGTTAGCTAGGGATGTTACTTTGTCGATTCAATTATCGATAAAATATGCACTTACTTACGTTCTCACCTTAAACATAATATAAACGTTAAATATATAAAAGTAACGAAAACATACAATATTAATATAAACATTTCATTTGCATTATTATGTGGCTTTTTGGCTATGAAAGTCATATATTCATACATTCTTGCCTTCTTGACTAACCGTACCTACTGATTGCAAATAAATGGTTTGTTTATGTACTTACCTACATAAACGGTCACTTCTCTTCTCTTACCAAGTCCTAATATTACATTATCATACCTATATCTCTGATCATAGGTCTGTATGCCTCCCTTTTTCTGTAACGTGAATAAAAAGGACGGCATGTTGTCTATGACTATATTTCTATGATAGTGTAATATCGGCCTAAATAGTTTGTAAAAAATAGAAGATGGGAGATACGAGTATAAAACAAATAAATACATTCTTCTCTTCTCCTAACGCAAAGACCTAAGTAATTTAATTCGTGTAGCATCCCTGTATTAATTTCTAGTCCACCACTCAAGAATCTACTTATACTTACCTCAATAATATTTTCTCTATCAAATAGAAAATAAAACAAAACGGCAGTGTAGGTACCAAAATTTATTATTTCAATAGTTTCACCTATTTTTAGTTTCTTTTTAATAATGTTTGAGAATTTCTGGAAAACTAAAAAATACTATAAGTTTAATTCACTAGAAATGTTACATTACCATTTACCCAGTCTGTGATACCTGATCATCATTAATCATTTTTATGTCCTTTTCAATGCAAGAATGTCAATAGAGTATTAACATTAGTCGGGACGTCGATAAAAATGACACATCACTAGTACAAAAACATAACCTAAAAACAGTTTGGAGAAACTTCAGAACAGAATTTAACATGGTAGTAGTTATTATATAAACTATGAAAAGATCGTATTTTATGCTTTGTTTAGATCCTACAAATAATAATATCAATAACTGACCGAAATTCACTAATGAAACACAGCAGGTTCTTGGGAGTTTTCTTTTCTCCATGTACGTAAATTACAGTCCTTAATTCAATCACACAAGCCATAATCACACAAGGAACTTGTACACATTACAAATAAGAATTTAGCAGGATCATCAACTATCCATCAGGAATAAACACAATTAAATTAAAAATCGGCCAGACGACCGCCGAGATATTTGATCTAATATAATACGATTATGTACAATTGTCAAAGGTAGACACCTGGGGAGACATCTGGGGGCCTGCTCCATTTCAGCTTCTTGGCCTTCTTTTTGGTGGAGTTTTGGGAGTAAAGGAACCGCGAGCATCGCACCTTGAACTTCGTGTTTCCGGTCTTCTTCTTCGGAAATCTAAGAAATATATAAAGTTGAATTTGTAAAATAGCTAAATAACAAGAGAATCATAACAAAGAACAATAATCATTGATGGCGTTTTTAAGGTATGAATATTGATAGGTTATTATTGCAAGGTCGATAAAACACATCACATCACTATGCTAAAAAACATAACCTTTCCGAGTTTGAGAAAACTTCTAAAAAATATGCAAAAATCTATACAGAATTGAATAAGATTTGAATTGTATAAACTACTAATATGTACATTTATATTTCTGCCAGGTCGTATCAATAAATATTATCAAAAACTCAAGAAACTTACCGATGAAATGATATAACCTCTTGCGTGTTTTCTTTTCTTCCTGAATGTGATTTGCAACACTTGATCACACAAGCCATAGTCAGAAATGAAACTTAGAACTATCACAAATATACACTGAGCTATTTTTGCCACGATCTATCAGAAATCCTCACAAAATAAATAAATATCGTCAAGACGACCATTGAAGTCGCGCTAAAAACTAGAACCAATATAATACGACTATGTACAGTTGTCAAAGATGGAGACCGAGTGTGAAATGACAAACGTATATTTAATTTTGCCGTATAATAAATGGACCCCAGGTCCGTTTTGACATCAGCATTTAGGGACAACCTTCGAGAAAACGAAAGAAGTTGTGGAATATTGTCTCATTCGCTCATACAAAAATGGTAATAGTGTGGTGTGAGTAAGATACATGTCACCGAGCTCTTATTTTAGCATGGCTTCCATGCTTTAGTTATACTTCCGTGCTCTCGCCTACGCCACAATGTAACCCATCCCATAATCAATATCAATTTAATCAATATTTATGTATGATAGAATTGAAATAGGTAGGGTACCTAACACCTTATACCATGTACCTACATTCAAACAAATATAATGATCATGATCGAAATAATATTTAAAAAGATGTCAAAACAAGTACAGTCAGTTCAAAAATATTCCAATATCTTTTGCAGGTATTTAAATGCTTTAATTTCCAAGTATGAAGGATTTAAAAGGCAAATATCAAAGATGGCGGCTTTAATACTCGTATACAGGATATCCGTCCTACATCCGATATACGAACCTTTTTGAATCTCGCATACGGGATTTTGTCACTAAAATACCGGTTGAAAACAGTGACTTGCTTATTATTTCAGCAATTCCCGTCAACTTTGTACAAAAATTAAGGGAAAAGTTAAATTTGTTTTTATTAATTCCTATTTTGTTACCAAGATTTTGTTGATTAATTGAGATTTTATTAAGTTTTATTTCGTCATTAAGGTTCTCTAGTATCTATATTTTCTTAATTATAACAATTATCCTGTATATATCTTACGAAAGTCGAATTATATTACTAAATGTTGGTAACAAAATAGGATCAATTAAAATTTGCTGACATGGCATTGTACAAAGTTGACGGGAATTGCTGATTTTCAGTGACAATTTTCTGAATTCGAACGCGTGAGACTCAAAAATCGGCCCGCCGTAGCCGAACGGCATGTCTACGCGAAATGAAAACGAAACGCCGCGAAAGGTAGTCTGGCTCTGTCGCACCAATACGCAAGAGCGATAGAGATAGATATCTACGAGGGTTTCGTTTCGTGAGCGTTTGTGCATTCGGCTACGCACGCTTACCAGGTAATCTGAAAACTCTATAAGTTATATGTAAAACTGTGTGTAATTTACTAGACTATTTCGAAGATACCATACTATACCCGTTATTAAATTACCTGTTCACGTTTGACATTTAAAATAATTTAAATACCATGTAACTATTGTTTAACGCTCATATGAAGTTAATCGATATTTGATGAGGTAACTATATAAGATTGCACGAAGGTAATGAGCTGCGGAGTTCTTTTTTTAAACGTTGCAAACTAATCTGTTCCTGCTCCACCGAGCAACCGAGTGACGTTTGAAGACTTTTTGTCCATTTTACTGGGTAAGTAGTGTAAGTACAGCCAGCAGAACAGACACTTGCACTGTTAAAAGAAGGGTGTACAGCTGGCAAAATAGAGTAGGTATTAAAAGTGGCAACATAGTGTCGTCACTTTCAAATCAAAATATTTAAAAACGGCTAAATATGCATCATCATCATCGTCCTTGCGTTATCCCGGCTTTTGCCACAGCTAGATGTGCATGCATATTTTGACAAAAAGCATCTTCTTAAACGTCAAATTTATATAAAAATCTAAAAAAATATTATATTAATTTATTGTGGTATATAATATAAGCTTTAAGTATATAATTTGAGCAAATTGGTTTTTGAAATTCGAAGTAATTATGTGCAATTTCCACAATGTTCTTATTTGAAAGAAAAATTATCTCGATTTATCGGATTTCACCGGTAAGCCCTCGATTTGTAGTAGTATTCATTTACTCTTGACAGGTGTCATTTCAGTACAATTTTGCGAGAGTTAGCGTTTTTTAAGTTAGTTATAAAACTTACAAATGAGAAGCAAATCTATTTAAATGAAACAATGAGGAGGCACACTCAAAGATTATAACAGATGGCGCCACCTTATTAGTCCATTGCACAGATAATTTCAAACGTGAGAGTTACCTATGTGTATTAACTTTTTTTTTCAGTATTTTGGAGCTCTCAGATTTCCACGATGGACGTATTTAGTAGCAATAAATAAATACTTGTGAAATTTAATTAGTGGTATTTATTCTCGGTTTAAAGTGTTTAAACTACTCCTTACTGGGTTGCAGAAAGCAATCTACACGATTAATAAGTGTAATAGTAATAATGCTGTAATTACGACCAATTACGATTTCTATCGACAAAATTAGAAGTGCGAAATAACCGCCTAAATACACCTGTATGGGATGCAAACGAGCAGGCAAAACTACTGATGGAAATTGCAACACCTGTTGCAAACGCGTTGCCGTCCCTTGATTTCATCTCCCTTTATAAAAACTGGTATCGTTTCTGAATACAGCAAGCTACTTTACTTCATTTTAGTTTTCCAATATTTCAGTTTTAGCACAAAAACTAGCTATTTTTTTTACCTTTTTTGCTATCTGTACATCCAGTGTTCCATGCCATTTCTCACTTCAACATCAAAATTGTTTAGTTTTAATACCAGTTTCGGAACGTTTTTAAATTGTTTACATGTCATGTCTCACTCGCACATCATTTTATCATATATATTTATTTCGTATGGGGAATGGGGCATGCGCAAAAGACGCTACTTATATTTGGAACTAAGTTTGAAAATTTTATGACAAGAGAAAAAAATAATGTCAGTGGAAGAAAGAAAATTGACGTCCACGGCGGTGGTGGACTGCGGATAAAATTAAAGAAAATTTGTGTTTAATATACGGCGAGCGGAAAAGCCGTACCATATTACGCGGTGACCTACAACACGAAGCGCGGGTGAGTGTAGGGCTTATTTATATATATTTTTCTTTTAAGTTCTCTTCATTTTTGTTTTGCACCCCGAAACGGTGAAAATCTTCCTAAGGTGCCGATTTCCGGACAGAACCAGCGCCCTTTTGTCCAAAGAACCCAAACTCACGCCAATCGGGTGGCGGGGAGGTTCTCTGGTACATTTGGTCTTCGAGCCGGATTTGCGGAAATTCGAGCTCAATTTTTTCGGCGCCTTGGAATATTTTCACCCGTTTCATTTCATCATAATTATATTTCGAGCGGTCGAAATATAATACTCATTTCATACAATTTTGGGGGGACATTTGTTTTTGAGTTCTCATTTTTTAATATATTTTATGTTTTGACTGGGGATTTTATTTATTACATCTTCGTTCATATCTCACATTTACAATTTCGTCTTTTGGATTTACATTTGCGGCTACCTACTAGGGTATTTTTTGGAAACTAATGTTTCAACATTGAAATTTATTACATAAATTCATTAGAAATTCAATTTCTGTTAAATTTATTTTATCGTTTGACATTTCAAATTAAAACAGTTTGGTTGCTAGGTTACCATATACTCCATATAGGAAACTATAGGACTATTTCGGCTAGGTAACCTAGTGCTTGATTAGCCTTGCGGTTCTAAGAGTGGTTTTAGAAGCTGAAGGTTGGGGTTCGAACCTCAGCTCAGGTGTGGCTTTTTGTGTTTTTCTAAACATTTTATTTCTTACAAAAGTGGTATAGAGCATTATTTATCGGTATTTGATGCTATTTCGATACAAAATAAAATTTCAGGGGTCTTAAACATTTTCTTAAAAGTTTAAAACATAAACATTTTATAATATATTAAGGTTAGCGGTAAAATCTTAATGTATTATTTGCGGCTTGCGGGTTATATTTAACTTAAAATTTCAAGATTTATTGCGGTGATTTACTAGTGCGGAACTTTTAATTAAAAATAATGTGTAATTGTTACGTGTAGTTTTCATGTTGTGGTTTGTGTTAGGGTTTGGGATTCTATTGATTATATTGATTTGGGTTACGTATTCAAATACTACCAACGGAAAGATGGCGGCAGCTAGGCGGATACAGTTGTTGCAAATAAAACATCATACAGCGTGTCGTAGTATTGACGTATTGGATGCGTTGGCTCGGAATCCTGAATTGTCTCCAGAACAAGAAAGTGATTTCATAGTGCGGTTTCAAGACTTAGAAAAGGTTTATGAGACATTTACGGAAATGTTTTATGAACTTCAGCTCTCTGCTGCGGATATAGAGAGCTTTGATTTGGAAAGTCATCTTCAGGAGTATGACGCGTATAACAAAAAATACTATTTTATTAAACAACGGCATTTAGGGTTGACAAATTTAAACGCTTCAGCTAATGCGGATAATAGCTGTAGCAGCGGTAACAATAATGACAATCCTAAGAGCGCGCGGAATAGGGCAGTTCTCCCTAAAGTGAAACTTCCTACCTTTGCGGGACAGGTGGAAGAGTTTGTTCCTTTTATGGAATTATTCCAGTCGTTGGTGGGCAATGATGCCACCTTATCGGATACTGAGAAGATGTATTATTTAGCGGGGTCGCTTTTAGGCGAACCAAAGACTTTGACTCAGCATCTATCAGTCACAGGAGATAATTTTTCGGTCGCGATTGATTTATTGAATGCGCGGTATAACAACAAAAGGTTGTTAGCGGATCGTTTGTTGCACAACTTATTGAGTGCACCTCATGTAACCTCTAAGGGGGTAACTGGTTTAAAAATGTTTTTGAACACATTAATTGAAAACACAAAAGCGCTGGAAAAGATGGAATTTCCGGTGGATTCGTGGTGTTATTTGCTCTTCTACATCAACTTCCAAAAGTTAGATGGTAACTTGAAGAAACACTTTGAAGACAAGCACGCCGATAAAGAATTACCTACATTTGCGGACCTTATTAAGTTTTTGGAAACTGAAATACGGATTTTGGAATCCAGTGCGGAACCACAGGCCAGTACGTCGGCGGGAAGGCGTATTGGTGGTGGACAGAGCCAGGCGGTAAAGGCTCATGCGGCATTTCAAGGTGCGGGTTCGGCGTCGGCGTCGTCGTGTCGGTTATGCGGAAAAGGCGGACACTTTATTGCGAAGTGTGAGAAATTCTTGGAGATGAAGCCTGCAGCTAGGAAGCGTCAGGTCGTTTCACTTAGATTGTGCTTCAAGTGTTTGAACGGTCATAACATTGATAAGTGCACTTATAACAAGAACTGTTACAAGTGTAATTCGGCTAAACACCATTATTTATTACACTTTGATCTTCCGGCAACTGGTTCAGATCGTGAACAACGTTTGACGTCAAACGTGGCTACAAATGGGAAGTCTCACAATTCTGCCTCGTCCTTTCCAAGTGTTCCTGTTGTCAGTGCGCCCTTAACCAGCGGCAATCCAGAAGGTGCGGTTCCTGGAGTCTCTGGATTGATGGCATCACAGGCAAAGAAACCAAAGGTGTTACTTGCGACGGCAATAATAAGAGTTCTGGATAGCAGTGGACGCTACCAGGAGGCGCGGGCCTTACTGGACGGAGGGAGCGAGAGCACATTCATATCGGAGTCTTGTGTGCAGAGGTTAGGCTTAGAGCGGTTTAAGCCTGATGACCCAATCACAGGACTGGGCTGTACTCCTATAACCGGTTGTAGGGGAGCAGTTAATCTTACCATAACACCTAGGCTGACGGATCAGCCAGTGCTGGTGACCACGGCTAATGTCTTAAATAAAATCAGTTATAACCTGCCTGGATATTCGTTGCCGGCTCAGTTGGCGGATAATTATCGGGGACTGGATCTTGCGGATGAACAGTTCTTTGTGAGTCGAGAGATTGATATTTTATTAGGTGAGGATTTACTTTGTGACATTGTACTCAGCGGACGCATCAAAATCCATGATCACATTCCACGGGTGACAAAAACGGTGTTCGGACACGTTTTGTCAGGTCCTGTTAATATTGGAGTTTCCCTTCGAGTTCCTTGTGCGTCTCAGGCCTTTTTCTGTAGCACAAGCACAGATCGGATCTTAGAACGGTTCTGGGAGGTTGAAGACATCCCGTTTAAGGCGGAAAACCCTAAAGATCTTGAATGCGAGACCATTTTTAGAGACACCCATTCACGGACTGAAGAGGGTAGATACTCAGCACGGTTGCCTTTTATATCGGACGCCCCTGAACTCGGTAACACTGTACCCATAGCTATGAAGCGGTTTTTAGCCATGGAGAGGCGGCTCCTTGCAAAAGGCAACGAGGTCTTCAGGGAGAAATACACGGAGTTTATGCGGGAGTACGCCGAAACAGGACACATGTCACTGTGTGAAGGGGAACCAAACGACTACGCCAGTGGTAGTTACATTATACCTCATCATGGAATTTTTAAAAAGGATTGTGATAAGATTCGCGTAGTTTTTGACGCTAGTTGCGCATCTACTAATGGTGTTGCGCTAAATGATTGTTTGCATGCGGGTCCAAAACTACAGCGGGATATCGCGGAAATTATATGTAGGTTTAGGCTACATCGTTACGTGTTTACAACGGACATCAGGATGATGTTTAGACAGATTTTGATTGCTGAGGAGGACCGGCGGTTCCAGCTCATTTTCTGGCGGGAGTCCCCAGACTTACCTTTGCGTGTTTATCGGCTAAATACCGTAACCTACGGGATGAAGTCAAGCCCATACCTTGCGATTCGGACGCTAAGGCAGTTGGCAAATGACGAAGAGATGCGGTTTCCTGCGGCGGCACAACTTCTGCGGTCTTCGGTGTATATGGATGACATTTTAGGCGGAGCCGATTCCATAGAAGACGCAAGCAAGTTGAAGCAGGAACTGACGGATTTACTACGCTCTGGCGGTTTTGAGCTTAGTAAATGGACGTCAAGCAGTAAGGAAGTCTTACAGGACATAACAGAGGAGCATTTAGAAAAACCTCGCAAAATATTTGACAATACGGATGGGCCTAGTTTCTATAAAATCCTAGGCGTTCAATGGGATTCTAGCAGTGACTGTTTCTCATATCGTACGAAGCTGGATGACACTAGTGGATGTACTAAGCGGTCAATATTGTCCACTTTAGCTAGAGCATTTGATCCATTGGGGTGGATCTGCCCAGTAATCTTTCAGGGCAAGGTCCTCATGCAGCAACTCTGGCTGAAAAATATGTCATGGGATGCGAAAGCTCCTGATGACGTAGTTGCGGAATGGCAAGGCATTTTAAAAGATATGCCTCTTATTTCAAATCTGCGGTTGGAACGTTTTGTCTTATTAGACGTCAAATCGTGTTCTCTGCATGGTTTCTCAGATGCATCAGAACTTGGGTATGGTGCAGCGGTTTATCTGAGGACTGTAGGACATGACGGAAGGGTCAAGGTTAGTTTGATGATGGCAAAATCGCGAGTCTCGCCGGTTAAATCGAAACTAACTATCCCGAAACTTGAATTAAGCGGTGCGGCGTTGCTAGTCAGACTATTGAAATACGTTGTTGCTACAATCAGTGATGACCTGACGATAGACGGAATCTTCGGATGGTGTGACAGCACTATCGTTCTCTCGTGGTTGAAGACATCGCCACATTTGTTGCAGACTTTTGAGGGCAATCGAGTTTCTCAGATTCTAAATTGCGGTTTAAACATAGCCTGGAGACACTTACCTTCAGAAATGAACCCTGCTGATGTCGCGAGTCACGGTTGTCGCGCGTCAGTGCTATTGGAGCATCCTTTATGGTGGGGACCTCCTTGGTTGTCAGGTGATGCGGAGACCTGGCCCAGGAATATAATGGACAAAGCGGATGATCCATTACCTGGATTGCGGAAAGTGAAGGTAAATGTTCAGGCCTTGATCGGGATGGTTGACAAAGATAATATTTTTACGCGGTTTAGTTGTTTAAATATGCTATTGGCGGTCGTAGCATATTGTTTCCGGTTTGTCAACAATGCCAGGCCTTTGTCCGAGAAACTTAGGGGGGTATTATCAGTCCCAGAGCGACGGTTCGCTTTGCAGCGGTTAATCAAATTGGTTCAGCAGGAGGAGTTTACGGATGATATCCACTGCTTAGACCAGAATAAACAATGTTCCAAGCGGCTACGTCGGCTTTTGCCGTTTATTGCGGATGACGGTTTATTGCGCGTTGGAGGTCGTTTGGAGCATTCAAGTTTGTCTTTTCCACGAAAGCATCCGGTGATTTTACCAAAATCACATGCTCTAACGGTTTTGATCGTGGATCATTTTCATGTGACCTATTGCCACGCGGGGGCAACGGTTTTGATGTCGGTATTACAGCGGCAATTTTGGATTCTTTCTGCGGGACAAGTGATTCGTACACGAATTTTCAAGTGTATGAAATGTTTTAAAACCAAAGCCAGACCAACAGCGCCGATTATGTCAGCGCTGCCATGGGATCGAGTTAATGCGACTGGTGTGTTTCACACAGTGCAAACTGATTTTGCTGGTCCATTCAGCATTAAGCAGTCTCGTTTGCGGAACGCAAAAATTCTGAAGGCGTATCTTTGCGTATTTATCTGCTCTGCATCCAAAGGGGTTCATTTGGAGTGTGTCACTGACCTTTCGACAGAAGGGTTTCTTGCGGCTTTGACACGGTTCACATCTCGACGCGGAATGCCGAGTGTGATACGTTCAGATTGCGGAACCAATTATACAGGTGCCAACAGATACTTGGATGATGTGCGGAAATATTTGGCTTCTGAGGAAGCACAACAAGGGCTTAGCGACGGCGCGGCCAAACAGTCTATAACGTGGCGGTTTAATTTGCCAGCGGCGCCACATTTCGGTGGTCTTTTTGAGGCGACCGTAAAGTCGGCTAAGACACTATTGCGGCGCGTCATAGGTGAACAGGTTTTAACGTTTGACGAATTGGTAACGGTATTTACCAGGGTGGAGGCAGTCCTTAATTGTCGTCCTCTATGCCCATTGACCCAAGATCCTAATGAATTGGAGGTTTTGACGCCTGCTCATCTACTTATTGGAAGACCTTTGCTTTCGGTTCCGGAGTACAATTTCGAAGACATTCCGAACTCACGGTTGAATCGGTTTAACTTAATACAAGCTATGTCTCAACGGTTGTGGAGAAAATGGAGTGAACAATACCTCCATTCTCTTCAAATGCGTAGAAAATGGACATCTCCAACTGATCCGCCTCAGCTGGGTGATCTTGTCCTGATAAAGGAGGAGAATTTACCTCCTCTAAAATGGAAGTTAGGTAGGATAGAAGATCTGCTACCCGGCAAAGACGGTGTTGTTAGGGTAGTACGTCTTAAAACTTCTACAGGTAGCCTCACGCGGCCTGTTGTTAAAATTTGTAGGCTTCCTTTGGACGACTAAGCGGAGTTAGCGTTACCAAATTGTTTTAATTTAGTGTTTTATTTGTTTGTTGTTGATAAAGGCTTTAGCCTTTCTCGGGCGGGGGAATGTTTAGTTTTAATACCAGTTTCGGAACGTTTTTAAATTGTTTACATGTCATGTCTCACTCGCACATCATTTTATCATATATATTTATTTCGTATGGGGAATGGGGCATGCGCAAAAGACGCTACTTATATTTGGAACTAAGTTTGAAAATTTTATGACAAGAGGAAAAAATAATGTCAGTGGAAGAAAGAAAATTGACGTCCACGGCGGTGGTGGACTGCGGATAAAATTAAAGAAAATTTGTGTTTAATATACGGCGAGCGGAAAAGCCGTACCATATTACGCGGTGACCTACAACACGAAGCGCGGGTGAGTGTAGGGCTTATATATATATTTTTCTTTTAAGTTCTCCCCATTTTTGTTTGCACCCCGAAACGGTGAAAATCTTCCTAAGGTGCCGATTTCCGGACAGAACCAGCGCCCTTTTGTCCAAAGAACCCAAACTCGCGCCAATCGGGTGGCGGGGAGGTTCTCTGGTACAATAGGTAATTCTGCCTGTAAGTATCTACAAATGCATAACTGTGTGCATAACTGCTCTATCGGGCCCTATGATGCTTGAATTGAACTATTATGTTCATGTAGGTAAATATGTTTTTTTTTCCTAATGCCATTATTTACAAAAATACAAATCCAATGTTTTTTCTGGTAATATTCCAATAATCCTACATTTAATGCTAATGTAATCGCTCAATCGTTCAATAATCGTAATCGCGTGTCTGTCCGAGGGTAATTATCTCGTAATGGGCTCCGCGAGAAACTTCACGGACAGACAGACGGACAGCTGAGGTTGCCTACTGATAACTATTGTTATCGGACTCATTATAGCGTTAAATGCTATACATTTTATAGCCTACTTAGATGACGCGGAACCGGAATATAAATATTCATACATACATACAAACACACCTTCTATCCCATAAAGGGGTAGGCAGAGCACATGAAACTACTCACTCTACTCAGGTTTAGGGTGGTAAAATTCTTAACCCGTCACCACACTAGCAAAATAAATAAATATTTACAGAAAATACTTTACGAAATAATTCAACATTTTCAACCTGCAACGGCTTAAGAATTCCACCCCCTTTCTTCCCGTGGGTATTGTAGAAGTTGACTGTGGGATATGGGATAAATTGTGGCATAGTAGGCGAGAGGCTGGCGACCTGTCACTACAATATCACACTTTCGTTTTCTTTCAACCCCTTATTGCCAAGAGTGGCACTGAAACTTGACTAGTTTAATGTGCTCTGCCTACCTACCCCTTTATGAAATACAGGCGTGATTGTATGTAAGTACATTCTCTGCACCTATAAGGGCCCGAAAGCGATATTTAATTTTGGTGCAAAATAAATTTCTGTAGGACCGCCCTTAGTGCGTTTTCACATTATCATTTCAATGAAAACAAATCAAGATGACGCCTGTAATATATGGGATATCGGTCCGATATCCGATATCGGATCGGATAATGTGAAACCGCACTTATGTGTACCTACCTAAAGCAACATAATAATATTATATTTTATATATATTATATCCCTACATTCTATATTTATGATACTACATGCATTACATTCCATAAACTTGTTAATTAGATTATATGATCATCAATTCATCATATTAATTAAAGCGTTTAATTTAAATTTTCTTAGAACATATTACTCGTATTCATTAGTAGATAAACTAGATAACCCCTAGAAAGCGTCACTGGGCACATAAATTATCTTATCTAGAGAGATAAGTGTTTTACTAGTCATTACAACTTTATGGAGATAGTGGAACCACTTCTCCACACAAATGTACGTTTACCGTTTTCCTCTCTGGATTATGACAATAACTAAAATACAGAGTGGGGCCTGTAACAAAGGCGAAGAATTGAACTGTAGGCTATTCTCCGTATACTGATCAACATTTGTTCAGTGACTTAAAAATTAATATGAAGTCTTTAAATTTTTAATTTTTCATACAAAATAAATATTAGCTTCAATGTACGCCATTATTGTTGTCATTGACGTTGTCTGTCACACTTTAGACTTAACAGAATTCGCAATACATTACCTCTTAGAAAAAACTTTCAAGGGTGGTAAAAATCAAAATACAAGTTATTTTTAAAAGTCGCCGAACAAATGTTGATCAGTATAAGGAGAATAGCCTAGAGTTCAATTCTTTGCCTTTGTTACAGGCCCCACTCTGTATTTTTACCCAATATGATACTCGTAATTTTACAATATTTTTTGTGAGATTCTGAGTAACGTAAATTAAAAATAATTCAAAATCAAGGAAAGGATATGATGATATAGGCAGCAAACGCTAGTTTGCTAAGCCGGACAGCCTGATGGGAAGCAGTCATCGCCGCCCATGGACATTAAGCAACATCAGGAGAGTCCCTTATCCGTTGCCGAGCTTTGAGAACCCTAAATACCTGCTTCTTAAATAACCCCATGTCATAGCGCAAGGGAAACAGAAGGTAGCTCATTCAACAACTTGGGTACATAATTATTACACCGCATAAAAAATCTATTAAATTCATAGAGGAAAATGGGGCAGTGTGTACGATGAAGCGGTCACTTACTGCTTTTCTCTTAACAGATCGTACAAATTAACGGCCTGCGAAGTCACGCAAGTATTTATAATTATTATAATTGCAGGAATCGATTGTCTGCGCGCTGAAATTGAATTAAAAATGCATTAATGTCAATATACAGAAGGGGGCCAGACACTGTCATTAATAATGACATTTCTAGTGAAAGAGTAGCAACACAGAATATTATAAATATAATAATAGTAGAACCACAGAATAAATATGTATATAGTAGTAAAGCCTGCGCAGAACTGTATATAGTTTTGTGAAAGCCTGGACTAGACGGCTTCGCTCGCGTTAGAAAAAGACAAAAAGTAGCCTATGTCACTCTCCATTCCTTTAACTATCTCCACCTAAAAAATCACGAAATTCGTCGCTCTGTTTTGCCGTGAAGGACGGACAAACAAACAGACACAGACACTTTCCCATTTATAATATTAAAATAATTATGGATACGCGCCATGTTGCGGAATTTCTTATATTCCTCGTACTATACTGAACTGTCACTCCATACAGTACAGCAGAATAACAGCGCCCTCCTGACAATAGCCATATATTTCTGGGCTTTACAAGGAGTAGAAGTAGGAATAGGATCATACTGATCATAAGAATTAACGAATGACGGCAAGTAATGACGTTAGTTTTAATATCCTGTTTAAGTATGGGAATTATGTCAAATTAATGATACTAGCAACGGTAGAAGATAATGAACTGTCTGGCTGTCCCATACTTATCACATACATATCTAATTTTAAGTAGGTATGTGACTTACATTAAATAATAAGTAAGACGTCGGCGATGGCGGGATAACTTGGACTCCTTTTTGAAAGATTGGCCAGATGTTGCTCCAAACAGGGATAAGTGGAAAAAGAGGGGGGAGGCCTTTGCCCAGCAGTGGGACACATTAGGCTCTAAATAAAAAATAAATAAAGACTTCAATCGAAATGAAATGTCGTTCACCTGTTTCAACAACTCGTAAGCACTTTATGGAGTTTAAGACGTAAACATTTATCGTGATATTTAACTTTAATGCCTACTTTAATTCATCTGCAACCTGACATGCATTTTGCTCAAACAATTATGTTTTTAATTTACTAAAAAATCATATGTGACGCGCCATTTAAAAAGAAACCTTACATCATCCGGCGTTTACATCGTTACTTGCAATAATTTAATATAAAACCGTCAATTTTTAACTTAACTACCAATTATTATAAAATCTCTTTTCATACAGAATGTCACACAAACATTTCTTAAAGAAAATGACGTAAGTACAAGATATTTCCCGTGTGTAGGCGCCTTTATTAAAATAAAAAGCTTTTAAAAGTTATCTGTAGTCATAAAGAGACATCATGAGTAATTATTTTATTCTCGTTTAATCATATTGCAGCGATAAAAAATATAATTTAGTAGGCAATTAAAGAATTTCGTGAAGTTGGGACAGAGTTGGAAATAAAGAACATTAATGCGTGTTCTGGCATTTTGCAGAATAGGTTCAGCAATTTGTGTGAAAGTGTCATTGTATGGCGTAATGTCATAATGAATGACATACGCTTATTATTTAACAGCACGTCATAATGGAAATAAAAGACCTGTCAATTAGTATACGGAATATTTTACAACTGAGAGAACTTGGGCGACATTTTCTTCTTTATTATAAACTTACGGATAATATATTATGTATATTTTTACGCACATTATTACGCATATATACATTGGAGAAAAAACAATTTTAAAAACCTGGAGGTAATTTAGGTTTGACGTTAAATAGTGCGAGGGCAAACGAAAGCTGCTATGTATAGTCGATATCGATAAATTTTGACATATGTCCTCATATTTATTTATAGGTAAGTATAAAATTTTGGTTTCAATACTTTCATTATGAAATGAGTTTATATTTTGGTAGGTAATGTAATTTCAAACCATTACTATTACATACTATGTTTGGTGTTCCATTTTCAATAAAAAAAATCTTGCAAGCAGTGAATGATGGTCCTTTTTATTAATAATCTGTTTTTAGTTCGAGAAGCAGTCACATTTATTATTTATAAATCTGAATTGCTTCATATAAATGTTGGTAACACTTGAGTCGATATTTAATTAATCACTGTCATTTGTGCAGTTATGCCCTGTTAAATCGGTATAAAAACAATACTAGTGATAATCATTGCTTAGTACAGTCTGTATCTGATCAGATATATCGGAGCGCCCAATGTGCTCAAAAATTCTGAGCATGCACTCTAACGCCTCGAAAATAGAGGCGTCTATATATTTGTAAGCATTTTGGCTGCGATATATATTATTATGATAGTGACTTTTCCATTCCCAATGATAAAATATAACTAATGACTATCAAGTTACATCGCATCATTCATAGATCATTAATGAATATCGTTAGTGCAGAGAATGCGGCGAGCTGTCAAAATAATATTACTAAAGTTGTTTGTCTTTAGACACTTTATTGATAGTGTCTGAACGCATTCAGGGAAATTAGGGGTGAAACATTATATCTAAAATTGTTACTAGTTTTTTGTCGGGGCTACATAAGGTAATTGTAATGACCGGTCTGGCCTAACGGGTAGTGAACCTGCCTACTAAGCCTTGGTCCTGAGTTCGAATACCGGTAAGCACATCACCGGTGTGATGAGCACAGATATTTGTTCCTGAGTTCTGGATGTTTTCTATATTATATATATCGTTGTCTGAGTACCTGCAACACAAGCTTCTTCAGCTTAACGTGGGACTCAGTCAATCTGTCTAAGAATGTCCTATTTTTTTTATATTTCAAAACACATATCTGACACGTTATATTACTACAAAACCAAACATTATAATGGTTAATAATTATAAATCAACCAAATTACTAAACTAATCGTCCACTTAACCGCCTCGAGGCACAATTTGCTCCAAAACCTCGAAATAAAGCAAGAATAATATCCTCAAACAAACCCTTTATAATTACTCTAACGAGGGTAATTATAACCCGTGGTAGGCCTACCAATAATTAAAGGGGCCGTAAAAATGTGCTAACCACGGTTTTTTACTGTAAGTTTGGAAAAAAACATGGCTTTTATATGTGTTGTGTGTTTTGGCCTGTTAGACTATATGTATGTAAAATAGTTTTGAAAACTACATACATTGTATACATACTATAGATTACTCGGTTTTCAGGATGCAATTTTGTTTCTTAGTTAAACAGTGCGTAGGCAACCGTAAATTACTTTATAAATCGATATCGATAAATTTTAATTTCAATAATTATATCCAACAGATAGGTATGTATTTCAATTAATGTCTAGCACTGAATTAACAGCGGTGATAACGGGTTATGAAAATCTTTAAATCCTATATCCAGAAATAATAAAACATACGAAACCAACAAGTATCTATGAAGCATACAAAAAATACTGTGAGGTGTACTATCAGTAAAAACAAGTCAGTAAATGATTCTGACGCAAGTTTTTCAAGCAAGTCATAACATAAAACCCGATCTTAGTAAAAAAGTAATATTAACCAAGAGCGTTAAAATCTCATAGGACCTTGTAAAAGTATCTGTACGGAAAAGGAAGATGAATTAATCACAATTATCTTTAATGATAAAACACATCTAACTACTGATCGAGATCGGACAAAGGGGATAAATTGACCGTTTCAACTCCAGCACACACGAAATGAAATGTTTAGAAATAACTGTTACGTTAAACTGGTTACTTTCGTAGCTTTTTTTATTATTGTAAAACATAAGTAGATTTCATAAAATATTTTGAACTGCACTGAGACTCGCCCATACCCGAACAGAAGGAATACAATTACTAAAAATACTTTTTATCAAAAGATCTGTCTGTCACCGCCTTAATGAGCGATGAACGTTGTATGTGTCGTGTGCGTGTGTAGTTGTGTGCGTGCATACGGCCAAGCCAGTAGCACCAACAAAGTAGCTCAAATTACACACAATTACCCGCCATTCAAATCTTTCAGACGAAACTGTTCGAAAACATCCACAACAATCGTGTAATTAAGAAATGTGACGTTCTAACGAGATAGCGCCGGGACGGTGACGCAATCTGTCGATATCGATAATCGACATTATACAGACACAATTGGCACTTAGAGGTTATAAAGTTTTATAGCGAATAATTTATGCGTAAATTACATGATGGAATGTTTAATTATGATTATAGGACAAACAGGACATTATAGTTGATTAGTCGGACAATACGCCCGGGGGAGGGGGCAGGGTTACAATAGGTGATCAAATTTACTTTTAGTATGAGTGGTCCATTAAATACAAGTGTGTAAAGGTCTTATCTTGTAACATTATATTGTAACTAAGTATCTCATAATAAACATAAAAGTTTAATGTGGCTTCTCTTTATAACGGTTATGCGCTAAATTGTTATGCTACTCCTAATTGAACTAACATTGTATAAGGCGATTGCTGTGTTGATAGTTAAGAGTAAATCTACATATATTAATGATACCTCTTGTACTACTAACTACTTAAATATCTCCTGCAATTACTAACAACAGAGAAAAGTCGTAACTAAAATACACTGCCACAGTGGCCTTGTTGGTAGATAAAGGCAGAATTTTTTTAAAATGTAGAAGCGAAGAGTTTCATTTCTATTGGAAATTGAAGTAAACTAAATAAACATATTTCGCTAAATGTGTTATAGAATTATATATTGAAGTCTGTGTTAGTATTTAAGTTAGTTAAATAATATTGGACAAATGTGTGGGTAAATTGAATGTAAAAATCTGAAAAGTTTTTCGCTATTTAGCGAAACATATAATTACTTGTCCTTTGCAACTGCAAAATTGAAATTTGCTGACTTAATAATGAATTTTACTAAATTTGATAAAATTGACATGTAATGAACCCTCACGATCATATCAGACAGAGCATAAAAAGCCAAAGTAGGTAACTTAAATCTACTAGTAAATTCCTCTAAGTTAAAAACATCGATGATGTGGCCCAACTCTACGGAACAATCAAATTTCGAACAACAATGGCGTCGGTTGATAATCGCGGGCGTTCGGTTCACAAAAGACCTTTGTCAGAGCGCTTAACTTTTTAAAACATTTTTTAAACCGTTTCTGACGGACGCGTTAAGCCAGTTTAATTAAAATGAACTGTTTTTTTTCTGACGGTTCATAAAAATATTGTTGTTATAGAGGGTGCGTTTCGTTATTGCTTATTTGTCACATAATATTTGCTTTTGATCCGAAGGAATTAGGGAGAGGAGGAGAGGGGAGGTGCGTGGATAATGGCCCCCGTTCGAGGGGTGGATAATTTGATTTTTATTGCTACTGGTTACGAATAACTGGTGTAACAAATGGCTTAGTTAGTGGAGTTAATTCTGTTCAATTGTTACATTATAATGTAAAGTATTCATTTATCATTGTCAAATTGAGTTTATGTACTTGTTTATTACATATAATCTATAGATGTGGGTAATTCTGTCATTTAATTTCATTTTACATTATTGTCTACGAAAAAAGCATGTTCTGTCTTAAACACAAAACGCCTACTTTAGGTATCTAAGTTGTTTTTTTAACTTAAATATTGTAATAGTACATAGATAGAGTAAAAATAGGTTAATAATCTAAATATATAAAAGAAGAAGCTGACTGACTGACTGACATATCAACGCACAGCCGAAACCGCTGGTCCTAGAGATTTCAAATTTGGCACGTAGGTTCCTTATATAGTGTAGAGGAGCACTAAGAAAGGATTTTCCAAAATTCACCTCCTAAGGGGGTCAAATGGGGGTTCAAAGTTTGTACGGGGAAACAAGATTAGTTTGACTATTTTATTCGAAACTTCACAGGAAGATTCCTTAAGACATATGACTGAATACGTGTTACAGGTTTTTTAAAATTTAACCCCTAAAAGGGTGAAAAGGGGGTGATAAAGTAAAAAAATCAATATGGGTATCGTTTTTATGGTTTATCGGGTCGCTGATCACGATAAATAAAACGTTTTTAAAATCTAACGAGGCGGAAGTGAAATACCTTCTCCCCTGTTGTGGTACAATAGGGTTTAAATATCAAAAAAATATATAAAAGAAGATATTGACTGACTGACTGACATATCAACGCACAGCCGAAACCGCTGGTCCTAGAGATGTCAAATTTGGCACATAGATTCCTCATATAGTGTAGAGGAGCACTAAAAAAATATTTTTCAAAATTCGCCTCCTAAGGGGGTCAAATGGGGGTTCAAAGTTTGTATAGGGTAACAATGTTAGTTTCACTGTTTTATTCGAAACTTCACAGGAGGGATCCTAAAAACATATGAGTAAAGACGTGTTTCAGGTTTTTTGAAAATTTAACCCCTAAAAGGGTGAAAAGGGGGTGATAAAGTCAAAAAACTAATATGGGTATCGTTTTTACGGTTTATTGGGTCGCTGATCACGATAAACACAACGTTTTTAAAATCTAACGAGGCGGAAGTGAAATACCTTCTCCCCTGTTGTGGTGCAATGGGGTTTAAATATCAAAAAAATAATATATATAAAAGAAGAAACTGACTGACTGACTGACATATCAACGCACAGCCGAAACCGCTGGTCTTAGAGATTTAGCACTAAGAAAGGATTTTTCTAAATTCTCCTCTTAAAAGGGTGAAATGGGGGTTCAAAGTTTGTATGGGGAAACAAGATTAGTTTGACTATTTTATTCGAAACTTCACAGGAGGAGTCCTAAAGACATATGACTAAATACATGTTTCAGGTTATTTGAAAATTTGACCCGGATAAAGGGGTGCAATGGGGGTAAAGTCAAAAACACAATATGGGTATCGTTTTTATGGTTTATCGGGTCGCTGATCACGATAAACACAACGATTTTAAAATGTAATGAGGTGGAAAAGAAATTTTCTCCCCTGTTGTTGTGCAATGGGGTTAAAATATCCAAAATAGCCATAAGTATAGGTTTAGTTTTTATCTTTACTTCTGGTTCAAGAGATTTCAAATTGACACGGAAGTTCCTTAGAGGAGCACTGAGAATGGATTTTTCAAAGTTCACCTCCTAGCATGATAAGTTGACAGGGGCAAGGACAGGGACAGGGACAGGGACAGGAACGGGATAGGGTTAGGGATAGAGACAGGGACAGGGACAGGGACAGGGACAGGGACAGGGACATGGACAGGGACAGGGACAGGGACAGGGATAGGGACAGGGACAGGGACAGGGACAGGGACAGGGACAGGAACGGGATAGGGTTAGGGATAGGGACAGGGACAGGGACAGGGACAGGGACAGGGACAGGGACAGGGACAGGGACAGGGACAGGGATAGGGATAGGGATAGGGGAGGGACGGGGATAGGGATAGGGATAGGGATAGGGATAGAATTAGGGGACGGGGACGGGGATAGGGATAGGGGAGGGACGGGGACGGGGATAGGGATAGGGGAGGGACGGGGACGGGGACAGGGACGGGACGGGGACGGGGACAAGGATAGAGATAGGGACGGGGATAAGAATATGGATTGGGGTCGGAATAATCGGTCGGCAATCGATATCTAGGCAGTGTAAAATGCAGGTGGCTCAGTGGGAAGGGATTAGTAAGTAGGCATCGGCGAGTATCCTGCATCCGTAATAACTATTACATTCAATGTGCTGTAAGAAGATCGTTGTTTGCTTGCCTTTTATATGTTTACGTTTGCAATAAGTATAAGCAAAATGGAAAAAATTGTAAGCGATAATGCAAGGAAGTACTTTTTACCCTACCGACCATAGCGTCGAGATACTGGCTATGTGGTTTGTATGAAGTTTCCCCAGTATAAATATTTATATAGGTAAAATACATACATATTCGTACCTACTACCTACGCTGTGGTCGCTGTGTAACAATTCTACAATCATTGCAAGAATTTCTTTTAAAACAATAGTAATATGTATAAGGTACAGTCAGCCAAAAAAGTGGTTTACCACTTTTCGATCAATAAAATCGAAAAGTGGTAAACCACTTTCTTGGCTGACCGTACAGCAAATAGATCAGTTACAATGCCCCAGTCGAGAATTGCCCCGCTTTACCTTAATCGAAATAATCGCGGACAGATGTACCTACAAAGAAACCTACGGATCCAAATGAAAATCTTATTTTTTGTAAACGTTTCTATAAGAATACTTTTATTACGCGGGCGAAGCCGCGGGTAAAAGCTAGTAACAAAGATATGAACTTCATTTCTATCTAATTAACGCTTCATACAAAAAACAAACAAAAATATTTCGTTAATAAGCCAAACAGATAATTTAAAAGCAATAAAAATGTTATTCTGACTCGTGACACTTGATCCCGCGCTATTAGGACGAAGATTTCATAACTCCGTGATAACCTCATTTTTGTACCGTTTAACAGAAAAACGGAATATAACTGAGTGTCACTCGCGCGCTTGCGACGTTTCGCCACAAAAACCGTTACAATGTAACTATCACACTATTAAGCGTAATTATGAGCAGATAACTTAATTGTCTCATAATTAGCAACTTTGTTGAATGATTTATTGTTTGTGCAGTTTATGCGTATGAAATATGGTATCATTTTGAGGTTACGATCTTTGTTATCTTGTATAGCTTCATTTACTTAAATTAAGTTTATTTTTCCAGGCTAGTGAGTATAAAGATAAAGCGAAAATGTAATAAGGTAAATAGTGTATAGCGCACAATTCGCGATTAAGTATAAAGAGTGCCCAATGCTCAGTAACGGTTTTCAAATGGATTGACTAATCCTACAACTCCGTTAAACCTTTTAAAGCTCCCATACAAAGTTGTTCGCTTAAAACACGCCACAGAAAAGCCAATTAACTTATTTCAAAAACCGCGATCGGTACAAACAAAACGACACTTTGTTCCTTTTTCGAAAAAGGACGTTCTGAATTCAAACGTTCCTGGATTACTTTTTTATTTTTTTAAACAAGCGCCGACGGACCACAGATAACGTTATCGTAAATGCTGGTGTTTTGAGATAAGTTTTTTTTTAAGTTTGTAAGTCGGTGAAGGATTAATGAGCCGTTTGAGATAAACCTCATTTTAATTGCATTGATTAAGCATAAGCTGATTTTAAGTACACGTTTATAGTCAGAGATAAATTTAATTGATACTTGGGTGAAGTGAATAATCGACACAGATTTAATACGGCGAGTAGGTGTGTTACAATTGGGGAATTATACTACTGTCAGAGGTAGAATCAATCTCTGCCTGAATAATATATACAAGCTAGCTTTGAAACTAAACGATTAAAAATTTAAAGATTTCTATAATGATGCTAAAAAATCTAGTCCACGGGCAAGTCAAGGTTATTGTATAAAAACAGATTGTAAATACGTATGTGAAACCAACATGCAATGCAATTATTAAAAACTATGCAAAAAATATGTAAAAACGTAGATGATCCTTTACACCTGTAAATATAATCAGCCGCAACATATCTCAGTAGCAACCGGACCAATTTCTAGCCTATTTATAGAAGGAATTTCAAGTAGCCACGCCCGTATTTACCCAGTGGCTAAGTACTTATCGACAGGCCGCTCGACTACTTCTCCTAACTAAATATCCGCTGGAGATCTGAAATACGACTTCCTGTTGAGCTATAATTTGTTGATTCATAAAATAAAAAGACATTAGGCACTTGTCTTTGGTCGGGTAAATGGTAAAATGATTAGTGGTAGCTAAGTCAATAAGCAGTTATTTTTTATGGCATGATCAGTATAATTTATACAGGTAATAAGTTTACTCTTGAAGTTATGGGAGGAAACGATCTTAAGTTATAGTTAGTTAGACGACCGGTCTGGCGCAGTCGGTGGTGACCCTGCCTGCTACGCCGCGGTCCCGGGTTCGAATCCCGGTAAGGGCATTTATTTGTGTGACGAGCACAGATATTTGTTCCTGAGTCATGGATGTTTTCTATGTATACAGGCTGAAATCTGGGTCGTGATCCAAACCTATTGGTCCTAAGTCGGTAATTAATTGTGAGTTTACGTATAAAGTCCGTTTTTAATTAATTTCAGCTATTTATTAATTAAACAACATTTTCCATACCCCAGTTTTAAACTTAAATTGTGGTCACCTTACAATTCATAATGAAACCTCTTTAACGAACAACTGATTAGATGAAAAATAAATGTCAACCATCACTGTTATGACAAAGTCAAAACATTGAAATAAATAAAATTATTAAAAGATCAGAAATTGAGCAGTAAAAATGCCTGCGGCATATCCGTTTTCCAACATTGAGCGGTCGGACATGGTAAGGTTTTATTACCAAACAAATCGTGCGACGACTGCTCGAGATTTATTTCACCAACGCTATCCTGATTTGCCCATCCCAAGCCGGAGATTGATTTCCACAATGGTTCAAAATCTGCGGAATTATGGACAATTTACTGTGCCGAATCATGCCCAAGCAAGAGGCGGTGACAGGCCACGACAACGACGATATGCGGACAACCTTGACGAACAAATTTTAAGGTACTTCAATCAGGATCCGCGACGAAGCACTCGGCAAGCCGCTAGACGATTTAACGTAAGTCAATACTTTGTGTGGCGTCTTCTCAACGCAACCGGGTTGCACCCATTCCATTTCAAACCGGTACAGGATCTTTCACCTTTAGATTTTGGTTCAAGAATGGCCATGTGTAACTGGATTTTAGAGAACCAAGAAACTAACATTCTTTGGACCGACGAAAGCACATTTACTCGTATCGGGCTATTCAACATTCATAATGAACATTACTGGAGCGCTGAAAACCCACATTTAACTAGAAGGAATGCATACCAAGTGAGATTTAGTTTAAATGTATGGGCGGGAATTGTGAACGATGTTGTTATCGGGCCCTACTTCATAGAAGGGAGATTAAATGGTGCTAAGTACCTCGATATGTTGAGAGAAGTGGTACCTGAATTACTGGAAGAAGTGCCGGTAAATTACTTGAATAACTTGTATTACCAACACGATGGTGCTCCGGCTCATTTTGAACACCGAGTACGTGATTACCTTGATGAACAGTTCCCAGGGCGCTGGATCGGCCGCGGCGGACCTGTGGCATGGCCTCCTCGCAGTCCCGACCTGACGCCCCTAGATTTTTTTCTCTGGGGTGAAATTAAAAGATTGGTCTACGAACAAGAGTCCAATACAATCGATGAACTTCGTCAGCGAATTGTTGCCGCATTTGAAAATGTGAAAATGAATCGGTTCGCTCTTGGCAGATTGAAAGATAACCTTAGCCGACGAGCAGACTTGTGCCGTCAGCAAGGCGGGTCACACTTCGAACAGCTCCTGAAGTATGTTTAAGCTACGTGTTGTATTGTAATGTTTCTGACCGGTGATTGTTTTTTATTTAAACACTTAGGTAGTGTCCCGGTGATTGTTATTATTTTAATAAATCATTTAAATGTTTTCGAACTTTTTAATTGATTTTAATACTAAACGTAAACTAAAAGATCAGTGTTTCAAAGTAAAAGATCACTTTTTATAAATCGTAGGTAATCTACCACATCGTTCTTTCCTAGATGGTTGTCTTGTTAAGTGCGTAGGGTGACCATGATACTAAAGTAGAAAATTATGTTGTATTTTTTTTTTGTACTATTGGAAAATTTATTGATTTAGGCACTCTAATCTGCAGTGTTGCATTCCTAATTAAGTAGCAAGTCTTGTTTTAGTTTGGTGCTACACGACCCCGATGTCACCCTGTATAAGTATTTGTATATTATATATATCGTTGTCTGAGTACCCACAACACAAGCCTTCTTGAGCTTACCGTGGGGCTCAGTCAATCTGTGTAGGAATGTCCTATAATATTTATTTTATTTTTTATTAGTTTGGTACTTGTCAATTTTATTTGCTTTTTTTCGCAACACTCCAAGGACAATGAATGAATACAAAATAAAGTAGGAATACTATTATTAGTCTTCTTTTTATATTTTAATGACTTCTGCTCCATTAATTATTAAATTACTGAGATTTGTTCTAGTTTTATTTTTTGAATTAATTTCACTTGCGTTTCAATTAATTTACAAATAAATTACATTCATATATACGTAGCTTAGTTTTGTAGAATAAGTACTAACCATATTTTAAACTATTTATATTATAACTATTTACTAAGAATAATGATCTCAATTGGTTTAAAAAAAATGAGATGAAATTATCGATATCGATAAAATTTTGCGTCTAAGCCTAGCAATTTTGCGACAAGAGAGTTATAGTTTCTAGATCGGTAGGGGGTGTGAAGTTTCACATCAATCCGTCGCAACCCCGCTGGTTCCGTAAAATTATAGCGGCAAATAACGATTTACAGCTTTTTTTCTTGTCTGTTCTCTTGAATTACAGACAGTAAAGAAACATGAATCACGATTGTTTTTTATGATTTTAATTAAAAAAATACGTGTTATGCTACACCCAATTAACAAAATTAATAGAATGTTTTTCGATAATTTACTCCGTTTAAAAAAATGGGATGGTCTACGGTCAAACATTTACATTTTACTTATAGCAAATAAATTATAGTACCTCAAATCATTTCTGCTAGCCAAAATCGAATATTTCTAAGAACTTCATAACTGTAAACGAGTGAACAACGTAACATTAATTTGACAGTTGGCCGTTTAGCGAATTACACAAGTCTCTCTCGACCTGTCAACTGTCAAAGCTTGACCGGGCAATTACGTGGGAATCAAGACGCAACTGCTCGCTGGCATTTGTGTTTGACAGAACTTGACAGCCACTTGCGTGGGACCGGCCTCAATGTGTATGTAAAGTTGACACGGAAGAGCTAAAGAGATGTTAAGTTCATTACACGTTAAAGCATTCGTTAAATTTGATTGTATGGGAAGTTCCATAGACCTCTGCTGCGTGACGATGATGAGTCTGTCAAAAGTGGTTGATGCAACTGGCCCTTAAAGTGCTTATTTAAAAGATATAGTTAACTATACCTACTATAATTTATATAAATAATAAATAAAAAGCATTTCTTCTTTGAATCATGCGTAATAATTTATTAATTTGATTTTGAGTTTTAACGTTTTACAAAACGTTTTTATTTTTTGTTGCATGCATTGTGTCCTTAAAAGTAGGTACCTAATTATAGTTCTTTTGTGTTTGTAATTTTGCGCCGCCTACAACTTCTCTGCTTTGCCTAAAGGTTGACTGGTAGAGAATGCCTTATGGCATTAAGTTCGCCTATTGTACGTTGTGTTTCTTTGTTCAATAAAGATTAAATAAATAAATAAATAAAACACAGTTTAAAAAATATATTTTTAGTTTTAACGTAGGTGCTACACAAAAACCGTCGCGAAGTTTTTAAAATCAGTTCTAAGTTCTCATATTTTTAAATGTATCTGTACTTATCTACATACTATGAAAACAGTTATCATAGTTAAGACTCAAGAGACTTTAGATTTAAGCTACGATTACATATTAATAAATTATCAGTATCTGTTTCTATTAGTAAATTTGATCACGTACCTAAATAATAAATCGAATTGGTAATTTACAACTGTAAATTAAATAAGTAATTTAAAATTAGGTACAAGTAAGTATTTTTAGGAGGTATTCAGTTGCAACGTTAAATTACATACTTACATATTTAATTTATTTTCCATTAATTATTTTAGTAGGCAACTACCTAATTTATAATGAACCATATTTTTTTACCTACGCTAAGCGATAATAAACAATAGGTAATATATCTATAGATAAAAAACCGGCCAAGAGCGTGTCGGGTCACGCTCAGTGTAGGGTTCCGTAGTTTTCCGTATTTTTCTCAAAAACTACTGAACCTATCAAGTTCAAAACAATTTTCCTAGAAAGTATTTATAAAATTCTACTTTCGTGATTTTTTTCATATTTTTTAAACATATGGTTCAAAAGTTAGAGGGGGGGGACGCACTTTTTTTTCCTTTAGGAGCAATTATTTCCGAAAATATTAATATTATCAAAAAACGATCTCAGTAAACCCTTATTTATTTTTAAATACCTATCCAACAATATATCACACGTTGGGGTTGGAATGAAAAAAAATATCAACCCCCACTTTACATGTAGGGGGGGTACCCTAATAAAACATTTTTTTCCATTTTTTATTTTTGCACTTTGTTGGCGTGATTGATATACATATTGGTACCAAATTTCAGCTTTCTAGTGCTAACGGTTACTGAGATTATCCGCGGACGGACGGACGGACGGACGGACGGACGGACGGACGGACGGACAAACAGACATGGCGAAACTATAAGGGTTCCTAGTTGACTACGGAACCCTAAAAAGGTAATTAATGTCATAAATGTTGATGTTTATTTAAAGAGATTACCTAAATTTAATTATTTGATTAAATATGATTAGTGTCTTACTAAGTATTTCAGATTAAAGGAAATTAACGACGGATAACAGAGAGATACGGTACCTAATCTTTAATTTAGATTCACGTGCACGTACTTACCTATTTTATTATTTAAATGACAGGCAATAGCCAATGTATAAAATGAAATAGAGTAGGAAATTGCATAACTGGAGGTTTTTAATATGACTGGTACCTATACCTCCCTATTAACTAATAAAATGTAGAACGATCACTTAAAAAAGGGAACATAATATCGATAACTATGTTTATCGATAAGGCAATCCCTAACGGTCATTAGATTAGCCTCTCAGAATAAGATGTTTTATTCTCAGCCACTTAATTAAGTTAAATGCAATTTATTAAAACCAAATTAAATTAGCTTGAAGATAATATTGCAATAATTATGATACAAAATAAATAAATATTTTGCCTTAGTCAATTTCAAGATTTTGCATAATTTTGTTAATAACCTAATATTAACCCTTCCAAGTCCCGCGGCAGAAGCTACCCCGCGACGGCGTCGGCGTCGTCGTCGGCGAAAAGTCAACTTTTTACAAAGTCTACAAAAGTTATAAAACAAAACCATCCCACTTCTGAGTTTTTGACTTTGCGTAGGTGACATGTGGCTTATCAAAAATGTTACCAGTTAAAGGACCTGGCTGCTGGGACTTGCTTCAAGTCTAGTAAGAAAATGTGAACCGACGACGAAACCTCGACGGCAAATTTATTTTTCAATAGTGATCCAGATTTTGATAGAATCGTATTTAAAATAATCCCTTGGTATAACAAAAATAACATCCCTAACTTTAGTAACAACAATTTGGACTCACCTCCTGGAAACCTATGTGGGAATATCCTTCCATGTCTGTTGATGAGCCAGGGGTAGAGCTGGTAGGATTCTCTAGGTACAGGGGCGGGGTGCGGCGGCGGGTGCGGGGGGAGCGGCGCGCCGAAGCCCTGCTGCTGGTGCGCGAGCGCCGCCGCCAGCGCCGCGCCCTGGAAGTGCGCCAGGAACTGCTGGTGGTGGCTCTGCGCCTCCAGGTACGGCAGCCTCTTGAGCTCGGGCGACGGAAACACCGCCGGCAACGCGCTCGGCCGCAGCAGCGGCCGCGGGGACGGGCTCCGCGGAGACGCCACCGGCGACGGCGACCCCGGGCTCGCCAGCGGAGGACTCGCGTGCTTCGGTGGCCCCCCGCCCACTATACTGTCTATACTAAAACCGATCTTCGGCTTCGACGGCACCGCCAGCACAGGGGTCGGTGCGAGAGGCATCATGCTTTCACGAGTCACAAACACTTAGCACTGTCACAGAGCACAATCCATGGTGACGCGCGATACGAACGCCAACGCGGCGCGCGGCCGAATGACTACCGCGCCCGACGCCCGGCGAGGGAAAAAATAACGAACATGGACGCCGAGTGTGTGATTGGTCGCCGTTTTCCAATGGGCGTCGAGCTGCATTTGAAATTTAAAGCGTCGCGTTCCGATTGGTCGGTCAGATCGGGGAGGTTGTGTTTGAATTTGGAATGCTTTCGCGATGGGCGGTTGGAGCCGGGAGCTTGCGTGTAAGCCTGCCGCGGACGGGCGGCAGTCGGTGCGAGGCGGCGCGGGGGCCGCACCGGCTCCGCGTTTTGGTCGGGTTACCAATCAATTAAGCCCCGGATTGGGCTTGCTCGTTTTGGGCCCGCTGCCTCCGCATTCGAAATAATACACTTTAATTAACTCCGATAGTTTATTAACTTAATACCGCGAGATAAAGAATTTTTCAGCGATTTCTCTTAGAAACAATTAATTCGCTTGTCCCGCCATTTTGGCATTTCTAATTATTTTTATCGTCGATATGAGCCGCATATTGTTGAATTATTTTTTAATGAAACGCGATAAGGATTGAATTTCACGCAAATTTTACGCCATTATAAACTAAATAGTGTTTGGTAAATAGTTTGATTTTTTAATTAAAATTGTTTTGTGTTTTGTAGCGCTGGACGGCTGTGATTAGTTATTGTTTGGGAAATGTATGCGTTCCGCCATCTTACATTTAATTACGTTACATTATGTATGTAGATAAATTACTTTGAGAATGTGGGTAATGTTGGTCCAAGTTAACTCTGTAGCGGTTTTGACAGCGCAAAGCGTGACAGTATTATTTGAAACGTTATATCACATTATATCTATCTACCTATTTAGGAACCTACTTTTACGCTTTCTGAATTCTTCTTCCCTACAATAAAAATATCATGTAGGTATTATAAATTTATTATACGCGATATAATCCGTTTTCATAGTTTTATTTCAAGAATATTATCATACTGATTATTTAAATCCATTTCTACTAAAGTGTAGGTACTTCATTAATAAATCATTTTTATTGCGAATATATATTTTTGGCGTTCCGTAGGTAATGAAATGAAATGAAATATTTATTTTCCAAGTAGGCATATTACAATGCGCTTATGAACGTCAAATAAAGCTGGTATTATAAGTATGTGCATACCTATACCCACCTACCAATCTATCCCTACCTAACGTTTAGGTACCTAATAGGTACCTAATACCTATATAAAATTTTATGACATCACTCATTAATTACTACCTACTCTCTTTCAAGGGGTAGTGTAGGTAAAACCTCATTTGTACGGTAATCTAATATGTTGGTACCTACATCAATTACCTATAACAATATTACTATTGATAACAACATTAATAACGGGACTTAATCGTCCTGAGTAAAAGCGAAATAAATGGAAATGGCGCTGACTGAAGAACTAAAATAATAAATAATATGTTTTGAATTATAAACAGTATCTAAGATAGGATTTTAACTACCTATAGGTACCTAAAACACGCATGAGACTCAAACATAAATAGGTATTTAAAATAAACTCTAAGCGGCCGGGCTACTCGCGTTTTATTTTATTACCTACTTACCTAAGTGGACATTAAGTTCATAACCATCATAACCTTATTTATTTAGAAATTGAACAGAATACGATATAAAACTTACGCTAATTAATAATATGAATAATAAACAAATAAAACTATAACATTAAAACTAAAATAATACCGAACCAAATTTATTTAAGGTCAGGTGGGGTAAGGGAAACATACTTCATTTTTTATATTTTACATCGAGCTCTAATCACTTTATTTAATGTCGTATATTCATCTTGACCGACACAAAGTATGCTTCTTTAAGTCTGCTTTCTAGGGCGAAATTAATTTTTAAACTAGCTTTATTGCATGTAGCTGTAAATTTATAAAATGTTTAGGCTGGTCCTGCCGTTTCCCTTTCCCGAGTTTTGGGGTAAGGGAAACACTTCGCTAAAATCTTAAAGTATTGCTGCTAGTGTGGATTATACCGGCAACGTAAATTAAAAACAACATCACCAATCAAATGGAGACTTTGGTTCTTTGACATATAGTTTAAAATAGAAAATATTTACATAAATTGAAATTCGGGGTAAGGGGGGGGGGTATATGGGCTTGAGACAGGGGTGGTTAACTAAAAATTATAATTGTTTTTGAAGATTTTTTTACAAGTTTTTTTCGAAAATTCAAATTTCAGTATTGCAAATTAAAAAACGACTATTAATTATTAGTAATTATTCGTATTTAAAATACTGAAGCTTGGATCAATACAAAATTTCTGTACTTATAGAATATGTGTCTCTGAAAATGTTCATGACCCCTGAAATCGGGAAAAGGAAACATATGTTCCACTTACCCCGGCTATGGTAGTTTCCGTTACCCCGGTATGTCATTTGTAGGTTGTGTTATGAATCACGTTGAATTTTCATATTTACAGCATAGTTTTCTCAAATTCAAATACCAGACATGAACATTAAACATATAAAGGAATATTTACAGATATCAAAAGTCTTCGGACATGACTTTTTGCTACCCAAATCACTACACAAATAATACTCGTCCAACTCGTGGTCTTGTAGCACGACAACTGATTTTTTGTTTTTGTCAAGGACGCACACTCCTTAGAGCTAGCGCTATTTTTGTTTTTGTTTCGGAACTAAATCCTAGGTAGTACCTTACCGACCACCAAATGACCCAGCTACAGTCTATGAATTCAGAGTTACCGATCAGTGTTTCCCTTCCCCCATAGTCCCCCTTACCCCACCTGACCTTAGTTGTTAAGTTTATGGAGATTAAAATAAATCATGGTGTAAATTATTAAACATAAAAATAAAACTAAATAACAAATAACGTATAAAAATACTTAACTACAAAAATAAAATAAAATAAAACAGTTAATACAAAGACAAAACTCCGTCCAATAGTTATTTAGCACAGGATGCTGGCAAAGGAACAATTTTAGCTCTTTTAGATTTTTCGCGTGCATTCGACTGTATCAACATATCTACTCTACTTTCTAAATTAGCATATTATGGTTTTAGCGATAGCTCGATTAAGTGGTTTGCAAGCTACATGAGTAACCGAACACAATTTGTCCAAGTGCACGGCGCGGACGGCTTAACCATCACGTCGGAGTCTCTTCCAGTATCCAGAGGGGTGCCACAAGGCTCAATTCTGGGCCCAGTGTTGTATAGTCTATACAGTGCAGATATCATATATAACATAAGACACTGTCAATTCCATATATATGCCGATGACATACAGCTCTTCATATCGTTCAAACCAGAAGACATGCAACAAGCTGTTGATAGTTTAAATGAAGACCTACACCGCATTAACAGCTGGTCAGAAAAGAATAGCTTGGTACTAAACCCGACGAAATCTAAGTTCCTAGTACTGGGTTCAAAAAAGCAAGTTAGCCGTATTATAGCTTCTAATCCTCAAGTAAGCATTTCAGGAAAACATGTGGAGAGGGTTTCAGAAGCTCGCAACCTAGGCCTGCTCATGGATAGCTTTCTACATTTTGAGAACCACATTTTGGAAACCGTAAGGAACTGCTTTTATAGACTAACTGTCCTATACAAAGTTCGTAACTATCTCAGTGTTGATATGCGTATAAAACTGTGTGACACACTCATCTTGTCGAAACTTAATTATGCCGACACTGTATATGGTAACTGCTTACTCTCTCAAACTAAAAAAGTCATACAAAGGCTACAAAATGCCTGCACACGTTTTTGTTTTCCAATACCCCCGCGATCCCACATTACCCCGCATCTCAATAAAAATAATTTATTAAATATGAATGGTCGTCGTACCCTGCATTTTGCTACACTATTGTTCGGTATCGTCAACACTAAGAAACCCTCATATTTGTACAATAAAATTTCTTTCTACCAGCGACGTGTCAGGCGTAATCCTCGACTGATCTGCCCAAGGCACAATACCGCAGCATTTCGTGGCAGCTTTCGTTACGCTGCCACGAAATGCTGGAACAATCTTCCACCACCAATTTGGGAGAGCACTACAGTTAGTGGATTTAAGGCAAAACTAAAAATACATTTAATGGCACAACAAGGTGTTGCTGCCCAATGGCATCAGTCTAAATAGCTCGAATAATAATTATATTACTATTAAGCCGCAAGTAGCTGTGTACTTACTGGTAAATAGCATAATTATATTACCTATATATATATAGAACGCTGGAACAATCACATCCTTAATATTTATAAATTAATATAATCCCTATTTATAATATACGTATGTATGTATCACCCAATTGTATTACTTAAGTCGCGCAATATGCCGTCCCGCACTCCTCGCTGGCTCCACAGAATACCAGCGCCGTTGGCAACGCCTAGTCGTGCCAACTGCATTGCTGAGTGGAGACCATTTCAGCTTCACATATTCTTTTCATCTGTTTGTATTGTTTTCTTCTTCTAGATTTTATAATTGTTTCTTTGTACTTTATTTGTTATTATGTAATGCAATAATGTGTGTTGCCTGAATAAACATTATTCTATTCTATTCTATTCTATTTGAAACATATTTAAAGGGTAAAGGATTATACGAATATGTTAACTAGGCAATTCATGTAGTTGTCTCTAGGTACTAGGTACTTAACCAAAATGAAATTGCACTTTTTTCTCTTAAATTATATGAAAATGATAAGAATATTCATTTGAACTATAGATAGACTTAATTCTCTATTCTGTATGATATACCTAACCACAATTTCTATATAGGTACCCAATTTATTTGAAGGCATACATATTAAAATTCGTAACTAACTGGTAATTCTATAATTTTTTTTTTTTAATTTCGTGTTTATTTATACCAGAATCATCTCTTGAGGGTTAAAAATTTTCATTTAAATTACTAAATATTTCCACAATAAATAAAAAACAGCCTTTATGGTGGTCAGGTACTCTACCTATATTTTTGCAGGTCGCTTTTTTAATATTAAGTTATTAAGATAACTGGGATAATTTTGTATCTTTTTGTGCTTATGTATTAAGTAGTCTATACTGATTAGTATAGACTAGGTAGTGTCCGTTTCATTCCGTATTCCCCCTACGTACCAACTATACTAATACATATATCTAATATTTATTATTGCACTCTATGAAGGTCGAATAAAAGCTTGTTTAAAAAAGCCGATTATCTGATTGGAAATGAGCGATCGAATCGAACTCTAATTGGCAAAATTTGGTCCATGTTTTTCTAACAAGAATGATGACTTTAAAATACTTCGCACAAAACATTTTTTTTTAGAAAATTAAGTAATTTTCTAAAGATTTTAGATAAGTATACGCAATGCACCAATTATAATATACATAACAATTTACCTATGTAGGTATATTGTTACCGATTTTAATTTTACTAACCTATAGATATTATTTAATTTAATTTTGTACCGCTTTGAAAGTAGGCTACATTTTGTAGCCAGCTAGTAGATATGATTTTCTATATGTTATTAGGTAAGTTGTGCGAATGGTGTGGCAAAATTGAGAGCAACAATAACATGCCACTACAATTTACTCAATTTCACAGTTCAATAAAAAAAAACTTTATAAATTCCACGCTATTTAGATATATATGTCAGTAAATAATTAAAAATTACACACGGTTAGAGGACTGCCTAATATAAATTTTCTTGCAAGAATATTTATTTACGATATCTTATAAGAATTATTTGTTATAGTTGCCTAACTGCTACATATTCATCTATGATAGCAGCAATAATTAAATAACCAATGCCAAATAGAAACTACCGCCAATGCTAATTATCATAGAGTTTTTTCAGCCTCAAAGCCTAACACTTTTGTCTGCGCTGCCCTACCGATGTTGTTGATCTCTTACGTGTAGGTTATTTTCCCAACTGGGTACCTACAATACAATCTAAGTATTAGTCCGTTTTCACATTACCCGATCCGACATCGGATGTCGGAAGGATTTCTGTAGAAAAAATCCAAGATGTATATATTGGGGTATCGGTCCTACATCCGATATCGGATCGGATAATATGAAAACGCACTTAGATAACGTTGAAAAGTTAGACCCACTTTTATAATTTGGTTAAACGCGTTAAATCCGTAAAATATTTAGGCATCACGACATGAATGTAAAGAAACCTACTTCCTTTTTACATCAATAGTTTGTGAGTTTGTAACTAGATATATTATGTATTCCAATTTCAGGTCCAGAATGGTAGGTGGAGAGGAATTTCATGGTCAGGGTGTCTGAATGAGAGTCTGGGGTCTTGAATTTGACCACGGGAACCTCAGCCAAAAAGATCTTCAATTTAACTGTGTGACCCCCTCTAACAGGAAAGCAAACACACGCACAGGCGTACTCGTATCATGAGGTTCGAAATGACGTTTGCGCTATCGAATGACGAAAAAAATTATAAAACTATACCGCAGCATATTTTGAAGTGTCGAAAAATCATTATATGCTGGATCCTTGAACTAGTCTGCCGTTTAATATTTATTAAATAATTTACAATTACCACTGATCTCCACTTTACATACCTGCCTACGTATTGTCCGATTATTGAAAGAACAAACAAGCCCAGAGGTGTGTCGGAGACTAGCGCCGAGAGCATCGAATTATCGCGTCGTGACCGAATTTGAATACTGACCGCGTTGCTACATCGATTACAGCACCCAGAGCTGGCCAATGTACCGTACCGGTAGGTATGCAGAATGGTCCCAGTTTTATTGATAAGTACACTCTAAAAAAATTAATTTTGGTTGCTCCTATCAATATTTTGATAGTCGTACTCAAGCATCTTGATTCCATAAGAATCAAATAAGGTACTTTTGATTGCTCTTATTTTTGCAACGTAACGTTTGAGCCAATTAAGATCTTGTTCAATAATTACATGAAAAATAATTATGCTAACTAAATTACCTTAGTAAGTTCAACTAAGGATTCAATCAACCTAAGATGTTACATAGCTTTATGACTAACAAGTTAATAATTAATTGATTTAAGGGGTACAATGGTTAGGAATAATAAAACACCAAAGTTATTAGTTCAATTCAATCATACATTCCCTTATTGTTTTTAGTATTCAGCTTTATTTGAATTATATAACATCGTAATTATTGTAGTGATTAAGTTAACGTCAACTAAGAGAAAACTGCTCTTTGTTGGTCTTAATTTTTTAGAGTGTACTCTGATGCTGAAAAAAACTATATAAAAACTTTTTTTTTTTAGTAAGTATTGAAAGAATAAAGAAGCCTAAATAAGTGTCTAGAGCGATAGCATCGAGTTATCGCGTCGCGTCGTAGCCGTAAATATTTGAATAGGTCTGACCGGCAGAATGGACAACATTTTTATCAGGTTTAGATACTTATTTTGATTAAAAAAAACTGTATACAATTACAAACAGGCATAGGTTATGCAATTTAAGTAGGTAGGTACGCCCATTTTCTGAGTAAGTATTGAAACACCATTTAGGTGTCATAGCAGGCCACCGCAAGGTAAGCCACCGTAGCTTATGGATGCCTGCGACTCCAGAGTTATTTACCTCCCTGCGCAAAGCAGCAGCAGAGTGATATGTATAAGTATATGGTTTGTATGTATATATGCATGTATTTATCTATATAAGTAAGTATATCGTCGTCTAACACCCATAGTACAATCTTTGCTTAGTTTGGGGCTAGGTTGATCTGTGTAAGGTCCCCCAATATTAAAAAAAAAAGGTACCTAGATATTACATTTCTTAAGTATTCTCATCATCATTCTCTTGTCCTCTTCCCATTATTTGGGGTCGGCGCAGCAGTTTTCCTCCTCCATCCCTCTCTATCAGCCGTCATCTCTATACTAACACCTTTCACACTCATATAATTATTATCATTGTTCACACGTTCCATCCATCTTTTCTTAGGCCTTCCACTACCGTTGTCGCCATATCTACCACTCGTTTTATAACATATCTTTCACCCCTCCGCATTCTAACTTGTTAAAAAAAGCTGCTTAAGCTTAAATAAATAGGTAATAGGCTACTTGACCCTTTTCTAAAGTCTGTCTTATATGATTAAGTACTGTCCAATTAGCCGAAATAAAATATTACCATATTTTATCATGCTGACTTACAAACAGCAGAAAATATTTTTGAAGTATACTTTTACGTAATCAGGCGAAAACAACACAGTCATGTTAATCTATAGATTAGCTGTGCATCAGGTCATTCTACTCGAAAACAACATTTTCTGACTTTTTAAGTATGAAGGCATAAAGTTCAATATGTCAGTGATTGTTTTGACATGCAGTAAGGTTCGAATTCGATGACGTCACTACATCGCTGACAGCGTTTTCGGTGGCCAAAATAATTAAAAAATTACACACATTTTAAATCGAAAATACGTAGTCATCATACACTTTTAATACCCAAAATCTATAAATATTGTTTTTTTATGTCAAATACTGCAGAAGACAATCATTTATTGTGCTAAATTCGATTATTCGTTAGCCTATTACCTAAGTGTTATTTGAATGGTCAATTTTTACGACGGATTCAGACTATTCAGAGCAAGTTCTGTGCAAAAATCTTACCGGTACCGGTATATTTGTGTGTAATACTGGTACCACTGGTACCTATAGTGTAGCATCCCTACATCGTGCCCCAATTCTGTAGCATCAAATACCCACGAGTAGTTTAGGAGTTCTGCTCCCTAATCACGGGACTTTTATCACCTGCAACTGCAGACTCCGGCAAAAGTGGCCGGTAATGATACCTGCTCGAGTCGGAGGTCGTGGGGGGGTTAACTATTAGTTGACTAGCTGTTCCTACATGAAGAAGTACTAACGTAAATATGGGCTTTGGTGTCATTCTACCTAAATTGCTTAATGCCTAATTCACTAATTCGCTAAAATTTTAAATAGCCATGGTGTTAATATAAATCCTTAATAACAAAATAAATTATTTTTAATATTGTTTTTTATAGTAATAATTTTAATCTGAAAGTTGGAAATTGTAAACTAATATTATTAATTATTGACGGAAAATAATAAATGTAGGAGTAATGTAATACTTTCACAGCTTGATATTCTTTTATTTATTGTAATGTATTTTTTTTAGTTTTAAGACAGTTTTTTATAAGACAGTGCTACGCCCTTGCAGGGTGACCATGTACCTAATCTATGTTATGTAACACCTCTTGTAACCATGGTTTTGCATGAAATAAATGAAATGAAATGAAAAAATGTCTCACTGATAAAATGACAAATAATCATAATGACTTTTTCGTAAAACCACCATTTCACGAATTGCCTAAAAGTTCAAATACCGAATGAGATATAATTAGGGCTAAATTGACTAAATTCTAAAATAGCGTAAGTCTAGAATACCGGAAAAGCAAAATGTTACGGTCTCAAAATGCTTAATTTTTTTCAAGATACAAGTGGTTATTAGTATCCATGATAAGCGATTACAGAGGTTAAGGTCTGAGCGATGAAACTTTATGAATTTTAGGTATGTTGGTACTTAAACATTAAATAAATGTCATATACAAAGAAAAAGTGACCAAAGCCTCCAGTGCTCCGAGCTGGAGGCTTTGGTCACTTTTTCTTTGTATATGACATTTATTTAATGTTTAGAACATAATAGTAGTGTTACTACTTAAAATAACAAGTTAAAATATTTTCTATGAAAGTAATTTAATTTGTTCTTAGAGATTTTGGTACTTAGTTGTTTTAATAACCTAACCACAAAATAAAAATTTTGAAAAAAAACCCCCGACCGCGACATAGTAGACCGATTTTCATGAAATATGGCCTATAAAACGATTAGGTGTTTTATCCTCAAACGAGTACTGGTTACTAATTATACTGTAAGTACACTGTTTTCGACCAGGTACATTTAATGAAAATATTGGTAGGTATATTCTTGTTGGTACATATGGCTGTCTGGTAGTAATTTCGGCTATGTATAAGTACAGTTTAATATATTTGGAGTACAAGTAATAAGTATAAGTAATTTTACCAACATCTCTTAAAAATATCTCAGCCCGCGACCTTAGTAATAATAATAAAAAAGAGAAATGATCAGATTTTTAGTCAGATCTGACTCGCCTTTTATTCTGATTCGCATACTGACCAAGCAACCAATCTCTTTTGCAATACAGTGAGGAAATTTATTATAAAATCTACCAAAATATTGTAAAGCCTGAGCGGACACAGGAAAGTGATAATGTTGTGGATCCTTGCGAGTACGTAACATAGGTATCACTTGTGTCTCCGCACAAACTCTATGTTTTTAACCCCCGACGCAAAAACGACGGGGTGTTATAAGTTTGACGTGTCTGTCTGTCTATCTGTGTGTGTGTCTGTTTGTGGTACCGTAGCTCCCGAACGGATAAACCGATTTAGATTTAGTTATTTTGGTCTGAAAGCTGAGTTAGTCAGGAGTGTTCTTAGCTATAGGTATTTCATGAAAATCGGTCTACTATGTCGCGGTGGTCGGGGGTTTTTTCTAAATTTTAATTTCGTGTTTAGGTTATATCATAATGGCTCAGTCAATCTCACGACATTTCCCACAGCATTTGTATGTACGTTTTAGAATCGAGCCTTGTCTAAAAGGAACAAGAGCAAAGCGAGGGCTCCCGAATTACGCATACTTACGGAGTAACAGCATGAAATACACGGATTGAGAAATGGCACTGGGTCGAATCGGGCCCCAAGTAATGAACTCAGGAACAACGATATACTCGGGTAATGGCCGTAGAGCTTAGACACACTCACGTATACCGATATCGATAGAAATACCTAATATAATTAATTAATCACTGACTTGCTGGGTCCCAAAAGATGATCTAGGAAGCAACGATAAAGTCGAGTAAATAGCCGTAGACAAAAGTGCACACATCGATATTTAAGCAACTTTGATTTTAGATCAGCTAGGAATCAAGAACCCATGCTGATAATAACAAAGAAAGGCTAATAACGAGGATTATTAGAAGGCCAGCCAGCATTACAATTTTTTAAGTATTCTAAACACATTAGGTATACCAACTTACAACATTATAGTAAAAGGGGTGTTGCCATGAATGCATATCCTACATTTTGCTATATTATTTGAAGAACCTGTTTATATCAAATACAATCATGTAGATCTCAACCTGGGTATCGACATGCCGATCGTTGCAATATATCGACAATATCCTACCGACACCGGCCCGCCCCTAGCGGAATCGATCATAAAAGTGTCGCAGAACAATGGCTGCGGGTGGGCGCCGCGGGCGGTCCTTCCCTAATTAATTAACTATCGATATTATTCGATATGCCCACTGCCCACCTCACTATTTAAGGGCGATATGCTGCCAAAGTATGCGGATTTAGGACTATTCAATTGATATTTTTAAGACTTGGCAGATTCTTATAAATTTCTAATACTTTAGTAATGAAGAGCGTGCGAGCATTTCCCACTCATTTGGTCTTGCATGTGTAATGGCTATCAGACAATCATTTGTTTACGTCCTATATTATAAAATCAATTAATACTTAATAAGTATTCTCACACTCCGCAGAATAAAGGCATGTAGACTACCTATCTTAAATGAAATCTTTCAGACCAGACAAATACATACATATGTATTTTCTGTGTATCATGCTCTTAGTTTTATAAGTCGATGTTTAGAACGCACCAAGATATCACGTGACCGACGCGTCCCATCTGTCAACGACACGAACTTGTAACCGTCTCGATAATACACTATGTGAGCTATAATAATTGTTTTATTAAACTAAACAATACATGGCGCAGTCGAATACATCAACGATGTCGATGTTTAACTTGCCAGAAAAATTAAACATATCAGGTAACCTGTCTGAGAATTGGAAAACCTTTGAACAAAATTTGGTTATATATTTAGTAGCGTCCGGTTTGGATAAAAGTGAAGATGCAAGAAAAGTGGCAATTCTACTAAATATCATTGGAGAAGATGGTGTAAAGATCTTTAATAATTTCGGGCTGACGGAGGACCAGAAGGGCAAATATGAAGATATCTTAAAAAAATTCCGAGACTACTGCGAGCCTAAGAAAAATGTTTTACACTCAAGGTTTCTATTTTACAATAGGAAGCAAGAGGAGAACGAACCCTTCGACCAATTTCTCACTGACATAAAGAAATTGGTTAAGAGTTGTAAATTTCAAGCCGAAGATGAGGCTGTTCGAGATAGACTGGTATTGGGCACAAATGACTTAAATACACAGAAGAAAATTGTAATAGAAGGAGATGCTGATTTAGATACCGTTATCACGAAGTTACGACTTGCGGAGTTGGGGCGTCAGCAGGCTGCAGAAGTACAAGGAAAGGTCAAGGTTGACAAGGTTGACAGAAAATTCAATAGTAAACCAATGCCTAATAATATGGTCCTGAAATGTAAATGGTGTGGAGAACAACATGAAAGAAAACTTGAAGTGTGTCCGGCTCGAGGCAAGTTATGTACCAAATGCAATCGGTACAATCACTTTGCAACAGTATGCCGCAGCAGATATGTAAAAGTTATTGCGGACAATAATTTAAAAAATCAAGAAGACAGTGATAGTGAATTTTACTGTGGAGGTGTTCAGAAGGTACGTTCTAAAGAATGGAGACAAACATTATTACTACAAGACACCACAAGTGTCAAGTTCAAGCTAGACACTGGTTCTGATGTTGACTTGATTCCATACAGTGTTTATCAAACACTTAAACAAAGAAAAAAGCTGCAGTTGGATTCTCCTAAATGTAATCTTTATGCTTTCAACAATACAGGAATAAAGGTATATGGCTCTGTATTGTTGGAAGTGAAATTAGTAAATAAATGCTATTTTATAGATTTCATTGTCACGGAGTCACAGTTTGAACCAACCCTTGGCAGAGATTCTTGTACAATGCTAGGTTTGGTTGAAAGAAAATATATCAATAAAATTGACTCATTGGAAAATGACATTGTTACAGGTGATCCACGAAAAAACGAATTAATGGAAAAATATCATGATGTTTTTACTGGGACAGGGAGATTTCCAGTTGAATGCCAAATACTACTGAAAGAAGGATCTGTACCAATTTCAAAACCACCTCATCGTGTTCCTCTAAAATTAAAAGAAAAGCTTAAATCAGAACTTGAACGGTTGTGCCAAAAAGGTGTGATTTCAAAGATGGACGAAGCCACAGAATGGATAAACAGAATTGTTATAGTGGAAAAAGATGAAAATGCCATCCGTGTGTGTTTAGATCCAAGGGATTTAAATAAGTGTATTCTCAAGAAATATTACGAAATTCCAACTATTAATGATTTAAAGTCTAAAATATCTGGAGCAAAATATTTCTCGGTCCTAGACCTGAAAGAGTCTTTTTGGCAAATTGGTCTTTCTGAGTCTAGTAAAAAGCTTTGTACATTTTCAACGGTTTTTGGTACATATAATTTTAATGTTTTACCTTTTGGATTAGATATTTCAGCTGAAATTTTTCAAGAAAACTGTGAAAATTGTTTCAAAAATATTGACAATACATTTATTTATATTGATGATTTTTTAATATATGGCAAAACAAAAGAGGAACATGATGTGGCTTTACAAAAAGTCTTACTAAGGGCAAAAGAATTAAATATTAAATTTAATCTTAAAAAATTTCAGTATCTCCCTGAAATAGTAAAGTATTTTGGTCATGAGATAATTAATGGTTGTTTGATGCCTGATAAAAATAAGGTTAAAGCTATTATGGATTATGACTCACCCTCTGATAAACAAAGCTTACAAAGGTTTTTGGGCATGATAAATTATATGAGAGATTATATTCCAAGATTGTCGGAATTAACAAGTCCATTAAGAGAACTTTTAAAAAAAGATGTAATGTTTCAGTGGGGAGAGAGTCATGAAAAATGCATTGAACAAATAAAAAATATTCTTGTTAGTCCACCCGTTTTAAGAAACTTTGATCCCAAGCAGCCATTGACTATCCAGACAGACAGCTCAAAAAATGCTATTGGTTGTGTTTTAATGCAATTTAAACAACCAGTTGCATTTGCATCTAAAAGTTTAAGTAAGACTGAATGTGAGTATGGTCAAATAGACAAAGAATTTTTAGCCATTCTATATGCCTGTAAAAAATTTCATTATTATATATATGGCAGACATACTGTAGTCCAAACTGATCACCTACCATTAGTTGCATTAATGAAAAAAGAACTGCATTCTATTGCATCTCAAAGATTACGGAAAATTAGATTAAAACTAAATATATATGATATTGATGTTCAGTATGTTAAGGGTTCACAGATGTTGATTGCAGATGCCATAAGTAGAGCATCATCAAAAGCTGATGCCAGCACTCTTGAACAATCACTGGACCATGTTGTTCATACAGTAAATGTAGGTGACAAATTTTTGACAGAGATCATAGAAGCCACATGTAAAGATGCAGTACTATCCCAATTGATTGACTATTATAATAATGGTTGGCCTACAAACATTGATAAAGTCACAGACCTTGTCAAACCTTATTGGAAAATTAAAAATAACATTGCAGTTGAAAATAATATGGTATATTTAGATCATAAGATTATAGTTCCCTCATCTCTTATTAAAACTGTTATGGAAAGAGTACACTCTTCACATTTTGGTATTACTAAAACCATAGGTAGAGCCAAGTCACTTTTCTTTTGGCTAAACATGAAAAATGATATTATTGATACTATAAGTAAATGTCGCTTATGTGAGAAATATAGTGCTAAGAAAGTAAAGGAAACATTATTATTAGATGAAACCACACCATCACTTCCATATAATAAAGTGGGATGTGACTTTCTAAGTTATGGGAATGAAAACTATCTAGTAGTAGCTGACTATTACACTAAGTGGTTTGATCTAATAAAAGTTAATTCAATGACTGCTGCATCAGTTATAAACATTTTAAAAGTCTTATTTGCTACTCATGGTATACCGAGCATTCTCAGAGCTGACAACATGCCATTCAACTCTATTGAATTTAAAAACTTTGCAAAACTGTATAAATTTTCTGTTGTTACATCTAGCCCTCTGTATCCTAAGTCGAATGGTTTTGTTGAAAAATATGTTGGTATAGCCAAAACTATGTTAAAAAAATGTAAAGATGAGAATTTAGATATACACCTTGTTATTTTAGAATATAGGAATAGCCCAGTTATAGGTTCACCATATTCTCCCTCTCAATTGTTATTTAGTCGTTTTACTAAGTCTACACTGCCAATACACGACAAATTGCTTGCACCAAAAGTTGTCACTGATTTTCATAAATATCAAGAAAAAAGAAACATTATAAATAAAACCAATTATGATAAAACTGCTAGACATTATAATTATACTCTAGAAAAAGGGCAAGATGTTGTGTATCGCAGGGAGAATGTATGGTTGCCAGCAAAAATAGTGGGCCTTCACAGTTCGCCCAGGTCATATTTTATTCAGGATGAAAAGGGTACTATTCTAAGAAGAAACTCTTCGCAGTTGAAGCCATCAGCAACTTCCGACATCCCATCAGATGTTTCTGATGTGGTGCCAAGACGATCTGTTGTTATACCTATAGAGAATGGGAACTCAGGGTTGCCTGTGGATTCAGAAAACATTATAGAACCTGGACCTACTTGTGAAGGAAGACCTAAACGTGTTGTTAACCCTCCAGCTTATCTTAAAGACTATGAAACAGATTTACCATAAAGGGGGAAGATGTATCATGCTCTTAGTTTTATAAGTCGATGTTTAGAACGCACCAAGATATCACGTGACCGACGCGTCCCATCTGTCAACGACACGAACTTGTAACCGTCTCGATAATACACTATGTGAGCTATAATAATTGTTTTATTAAACTAAACAATACATTCTGTAATTAAATACCTAAGTCTAACCATAGACATCAGTCTTGAGCTTATTACAGACAATACCTAAGGAATGTCCATGTTCGCCTAAGGGCTAAACTAAACCGCACAACACACGCGGACTTTTCTCTGAAATACGCAGCCTGTTCTACATATTATAGAGACTAGCGACCCGCCCCGGCTTCGCACGGGTACTATACCTACATGTAAACCTTCCTCTGGAATCACACTATCTATTTAAAAAAACCGCATCAAAATCAGTTGCGTAGTTTTAAAGATTTAAGCATACATAGGGACATAGGGACAGAGAAAGCGACTTTGTTTTATACTATGTAGTGATAGTGATAGTGATTATGTTTTCAACGTGCCAGGAGTGATGTTGGTGACGTCATTCCGCTGAAGTAGATGGCCGGCGCGGCGCCACTGTCTCCCGGCAGTTTCGGAGTCCCGGTATCATGCCCCACAAGTCCAACAACATACTAAAACTTGGTAGCGGTTTCCAGATCTGGGAGGCGATTTTTAAAATTCCAGCACACGATTTTGCCGTTCGAAAGTGTATAGAAAACGGCAAAATGTTAATATTTTTGAAAACTGAGCGTTAGAATTTTGGCATTAGTTATTTATTTATTTAAACCTTTAGGAAACAAACAGGTAAAACAATACATATAGTAAAATCAGATTTCACATTCACAAGCCACACTGTTTCCACTAATGAATAATAGCAGTTGCTCAATGTTGCTCAGAAGTTGACATTATAACAATTTAAGTTTAGCACATGCAAAACTCAAGTATCTACAATAAAATTATAGAAAACTATATTATTAACTTTAATATTCACCAAATTTGTTTTCTATCATGCAGAAACGTCTGCGAGCGATATTACATATTTTTAAATTAAAGGAAAAATGGAAAAATTCACACCTCCGGCAGGACTCGAACCTGCGACCTTTGGCCTTGCCGGGGCCATCGCGCTCCCATTTAAAAAAACCATCATTCAAAAAATAAATCATAATTCATTTTAAAAATATTTAATATTCACCGTTTTTAATTCGGTATAGTTGAATTGAAATCGCTGGTAGTGGAGATATTATGAACGAAATTGTCGAAATCGAATGGTCTATTAGTAAGGCGGCGGAATTGAAAAAAGTCGTCTAGTTTTGAAGTTGACGTGACTGGAGAGTATACTGCTGACAAGTGGTATCGTTGTGATCGGTAGATTTTACTGAGTACGAAATAATAACTTGTCGCATTCTCAGACTGTGGGGGGGTTAACTATGACGTCACAAAGATCGTGGTCCCGGGTTTAAATTTTTTGCCAATTTGTCTAGAACCCCTTATCCAATTTTGAAAAATGAGGTGTCGATTGAAAGCGTATAACATGCTGATTAAGATTTCTTATATGTGAAAAGTATAGTTTTGTTAGTTATTTTTTAATTAACAATAATGCAAAAAATACTTTTTTTTACTCTCTTTTTTGATTTTTGTGACTCAAAAAGGCAATGAAAACGGCCACTTAGCTAAAAAATATGTTACATAAATCATTTAACTACATTATTAGGCTATCTGTTGCTTTTTAAATTTCTACGATCGGATAATAAATAAGCAAACTACAACCACATACCTGTAGGCGGGGAGTACCGCTTGACTTGACACGCGTTCCCATACATTCTGCGTCTACCAAATTACACCTCGCGCAAAATTCGTTTCAAGCAGATATACCTCTAATCTTATTCATCGTAACCTACCAATATTGGTATCATTTGAAAGTACAATTAAAGCACTTTAAGAAACAATGTCAATCATTTTCTTAAAATCAATAATCGCCAGTCTGCGGTGGTTACAAAGGAAAAAAGTGGGTATGCAATTTGACTGGTTTCCTAGGTTTGATACCCTATACGAGTTTAAAAGGGGAGGTAAAGGTGACATATGGGTTGTTCTCTGGCCTAAAAGCTACACAGAGGGTCAGGGGAGAAAAAAACTAGGGTTTAAGTTTAGTTTTAAGTTATTTTTTCTTTTAATTGTTGATTTTATTGTGTTTAATTTTTTTGGAATTTTATCAAGGATACACGTTGGTTTCTTTTGCTGAAAATTCCCTTTTTTATGAGAAATGTTATGAATTTCATGGCATTTTCCGATAGAGACTAAAATTAACTTTCAAATAAGGCCACATAAGTCATACTTTTACTTATATAATATTAAGGGTAATACCAAGTAATACCGTTTGAACTCAAACGACTTAGAGGTGCGGTTTTTTGACCCAGTAGGTATTAAAAAGTAATCGTAAAATCAAAACGATTGGACTTCGGTCGTTATACACATTAAATCACTAAAATGAAGTTACCTATAACGTTTTAGTAATTATAATCCTCACTTTTAGCCACTTTTCTCAAAACATAATTATTCAACAGAAGTCAAGATAACATTAAGAGCATATTTATTATTAATAATGCGTTATAAATATGAAATAGTTGTTGAGGTACACTTGTTAAACTAGTACATGCAGCTCCTGCAAATACACTCAGTGTCAAAAAAATCACACATCTCAATCGTTTGCGTTGAAGCAGTATTGACCCACATATTAGAGAGCAGGGCACGCAGGCCGCCTCGTAAGACTATGTGTGGCACTGAGGAACCAGTGAAGTCAGGCCTATGGATTGCTACACTGCTGTCCCGCTTGCACTACTTCGCCGGGGCTATTACCCTTAATATTATATAAGTAATAGTAATGTGGCGGAAAATGCCATGAAATTCATAACATTTCTCATAAAAAAGGGAATTTTCAGCAAAAGAAACCAACGTGTATCCTTGATAAAATTACAAAAAAAATTAAACAATAAAATCAACAAATAAAAGAAAAAATAACTTAAACCTAAACTTAAACCCTAGTTTTTACTCCCCTGACCCTCGTGTGTAGCTTTTAGGCCAGAGAACAACCCATATGTCACCTTTACCTCCCCTTTTAAACTCGTCTAGGGTATCAAACCTAGGAAACCAGTCAAATTGCATACCTACTTTTTTCCTTTGTAACCACCGCAGACTGGCGATTATTGATTTTAAGAAAATGATTGACATTGTTTCTTAAAGTACTTTAATTGTACTTTCAAATGATACCAATATTGGTAGGTTACGATGAATAAGATTAGAGGTATATCTGCTTGAAACGAATTTTGCGCGAGGTGTAATTTGGTAGACGCCGAATGTATGGGAACGCGTGTCAAGCGGTACTCCCCGCCTACATGTATGTGGTTGTAGTTTGCTTATTTATTATCCGATCGTAGAAATTTAAAAAGCAACAGATAGCTTAATAATGTAGTTAAATGATTTATGTAACATATTTTTTAGCTAAGTGGCCGTTTTCATTGCCTTTTTGAGTCACAAAAATAAAAAAAGAGAGTAAAAGAAAGTATTTTTTGCATTATTGTTAATTAAAAAGTAACTAACAAAACTATACTTTTCACGTATAAGAAATCTTAATCAGCATGTTATACGCTTTCAATCGACACCTCATTTTTTAAAATTGGATAAGGGGTTCTAGACAAGTTGGCAAAAAATTGAAACCCGGGACCGGGATCTTTGTAACGTCATAGTTAACCCCCCCACAGTCTGAGAATGCGACAAGTCATTATTTCGTACTCAGTAAAGTCTACCGATCACAACGATACTACTTGTCAGCAGTATACTCTCCAGTCACATCAACTTTTTCCGAGACCCTCTCGCCGCTCTACTATATGCAGAATCGGCCTCTTGAACTATTTCTTCGACCATGTCCCATAAGTACAGTCCGACCAAAAAGAGTATAAATTAAATAGGGGCAACATCGTAGTGTCATCCGTTTCAAATCAATATGTGTGAGAAAACGGGACGACATTACGATGTTGCCACTTTTTCATTTTAAATACTCTTTTTGGTCAGACTTATAGAAACATTTTTTCTGGCAAAATACCTACACCGAAAACTTCGAAAAAAGTGGATGTTTCAGCTCTTTAGTCGGGCTAGTTGTCAATATCGCTTCACTAGCGAATGCTAATTTTTATCTAATTACACCGGGGCACGGACGATAGAGTGGTGACCGTCGCGTCGCGTGGTGACGCCACTTTCGGACAAAGGGTCATGTCTTCGCCCTCCTTTAGATAACGCCGCCCGGGGTTATTATAGCTAGTACAATTTTATCTTTTCGAAAAATGTACTAATTTCCCGTGTAACGGGCTAAGAATTGAACCGCCTCCTTTCTTCCCGTGAATGTCGTAGAAGTCGAATTTTTTTCGCAAAAAATTTTTTTATCTTTGTATGGAGATTCGACCGATTCGCGCGGCCCGGCTCATACAAAAGTGAAAATTTTTTTAGCGAAAAAAAATTTTCTTCTACTTTTTCCTGATAAGAATACGATACTGAGTACGCCCTTAAACGGATCACCACCATTTTTGTTACACTCTGTACAGCCTAAGTAATAATAGAAAAATAAACTATAGAAATATACAAGAGCTTCTTAACACAAACAGTAGCCCTCACACTAGTGTGTACCTAATAGGTCTAGCCTGTATCGTGAGGACTGGAAACGCCTACTCCTTTAGGAGTTTAGTTATGTATATGTGATATTGTAGTGTCCCGTTGTCTTCCATAATATTGAATTAAAAGGAACGACGTCACAGTGTTTCCCTTTTTTAATGTCTACAATTTAGAACACACTCACAATTTCTTGTCGGACTGTACCTTGTCGAGGGACTAATTCTGCTATCTTGAAATAACAGAGAAAGAAGAAGAGTCTCTCCCTATCGTTCCCAATCGAAAGTGTCCGTACAGTGTGTAATAGCCCCGTTTGGCCGCTATACTTTATTAAGGATAGTTAGTTTGGTCAAACAATGTTATCTGGACACTTATTTCGGTTAGTTGATAGCGCTGTAGGTGAAAACGGTAATGGGCGGGGAAACGGCTTGGAATTTGCATGAGCCCATTTGTCCTGAGCTATTTGGTGGATTAAGGTTAATGATGATTGAAATACTGGGTGTTTTTTTTATTCGGCATAGAATTTAATTGCATAATGCAGGCCATTTACTTTACTAGGTATAGATTTTGTTTCTGAGTTGAATGTAACACGCAGTCGTATCAGAACTATCAGAAGTCATTGGTCAGCGTGACAGAATATGAAATAGGTACACTTAATAGTCTACAAGTTGAATAATCCTAGACATAAATTAAAAGTGGTTAGTCAGGATAGTAGCAAATGGAAATCCGTGATCTCTGCGTACCCCTCTGGGAAATAGGCGTGATTGTATGTATGTGTATACAGGATGAAATAAAAAAGACCGTTCAAACTTGCATTGTGACTTTTGAGGTCATAATGAACAACTTTTATTATGAGACCACTGCTGAAATCGCAAAAAAAAAATTACCTGTTCCATAGAAATGAGCGGCATCTTTTTTTTTCATGACAGTCGAAATGTATGAAAACACCCATTTTTTTTTCTCTATTTCAGCATTGGTCTCATAATAAAAGTTGTTCATTATGAGCTCAAAATCACTATGCAAAGTTTGAATGGTCCTTTTTATTTCACCCTGTATTATAAATTAAAAGCGGCAAAATTCACTGTCTTGGATGGGATTTGAATCCTCATCATTAGAACATTAATTTACACACTGTAGGTATTCAATCTGATATCGAATCTAGGAAATATTTAAAAGATGTTAAAGTTGGCGTCTTAGAGGATATCGGTCCTGGGACATGTAGCTCAACTACATCCAATATTGGATAATGTGAAACGCTGCGCTGTATTGATCATTGGATCGTTAACCCAATAAATCTATCTGACCTACCAAGACGCCATCCAATAGATAATTTTTTCAGCGAGGGCAATTATTTTTTTACCATACATTCGTGGGTTCAAGTCAGAAAATTTTCCACTTTTAATTATCGGTAACATTTCTGTTTGCTACAAAAATATTAAAGAGACCTCCCCTTAAAGGAAAAGGCAGGCATAGAGAGTAGGGTCGTGGAAATGAAAAACGGCGCCATTTTGTAAACGCTCCGTTTTACGAGCGCTCGCGGCGTAATGACGATCCTTTCTTATTTTGTAATTATTGTTTGCACTTCCGTCTGCTTTGTAATGGGATAGTTTTGATTTTAATGGTATAATGTTTTATTTACTGCGAGGAAAAATTAAACAGAAATATACATCATCATCATCATTCTCTTGCCCTTAATCCATTCATTTGGGGTCGACTCAGCATGTCCTTCCCTTCCATACCTCTCTATCGCCCGTCATCTCATCATTCACTTGCTATCAATTCATATCACACAGTTCACCCATACGTCTGTAGTGTAACTCAGTTCAGTTCAGTTCAGTTTCTTTATTGGTAAAAATTAAACATTTTACAGGTCATATCAGGTTATCACAGAAATAGGAAGTTAAAAGGTACACAATAAAATACTTACATTATTAATTAAATTCATTATAAAGAATACTTAGGTCTACATTTACTTTGTTGAGATAATAATAATGATTGTGCAGCTATAATTATATTATTACATTATTTAGAAATAGTTACACTCATACATCATTTCATAAAGTCCTCGACAGTATAACATGCTTGACTTAGGAGCAAAAGTTTAAGTTTCTTAACAAACAGCGAATCGTTTCTTATAGCTTTAATGTCATGAGGAATTTTATTGTATATTTTGGGCCCGATTACACTGAGCGACTTTCGAACCTTCGCGAGTCTATGGGTAGAACTAGAGTCGATTATATTGATGGGTGCACAAATTACAATAAAAAGTTCCAATTAGTCTGCATTGGAAGGAAAAACAGATAATATATTGCTTAAAATTTATGTTATTTTCGATCGGTCGGTGCTAAATAAGCCTAGCTACAGTCGCCTGGTGGTAATCAGTTTCCAATGTTTCCATAGCCAAAGGACGCCTGAAACTCCAAAGATGTTACAAAGGCTTAGGCGATGCCGAGATGCTAACACTCCGCTCCCCTGTTGAGCTACTTTTAAACCCAGTTCATCATAAAACTTGCCAGGTTGTTCCATCACGGTTTACATTATATAAACTTATCTACAAAAATATTATAACAATCATTAGGAAAACCTTAGCTTTAATAAGCTGCAGGAACACACTCTTAAATTAAAACAATAGATGAAACCCCAGATTGCGGAGCGCATCCAACAATTTTAATTGCAAACAAAATTCCTATCTCCAAATCGCGCTTCAAAACCCGAGAATGCAATGAATAAAAATTAACAACATTTAAATACGAGCCCCGCTCACGGCACGAACTGTCAACAATAAATATCAATTTAACACACGCGCTATGAACACAATCCACAGCAATTAATTACCTAAACTTTTTATAATCGCCCTAATTACACGGTTTGGCCGAACGGCCACGGCCGCAGCCCACGGCGACTAAAAAAAAACAAATACGTTCTGTTTCACGCAGCAAATAGCGATACATCAACGTCCTTAGATAAGTCTACTAAATAGGCAGTTCCAGCATTGAGTTACGTCTTAGTCGAAGTAATTAAGAATAAGGAGTCGGAGCTGTTATTCTGGCGTTTGTTTATTTTCCGAACTTTAATTGAGGGTTCGAGTTAACAAACAGAAACAGGGATCTTATTTATGGATCGCCCGCGGAGCGTTTTTAACGAGTCTTTGTTCCACAAATAGCGTTATTACATGAGTATTATCCATTCATAATAAGCCGGGAATAATGTCCTTTAAATAGAAGGCTTAAATAACTCCCGACGAGGCAATAATTAAAAATGGACAGTATATTGATAGTATTTACGATAACAGGTGACTATAGAGACGTTTCCGTTTTATTTGATCAGCCATTTGTAGCAATTTAGTTGCGACAAAGACTACTAAATAATAAAGACGAAGCACCGCAGTATAAATCCATATAGCATTTCAGCATTCTGACAACGTTAGGCTGTTTTCACATTATGCGATCCGATATCTGATGTAGGACCGACATCCAAAAAACGCTTCCGATAGTATCGGATATACATATGGTCCGATAAAACGCATTGTTCCAAATCAATGAAGTATGATTTTGTATCAAAATATATTTGAATTTTTTTTTATAATTTAATCATTATTGTCTGTCAACCAAATTATGACAGTAGCAAATGTACATCAAACTAAAACGGTATCCCGAGATGGACAGTCTATATCCTACTAGTCTCTGGTATCAGACTGACTGAGTCGATGGTCTAATTAATATCGAATTGGCTGATGAATCGATATATACTGCAGTTTAAAACGACCTTTCGATAAACACCGCTAAGTGCCGGTTAGCGCAGAAAAAGTTAAGTACCATAAATTATAGCATAGTACAGTATTTTTATCGGAAGGAAATCACGTGCCAACAGAACGGTAGCATATAAAGCGTACTTGTAGGCACATCACGCACTAGAAGCAGTTTATACATAAATAAACTACATGTAGGAGTTGAATTTTAAAAAAATTGTCTGAAAACTCAGGAATTCTATAGACGGTTAATCAATTCAGAAGTCTTAGTGCGTTTTCACATGATCTGATCCGATATCGGATGTAGGACCGATATGCCATACATTTAAGCCGCCATCTTGGATTTTTGCCTTTGAAATCCTTCCGACATCCGATATCGGATCGGATAATGTGTAAACGCACCTACGGTGATGTTACACGGGCAATACAAGTTGTTCCATACGCAGCGCACCAACTAACTATGGAGTAAACGCGGCAATGGTTTGTAAATTGCTTGGAATTGTGTTGCCTGTGTTAAAGCACCGTAAGTGCGTTTTCACATTATCCGATCCGATATCGGACGTAGGACCGATATGCCATACATTTAAGCCGTCATCTTTAATTTTTACCTTTGAAATCCTTCCGACATCCCATATCGGATCGGATAATATGAAAACGCACTTAGAGGACCGATTTAAAGAAATCAAGGAAATTAAATCAATCAATCAATCAATCAATCAAAATATTCTTTATTCAAATAGGCTTACAATAAGCACTTTTAAATTGTCAACAGTGTACAATATTCATCTTATTCTAAATATCAGAGCAATTTATTGGTGCAATAAACAATATTGTTTTAAAACTACATTGATTTAATAAAATGATATCAATCTAAATTGTATAAAAAAATACTAGTATAAAAACTTCTAGAATAAATTCTAAATGTCAAAAAAATTGTATAAAAATACATTGAATTATCAATAATTATCATCATTAATAAGCTATATAATTAATGGTTTTCAACAATACTTGTATCCCACGGTGTTTCATCATTCATGTAGTCTTGTGTGCTGTAGTAGGCTTTAGAGATCAGTATACGCTTTACATAATGTTTAAATCGATTAAAAGACAGTTCAGTGATGGCATTAGGAAGTTTGTTATAAAATCTTACACAATTACCCATGAATGATTTTTTAATTTTATGGAGCCGAGTGAAGGGCACTGCAAGCTTATGCTTATTTCTAGTGTTTATATTATGTACATCACAGTTTTTCTTAAATTTACAAATGTTTTATGTACATACATAATATTCTCATAAATATATTGACAATGCACTGTCATTATATTAATGTCCTTAAACTTATCTCTAAGTGAGTCTCTATGGTTCATTTTGTATATTGCTCGAATAGCCCTCTTCTGCAGAACAAATATGGTATTTATCTCTGAAGCACTGCCCCATAGTAAAATACCATATGACATAATGCTGTGAAAGTAACTAAAATAAACTAATCGAGCTGTTTCCACGTCTGTTAACTGACGGATCTTGCTCACTGCAAATGCTGCAGAGCTCAGTCTATTCGAGAGGGTAGCAATATGGGGACCCCACTGAAGTTTAGAATCTAAAGTTATGCCAAGAAAAACTGTACTATCTACCAGTTCCAATTCCTCATCCTTCTTCTTCATCATCTTCTTAAATAATATGTAACATGTATAAGATATGAAATAGTACATTGTGCAACGAGGTGAGGAAGTTGAATATTATTAACGAGAGTAACATATTTTTAAATTAAAGGAAAAAATGGAAAAATTCACACCTCCGGCAGGACTCGAACCTGGGCCCTCTGGCCTTGCCGGGGCCATCCCGCTTCCAGCTGCGCCACGGAGGCCTGCTGGATGTGTGCGAATTTATCCATGCCTTCCCTCAACTCCCAACCGCCTTAGAGTGGCGTTATAGCAAACATCTACCCGTAAGAATAGATCTTAACAGGCACTGGAGTCTCAATTGAATTGAATTGATTGGTGTGAATTTTTCCATTTTTTTCCTTTAATTTAAAAATATGTAATATCGCTCGCAGATGTTTCTGAATGACAAAAAACAAATTTAACGAGAGCAAGTTAAATTGCGACGGATTGCCGCTGCCGGAGCGATTTAAAGACTCGAGTTTGCAATATTAATACGCCCCGAGTTACGCCGTGTCTTGCGCGGGCGACGGTCGCGCGACCGTCGCCGTCGCGACTCATACTTCCATTCCATATCGATAAGGTTTGATTTCGTATGCGTCGCATCGCCGTCGCGCGACCATCGCGCGACCGTCGCCCACGCAAGCCATGGCGTTACACACAATATTGCAATATAAAAAGTATGTAAAAAGATAAAAAGAATAATATACGTTACTAGAAATTTCATAACTCCTTAGGGAGAATATTTTTTCTATAACTCCCGCTCCGCCTGCGTGCAAAATCACATTTAGTGTGCGAGGGTGATGAAAAGCTTATAGCGGACCCCAGGCTTCCATGAGCCGTGGCGAATGCCGGGATTACGCAAGGAGGATGATGATGATAAAAATCATATCGCAGAGAAGTCACAAGTGTGTTGCAGACTTTCAAATAAGTATTGTGATCAAGCGTAGACCAATAGTTTATTCCAGAGTTTGGATATGTGGGGCAGCAAAGTTTACCTAATTATATATAGGAGTCTGAAAAACGCCCAGTGAAGGATTCTCAATAATGCCACTGATTTAATTCGGGCATTATTGACGGGCATAACTAATAATATATTACGACACAAATGCGAAAAAGATTATTCGAAATGAGTGGCGATAAATTAGAACACAAACGAAGGGAGTGTTTTAAATCGACACGATGTACAAATTCCCTCTTTCGCACTATGTAGTTATATTACGAGTACGATTACGTTTTTCAGTACAAAATGGCCCTTTGAGTTATCCTAAACTAAGCGTAAATCGAGAAGCCGAGAACCCTTCTGTTCCTCCTTCCATTGTTCAATCTCGACACAAATCAGGATTTTATATATTTTATAATATAGGTAGATTTATTGTGATTTATTTTTTCTACTTTGTTTCAATTTAAGACATGTGCTGCCATCTATTATCGATAGTTAACTACTTGCTACCATACTCGACTCGATTTAGATCATGTAGGTACATTTTTTAACACTAAAATAGTCTGTGGCTACTAAACTCGATTTTTCATAAGTGGGTCATATTTCTAATACGGATAAATTTTAAATTGAGTGAATTAACCACATTTTATACTGTGTTTTATTTGCATACGGATTAAAACAGTCTTTGTAAACACAAAAGCTAATATTCAAATTATATAGCTACGTTTACATAACTTAACTAGGTTGTACTTAAATTTTTGCCTGTTAAAATCTTTGTATTTTAAAATATAATATCTACATATACTTCTATTTACATGAAGATCTTTGTTAGAATTCTAGTAAATAAATAATGCTGTGCCGACAGTGCCGTACGTAGCGTGCCTTTGAAAATTAAATGTACCTATCCCTGGAATTATGACAGCTGTCAATTTTCTTGACACATGCTTGTGTTTGAGTTTGACAATCAAAAAATATCAATGATTGTAATTGTAACATGAGTTGTTGATTTTATCTTGTAATATTTTTAAATGAAATAGTTGCTAGTTTCTCGTAATTATGCTTCGTAGCTTTTAATTTCATCTGCTAGTCAATATACAATATTACTACTTAATGGGTTATCGTATGTGCGGCTTAAAATGTCTCTTTACGTGTTTGGGACTAACCTGTATCGTTGGTTGCTATTTAGCCATTCTTCCTATAGAAAACGGTGAGTAATTATATCAGAACTATTTCATCTTTATTCCTAGCACATGTAATAGTTGAAATTTTTGTCTTCAGAGAAGCTGCCATCACCTAAACTGATTCAGAAACATAGCTCAAAACTGTCTCAAAAACAGCGATTAGCAGTAATAGTGCCGTTCAGAGATCGATTTGAAGAGCTCCTAGAATTCGTCCCGCACATGCACGATTTTTTAAACAGGCAAGGGATCCTGTTCCACATATTTGTGATCCAGCAGAAAGATAATAACCGTTTCAACCGAGCATCCTTGATCAATGTAGGTTTTCTACATACAAAGAAGGATTATGACTATATAGCGATGCACGACGTGGATTTATTGCCAATGAATGATAATTTGAAGTATACATATCCAGCTGCCAACCCCGTTCACATATCATCACCGCAGACGCATCCTAACTACCACTATGCAACGTTCATCGGAGGGATTCTGCTGATAAGGCGGGAGCAGTTTGAGCTCGTGCACGGCATGTCCAACAACTACTGGGGCTGGGGGCTGGAGGACGACGAGTTCTATCTGCGGCTGAAAGATGCCGGGCTGCAGGTACAGAGGCCTGCAGGGATCACCACTGGGCCTGAAGACACATTCAAGTATGTATTCATATGAACTATGTTATTTTTGATCAATTTGTAACTCAAAAACTCCACTCTTATGAAAAATACGCTAAAAATTATCTACTAACGTAACTCTTAATTTATTGTTAATGTTGCTTCTTTGTTAATCTGATGAATTTGGATTAGCATGATAAAGTAATTTCTAATCTCATGTCATGCTGTTACACTCTCATATGAAAACTACTGAACCAATTTTGATAAATGAAGTATCAATTGATTTGGTTTATGACATAATTGTCACAAGCTGCATTTTCAATTTAAAAATATCTCTTAAATTACCAGACACATCCACGACAAGACCTACCGGCGGCGCGACCACCGCAAGTGCTTCAACCAGCGCGAGGTGACGCGGCGGCGCGACCGCGAGACCGGCCTGCGCGACGTCGCGTACCGAGTGCACAGCGAGCACGCGCTCACTGTCGACGGGCTGGAGGCTACCGTGGTGACTGTGGAGTTGGTGTGCGATGAGAAGAAGACGCCGTGGTGCCAGTGTCCGAGTACCGTTGTTAAGAAGCCAGAGGCTAAGGCAAAGAGTTAAAATTGAGAGCAACAAACATAGTTTCTAGTGAATTTTTCATAGGTCAAATTTCGTTGTCTGCTCTGTTTTTAGGGTTCCGTAGTCACTAGGAACCCTTATAGTTTCGCCATGTCTGTCTGTCCTTCCGTCCGCGGATAATCTCAGTAACCGTTAGCACTAGAAAGCTGAAATTTGGTACCAATATGTATATCAATCACGCCGACAAAGTGCAAAAATAAAAAATGGAAAATAATGTTTTATTAGGGTACCCCCCCTACATGTAAAGTGGGGGCTGATATTTTTTTTCATTCCAACCCCAACGTGTGATATATTATTGGATAGGTATTTAAAAATGAATAAGGGTTTACTAAGATCGTTTTTTGATAATATTAATATTTTCGGAAATAATCGCTCCTAAAGGAAAAAAAAGTGCGTCCCCCCCCTCTAACTTTTGAACCATATGGTTAAAAAATATGAAAAAAATCACAAAAGTAGAACTTTATAAAGACTTTCTAGGAAAATTGTTTTGAACTTCATAGGTTCAGTAGTTTTTGAGAAAAATACGGAAAACTACGGAACCCTACACAGAGCGTGGCCCGACACGCTCTTGGCCGGTTTTATATGGAGCATATTGCATTGTTAATTGATTCAGTTATTTACTTCGCATATCATTGGCATTAGTATCTTTGACGATGGAGACAGTATTAGTCTGATATACTCGAAATTTTGTATTCAGCCGATTACATCGGACAAAATCCCGAAAAAAATGAGTATGGAGTATATTACACGTAAAAACGTGTGTAGGTACAACGAACAATTGAGCATACTGTTACTTGACATTATAGTTACGGATTAAGATTAGATACTCACTTTTTGATCAAAGTAGACTGGTATACTTAACATTTTACATGATTATCAGTAATGACAGTAATAAATGAACGATTTTTGTTTGTTTAATAAGTTATTGAGTCCTATATGATGTGAGTTATTATAAAAACGAATGGCCAAAGCGTAGCCACATAAAGAAATAGTCATGTAGGAATAAAATTTTAAACAAATAGTTAAGTTATCTTCATGACAATTTGGTTGATTGGCCATTAATTAGTTAGTATTAAAGTCATTAGTTGTAATAAAACGGAGAGTTATGGACAGTATTAAATGTTACTTACATTTTTTAACACTTTTATACCTTTTATGCTTTATCTTTACAATTATAATCCTGTGACATTCCATTGAAATTAACGGATTGAATACCTTTCCCTAGCAAATAGTGGAAGTCGTGTAAAAATTAAATATTACGAACATGTGATGATATCTCAGCCAGACTCCGTATAGGACGTATATTTACGATGAAGGAGCATGACAACGACGAACGTTTCCGAGAAAATACGATGGAAAAAATATGCACTATATCCGTATCTATATGTATATCTATCACTAGCGGTATCTAGTTGATAACTGTATTATAAGGCATGTTTTATGGATGAATATTATTAGAACAAAATATATTCTCTTATAAACCATTACTTAGACGGACTGAAACTTCCTCTGTAATTACGAGTTACTAATTAGTTGTATGTAAGCAATAATTACTCTGTTATGATACTTATCATTTTATGTACATTTGTAAATATTTTATACTGTAATGACAATAAATATTATTATTTAATCATCTTATTTTTTTCCAACAATGTTAAAAAGAAGATAAAGGAAACCAGATTTTTAATAAATAAAACACTTTATTGAAGCATTCCTAAGCTTATTTTAACAATATCTATTAATTAATATTCTCATATAAAGCTCCAAAATGACAGATAAAATTTATAAAAAAAAACATGGAGACAAATAACAAATTTGAATCTATAGACGCCAATGACATCTGTCTAAAGTGTGTGTGCCAGAGTATATTTCTCGAATCGAATGATATAGTACTAGATTTTTCCCGCGACTTCGCTCGCGTTAGAAAAAGACAAAAAGTAGCCTGTCACTCTCCATCCCTTCAACTATCTCCACTTAAAAAATCACGTCAATTCGTGCGTTTTGCCGTGAAAGACTGACAAACAAACAGACACACACACTTTCCCATTTATAATATTAGTATGGATATAGTCTCTCTGACAGGTAATTTTAATATTTATATCAAGTAGGTTCACTAAAGTAACAAGGTTATCTAATGTTCTTTTTTACGCTCACAATAATTAAAATAAATTAAAATTAAATACAACCCATGATGAGTAGCTACAATAAATTAACAGGGATATCATAGAAACACGATACAATTTAATTTACTTAGATACAAACATTCTGAAAATACAGGTGGCGCCACTATCTACGTTAAACAAGATTTTGCACAAAGTATAGTAAAACAAATGTTACTTAGGATACATTTCGTTTTTGAATTTTATCAAAAAAGTCAGCTATGGCTCAAAGGTAAGTTCTAGCTAAGTACCTACAATTAAAATTGCACTATATGAACACAAATAATAAAAATACGCCTACAGTAGTAATCAACATCAATCAAGATTTTCTCAGATCATTCACGTCAAATAAGTACAATTACATATTTAATATGCATAAATGCTAATAACTTTGAGTTTAATAGCTGTATGATATTTATTTTCTATTGCACGAGGATTTAATTTGTTTAATGGCACCGTGAAACGAGTCGCGAAATACTCGATTGAAACTCTCGAAATATGATGTTTTCCGAAATTTCTAAGGCTTGCTATTAGTCTTGAACACAGACCAACCCCTATAGACATCTATTACAAGACGACTCGCTGTGGCCAGCCTTCCTAGTATTTGCACTGATATAAGCGCGGGCGCTCGCCGTGCCCGATCAGTATCGACCAAGTAACAGACCCGAAAGCAGCGCGTGTTTTTCGCACAAAAAAATTGGAAAAGGGTATTTTGATGCCTTAAAGATGTCCACCTGTAGTGTGAAATGGTGTGGAAAGGTAACAAGAAGCTCAAATTTAAAAACAGACGGCATTACATTCCACAAATAAGTCATATTTATAATTTATTCAGAGCCGGCATAGGTCAACTTACATTGGCCACTTACGCGTCAGTAGAGGGACAGTCATACTTCTGTCCCTTTTCATCTGGCGCGACTGCCCGCCGTCCTTGAAACGGCCAATCACAGCGCGCTTAACACATTCCCCGCCCGCTCCTCGCACCCCAAACACTGGTGACTCGTATCGCGAACCAAATATGACAAGACTGCCACTCTATAGGAGGTTCTCTGTGGTCTTGAAGAAGTATTTTTAACGTAAAATATCATAATCATAAAACTATAAATTTTACAAATTAGTCTAGGTTTCGTAAGCAGCTGACAAAATCTAAGTGACTAAAGGTACAAGACAGGCAACAGGCATACATTACGGTAAGTCTGGAAAACGTTCCCAAAATACCTCATACAAGACGTATCAAATTTTTAATCAAAATTATACTCAAAAATAGTAATATGTATTTGTGTCGGTAGACTTCGTTTATTATTTCATTTTTAAGTGTGGTACGAGTATGTAGGTATATTGGGAGCGAAAGGACACAGAACTCTCAATAATTGGTCTAACTAAATGCATGCGAACTATCACAGTCTGGCTAATCTATCGAAAATTTATGAAAAGGTACACATATCTCTCACAGAACTAACATAGTCTATGGAATAATCATACGGACCAGCACCACCAATGTGAGTTTCAGTTCAAAATTAATCTTATTATCTCTTTCTGTTTATAACTAACAACGCTAACATAATTTGGCGACCGTGACAGGACACGAACCAGCAACCTTCAATCAACCAGGGACCGGATCGTGAGATAATATTGATTTAAATAATCTTGTTTGTCTGCCTAACAACCGATAACTTGACAACCGATCTCATTCGGTATGATTACACTAATATCTTCATTGTAATGTTCAAAGTTTCAGAGATCTAAAACTCAAATTGGTTACCTGTACGTAACTCTTATTTCTTCGTCAGCGCCCCACTCATACCAAATTACAATAAAATAACTTAGTTCTAAAAGTTAGAATTCAGGGCCACCAACAATACTAAGGGCCGATACAGATGTAGAGTCTGACCAAAAACAGTAGAAATTAAAAAGTGGCAACATTGTCGTGTCATCCCTTTCAAATCAATATGTGTGATAGAACGGGACGACACTACGATGTTGCCACTTTTTAATTTCTAGTCTTTTTGGTCAAACTTGTACTTGTTGCAGTTGGGTGCAATGCGTCTGCGTCGGCTTTACTAATAATACGCGGAATGTTTTGAATGATATAATTTAATATCATGAAGCAAGTCAAGACATTATGCTCAAATTGTAAATGTTACCAAGCTAGATTATTTAAATTGAGCAGGCAGACTTATTTGCGGCAGCCCTGAAGTTGACAAGTAAAAATTAAGGATCTAATAGGAAAAAAGTATTCCTTATATTTACCCCAATTGAACATAGTTTCATTAGATTAGTTGTTAAAGTGGACCCCAGGCTCCCAGCACGAGCCGTGGCGAACGCAGGGATAACGCAAGGAGCATGATTGATTTCCTTTGAAGGACTTAATTAATTTTGAATAATGAAATTAATGAAACATTTACTACCTTCAATTGGGTGTCGTCTAAATGGAAAAATAAATATATTTGAGACATTTAAGTAACAGGCAATAAGGAACTTTAGTGACATCATTCCTAAAGGAAACTGTCAACCTGGTTCCTGAGCTTGACTTGAGGATGTATTTGGGTGATTTGTTTTGTAACAAATCTAAGAAATGGTGTAACCTTCTTAAATATTGTGCATAGCAAATGAACAACAACTAGTAGATCTCCACCAAAGTCCTTAAAATGTTGTGCACACGAAGCGTAGGGAGCCTTCGCATCAGATGTAAAGCGGTTCATTATAGTCGTAAATATTGTCATCACAAAAGTCAAGCCCAGAACCGATACCATCTAAAGCATTTCACTGACCATTAGTCAACTTACAAGGAAAATTTAAAAATAAATGGTCTAAAACGGAGTTCGTCTTAACTTGACCATTAAGGGACGTTTTGAATAATTTTGTATGGTTTCCAAACGGGCATATTTTCCATTACCTTCCATAGAGAAATAGAAGCCCATTAGAAAATATTAGTTAAGACTCATTTCCACAGAGGCTGATGAAAAAACTACCCTGTATTGTGGTTGTTCTCACTCTAACTACCCCAGCAGTTTGAGTAATGGTCAGTGAAGCGTCCGTAGGAAACTAGACCTTATTTAGCATGCGGGGGTGACTAGAGTGCCTCGCGCCGCGGGCGCGGGCAGCACGTCAGCTACAGCGGGCAACCGCCTCCCTACGACATACAGGATCGTTAGCAAACAATTATTAATGCTCAATTAAAGGAATAAGGGATCAAAACTTTTGGAGCGACCCCACACTAGAGTCGCAAAAGCGGCGGCGTCAAGTCAACTCTCGGCGCAATGGGCAGCGGAGCTACATTCCATGGGTAACTCTGACTAGACACCGACGCTCTAAAGACCCTAATGGAGCATTCCATGGGCGGTCCCACACAAGAGCAGTTCCCGGCAACTTTGTACATGTAAACGTCACGTCACGCCATGTCAGCAAATTTTAATTGATCCTATTTTGTTACCAACATTTAGATATAAGTCGATTTTCATAAGATATACACTATGTAACATAATTGCCGAAGATAAATCCTACGGCTTATACATTACCTTCTATAGTACCTTTAATTTTCATGGTGTTTATTTTAAAAAAAGGAAGTGGTATTCGTAACCGCTATTCGATACCGGTTATGCTCTTAAATGGATCACCAGCATTAATGTTACATCCTGTATATAGGATAATTGTTATTATTAAGAAAATATAGATACTAGAGAACCTTAATGACGAAATAAAACTTACTAAAATCTCAATTCATCAAAAAAATCTTGGTAACAAAATAGGAATAATAAAAACAAATTTAACTTTTTCCTTAATTTTTGTACAAACTTTTCGAGAACTGCTGACAAACGCATTATATTCCGCGTGTTGCCATTTTTTCAGTTTTCAACAATGCCTTAGATAAAGAAAACGTCTTACCTACACCAGCCATTTTTACAAAACTTGCGTTTGCACGGGGCAACGGCAGACTATTTTCATGGAATGCTCCTAATGTGGGGTGGCTCTTAGACGACCAACTCCTTTTTATATAACACTTTAACACTTTTCCTTTTTATACCAATCCAAAAAGGGACCAAATCTCCTTTGACAAAAATAAAAATTTGATCGCTTTTTAAACAAAACTACATGGAAATAGAAACGGCTGTCACACACGACACTAAACGTCTTTAAAAGTCTTACTTTACTTCAAAAATAGAACGTATGATGCGTTTTTAACTGATTTCCATGAGTCAATAGGAAGACCCCGTCGTACTATGTGAGACTGCCGTATGCCGTATAGGAATGACTATGCTATGGCATACGCATTCTGCGGTTTGTCTTGCAATGGGATGGGTAATCACTAACAAACTTCCCGCGTTTTTAATAACAAAACTTCCGCAAAACACTGTCATATTAAATATATTTATCATTTTTCTACTGGTAGGATTCTTATTATTCAAAAAGTTTTAAATATATTAAACGGGTCACTCACGTATAAACGTCGACTTGCAAGTAGACTTTTCATCAGTGAGTGACCCGTATATAAGAAGTCTACTTACTGTAGCTAGTAGACTTTTTATGCGTGAGTGACCCAGATACCTAATATATTTACTTCTTGCATAATTGCAAGTAACGGTAGGCATATTTTTGTATAAAAATGAAATCAAAAGAGAGATAACGAAATTCTGTTACCATGCGTATTTCATAAACACAAAAATAATAATCAAACATTAAGTTAACTAATAATAAAATAATACTTTATGAACATCGTGAAAATCAACGCATAGATAAAGGCAAAGGACTAACACTCACAGAAATTAGTAATTATCTGTCTCGACGACGAAAATAACGAAGATACCTTCGTCTCATTATCCAGCCGCTGTACTTCTGTGAATGATTCCAGGCGTTTAGAAATATAGGAGCTAACACTTTTAACTGAACATTGGTAAGAACCTTTTCATAGTATCCATATTACGCGCTACAAGCCTCAATGTGGCCTGTTTCATCAGAGCGTAAATTTTTTGAGTGACGTTCATTCAACAAATAAATATTGACGCTGAGTAATAATGTTACTTAGTACGTGTGCGACGTGTGTCATGTATCAAAGTCATTGTGGTGAAATAGGCCACTGCATTTAACTGTAAAAAAAAACACATGCATTTTTGAAAGATTGTTTTGTTGTGAAGGTTGTTTTTTTTTTGGGTTAGCAACATATGCTCTCCGTACATACAGCGGTTGCAACGAGGACCTCTGACCTTTCAGTGTGCCTCCTTTTATTTTAGAACGTATTAGTATTTTGAGATGTTTTTTTAAGGAGTAGGTAAATTTAAAAAAGTTGAGGCTTGTAGGTAATGCCCTTACCAATGATCAGTCAACAGTGTGGACGAAGCATGGCATCCACTATGGGCTATCATGTATGGGCATCCAAGCCAAGTTTATACGTGATAATGACAGGGACCGGACAGACCGTCCATCGCTTTAGTGTGAGCACAAGCAGTCAAAAGCCAGCGATGCTATTGCTAACATGTCGTTACCACGTTTCAAAACAACAATTCTCAAACATATTTTTATCAAAAGCTACAACAAACGAAAATGGGTTAAAATGGAAGACATTTTGAGTTCGAAGAGTAGGCAAATACATCTTATGCATATTTAATAGTTAGGAAACATACTTACGTTCGCTTTATATTATGTAAATAATGCAGAAGAGTACCACTTTATAGCACAAAAAACAGCATGCATAATACGTCTAGAATTATAAACGCTGATATAAATACAACACAGCTTATGAATTTTATCACAACAATAAACAAATATAATACGTATGTTCATCGCATCAATCGTACACAATTTCATAAATATGTATAATGTAGGTATGTATATAAATAATCTGTTAAAACATTACACGTCGTGTAAATAAGTAGACAAATAAACTAAAGCAAACAAGTAGGAAGTTGAAGTAAAATTACCACTACGTTATATAATAATTTGGCTAACTGTTACATTATAGTGGCTATATTATAGTGGCTATAGGTAGATATCAAATCATTTTGTGCCACGGTAGGACTTAATTGTATAAAATCTATCACAGAGGGGTCACGGAGACTATAAACAATTAAATGTATATATTTATCTAAAAGTTCTCTCTTTGATTGAAAGATGCTTATTGAGATATTTGTCAATATCATATCGTAGGTAGGGCTATAATTATTAACTTGAGTTGTTTTCATAGAAGTAATACGCGCAGGGCAGGTTGTATAAACAGAATAAGTACATAATTTGCCTCACGACTTTACCTTTCATGAGTATTTTTATTAAGCATGATTCAGGAGAAGTAAAACACTGAATTATTAAAACATATTTTTTTTGTATTTTTAATTTTACTTAGTTACAAAAAACGATATTGACAATTGACAAATATATTTATATTATAACGTATATCATCCGAATATTGAGCGATCATTTTGCTAATACGAAATGTAATGTAAGGGTATTTTTGGTGCTAATGCTTGTACGGTATCTTGGCTTATTTGAGCACCTAATATTTAACAAATAGTCTACATAAGTAATACATTGAGGTAAAACTCGTATGGCGCCAAACGTAGGCGGTTTATATACATATTAAAGATATTTTCATACAGTAAAGTAATTATACTGCATGTATTATACGGATTATACCTTTTTCGCAGTAACATACTACAAGATCTTTACTGTATTAATAATTAGGTATAAACAAAATGCAATTATTTATTTTTTACCTATGAAAATGAAACTTAGCACTCTACATCAATTTTAAACGGAGATACATCAATTAATTATTAGAATTAAATCATATAGAGGTAAATACACTTTGGAATTTCGAAGGTAAATTGTGCATATTTTATTATTCAATATATTCAATCATTATTTTTAAACGTTTAGTACTTTTATCATATTCTGTCGAAGCGTATTTTTTGGGAACATTATCCTTTAAAGGAATAGATATATATTATTTTTTGTTTTAATTTATCTTATCCACTGCAAAAAGAAACATCTTGTTAATACTAATCTTGTAAATCCTGGATTTATCTTATACATTTACTCTAAGCAAACATACATTTGACACAGTTGGATCGGTACAATTTATTTAGATTTCGTTGAAAAATTACAGTATCTAAAGTGTCATAATACTTGACATGAATATTATTAAAGCTGCATATTACGTTTGGTTATACCACAATACTGACTATGAAATAGGGATTACATTTAGACCTACAGGATAACATCGACTCGACCAACCAATCCATCAATACAATAAAATTACTTTCACTTTGAAACACTAGTTTATATTGTTTGCCGAGATATAATTGCCAACTATTGCAGCATACTCTTCGCAGTTTATGATCGAATTTTGACTCGGTCACCTAAGTCATATAATACTTAAAGAGTTAAGACAAATATTTGTGCGTTTGTAGCATTAAACTATAGCCTCAGTATCGCTAATGACATGAATACCATGCTTCGTCAGAATGAGCCTCACAATATCGTTGCAACTGCGCGTCTTATAATTCCTACTCTCCTTGTCTTTCAACTTTATACTCTTCACCTTATCGCACAACTTACTCACCTCCGACTTACTCTTCTTAATATCCGGTTTATTCAACTTACGAATGGTGGACGTACATCGTTTCTTCGGTTCGACTTTAAGAGTAGTGTCCACATTTCCCTCACTTACCCTTCTCCTATAAAGTTCGTACTCGCACTCGTCTTTGGTTAAGTAGCTGTCGAGAGAGTTGTAGTCGCTTACCTCGCTGACAATTTTGACAGCTTTCCCCGGGACGTAGTTGACAGGGACTTTGTCGACGTAAGCTTGTCGCGGCCTGTCGACTATAGGGCTGATGGAGTCTGTCATGGTCGGCATGAGATAGTTGGACTTCTTTCTCTTGACAGTGAGAGTTTCGTCAACTATAGACGGCTTGTCTCGAAGGGATATGAGTATGTTCTTGAAGCTGGTTTCCTCTGGCGACGTCATGGGCACGTCTTGCGGGGATCTGTTGAGGTCGTTGTAATACTCACTGTGTCCGGGCGGCATGCGGAGAGGCACGGTTAGTTATTTGTCACTGAATAATATGGATAAGGTTAGTGGTTAGCAGGTCTTTAAAAAGTTAAATGCCCATCAAAGCTGTACAGAATTAAATTAGAGGTATAAGAGATAAAAAGGACTTCAATATTTTTTACATTGACTCATTTATGCACTGAACTGAACCCCTGTAATGCCGATGTCCAAAATTTTCTAGGAATTAATAACGTTTGAATTTTCAAATTGTCTGTGACGGATACGGGACTAGGCATTCGAGGGGTTAAGCAACTCTATACCCTAGGTAAGTCTATGAATCATTCATTACACCAAAGTGCGTACTTACTATGGGCATTTTCAGAATTTGGGACCCCCCAATTAGCGTAAGTTGTTACGCACTACTTACGGTAATTGGGGGGATCCAAAGTCTGAAAATACCCCTATACGAGGTGTTAAATCTAAGAAAATAAAAAACCTACTTTTTCAATCCATCCATCGATATTAGATGCCCGCCTTCGGTGAGTGACTCGTATTACTAGCTCATAAAGTCGCGTGAATGACTCGCGTCACCGAGCGAGTCACTCACGCGTTAGGGACCGTGCACACGAGTAGCTTAGTACGCGTGTAGACTAGTCGAGTATCGCCGTATCAAGTTGTCGTGTAGAACAAGCGGGTAAGGTGACTCACGTGAGCGCGGCGCCGTAGAGGCTGTGGTGGCGGATGTAGGCGAGCACGGCGTCTTCCGTGAGATACTTGGCGCTCTCTCGCCGCCGCACCAGGCGCCGGATCACGGTGGAGCTCACTTCGTTGGCTATGTAATTTGTTACTAGGGTTATGTTTCTCTGGAAATATGGGGAAAACCATAAGTAGAATAAATTGATTATCAGTAATCAGCAACTTCGGCGACTTCTACTAAAGAAAATCATTAATATTCAGTATTAGTGGCAATAACATTTTTGAAGTTTGCGTTCAACCGCAGAATATGTTTTCAAAACTATAGTTCATTTGCATAGATGTAATCACAAAATAGAACAGTAGATTTTGCCACGCGGTAAAGTAAAAAGCCGCTGCTATTGGCGACGGAAAAGAAACCTAAGTAGGAGATGATACACTCGTCCAACTGCCTTTCAATCAGACTGTTTGTCCTCCAGGTCAGGGGTTCCCAAACTTTGTTTATACACGCCTCCCTATTGCCTAAAAGGAAACGTCGACGTCCCCCACCCCAGTCACAATGGATACATCACACATTACTACACAACCCCGCGCCCCCCTTATAATGTCGCCACACCCCCCTGGGGGCACGCCCCACGGTTTGAAAATATCTGCTCTAAGCAAGAGACACAACTTACTCTATATTTGTACAGCATGTCGGAGTCGAAGACGAACTTGTCGGGCGCGCTGCCCGCGCGGCTCACCACCACCAGCCCGTGCCGCCCCACGATCGTCTCCAGCTAAAACAAACCCACACGCTGTATCACTCTACAGATGTACTGCAAAAAGCTTCTATTTTTCTAGAAACGTTCATATTTGTCATGCCAGTTCAGACAGTGTCAGTACGTCTTGTGCCGAGACTGACTGAACTAGCATGACACGTTCGTACGTTTCCGCAACAATACGAAGGAAAAGCTTCTCAACGAGAGTTTTGAACGATTCAGTTATTTTCATTAGACGTGTATAGACCGTGATTATCTTTGTCGAGCTCCCGATATTTGGACGAAGTTGCATGCATCATGCTCACGGAAAGCGACCAAAATCGACAGAAATCAAAAAGGTAATCACGGTCTATATCCCGGTCAATGTAAGTCTAATAAAAGCTTTTCGCACTACATCTGTACAGTCAACGACGCCTAGACTTATTAAAATGGCATTTAGTGTTGAAAGAGATTAAGAGAAGACTCCAAGACCACGGAGACGACCCTTCAATCGTCGGAAGTCAATTCAAAAACTTAGTTATAAGCGATTACGTCAAGGTCTGCTCAGGAGCTTGAGTCTCAGTTTCATGACTGCCGTTGAGGGTGATCCGGTTGTCTGTAACTTACATCGTCCTCAGACCACAAGCCGGGCGTAGCGAAGGACTCCAACAGGTCCGCTCCGCACAGTAGCTTAACCGTCACAGTCTCATGGTTGCCGTTGAGAGTGACCCGATTGTCTGTAACTTACATCGTCCTCAGACCACAAGCCGGGCGTAGCGAAGGACTCCAACAGGTCCGCTCCGCACAGTAGCTTAACCGTCACAGTCTCATGGTTGCCGTTGAGAGTGACCCGGTTGTCTAGAACTTACATCGTCCTCAGACCACAAGCCGGGCGTAGCGAAGGACTCCAACAGGTCCGCTCCGCACAGTAGCTTAACCGTCACAGTCTCGTGGTTGCCGTTGAGAGTGACCCGGTTGTCTGTAACTTACATCGTCCTCAGACCACAAGCCGGGCGTCGCGAAGGACTCCAACATGTCCGCTCCGCACAGTAGCTTAACCGTCACAGTCTCATGGTTGCCGTTGAGAGTGACCCGGTTGTCTAGAACTTACATCGTCCTCAGACCACAAGCCGGGCGTAGCGAAGGACTCCAACAGGTCCGCTCCGCACAGTAGCTTAACCGTCACAGTCTCATGGTTGCCGTTGAGAGTGACCCGGTTGTCTAGAACTTACATCGCCCTCAGACCACAAGCCGGGCGTAGCGAAGGACTCCAACAGGTCCGCTCCGCACATTAGCTTAACGGTCACAGTTTCCTGGTTTCTGTTGAGAGTGACCCGGTTGTCGGTCTCGTCCAGACTGTTATCTACAACGTACATCGTCCTCAGACCACAAGCCGGGCGTAGCGAAGGACTCCAAACTCCAACAGGGCCGCTCCACACAGTAGCTTAACGGTCACAGTTTCGTGGTTGCCGTTGAGAGTGACCCGGTTGTCGGTCTCGTCCAGGCTGTTGTCTACAACTTACATCGTCCTCAGACCACAAGCCGGGCGTAGCGAAGGACTCCAACAGGTCCGCTCCGCACAGTAGCTTAACCGTCACAGTCTCATGGTTGCCGTTGAGAGTGACCCGGTTGTCGGTCTCGTCCAGGCTGTTGACGTTGAGCATGTCGTCGGGCAGCCACGAGGGGGCGTCGCTGCGGTTCGACGACAGGTGCTGGTTGATTGTGTCCTGACAGAACAGAACACTTCATTACTGACTTTTTTGTGGATAATGTTTCACATCCCTTGTAAGTAAGGTAGCATTACATAAAATTTATTTTATTTATTTATTGTAAACATAATTTACAGCATTACAGTCGAAACCAAAGCACTGTACAATTCAGTTTATAGATATATAGTGATTAACATAATATAAGAATTAACGTCGGAGCTCTGCAAGTTTTATTCGAAATTAATATTTAAAATCATCTGACATTGGCGCAGTCGGTAGGATATGAAATAATCTAATTTAAACTATTTTCAGTAATGTGAATATTCGTTGTATTTACCGTCGCGTTGCGAGTGTTCGGTGAGAAAACCCCCCACATAATCAATTACCTAGGCTTAATTTACACGCGAAACCTATGCTTTACGAAATGATATTATTCGGGTCACTCGCGTTAAAAGAAAATTGACTTTAAACGTGAGTGACCCGGTTAAAAAATTTTAAGCGTTCACAGCATGGACACCCGAAACACCAGAAAGGTTGGAGGTACGATGCCGTCCTTTAAGATGGGTATACGCTCTTTTCTTGAAGGTTCAAAGGTCGTATCGGTCCGGAAATACCGCAAGCGACAGTTCATTTAACAGCCGTACGAGGCAGGGATTATATTAGTATTTAGATTAATCTACTAAGCATTGCCTTAATTTTTCTTACAAACCTGGTGGTGCTGCAGCGAGAGCCGGGTGCGCGTCCAGCCCTCCTGCTGCGTCTCCCACTCCGACACCTTGATCCACGCCGACGAGCGCAGCGCCAGCTTTAACATGGATATCCTGCAAATATTATACAAAAGTTTTATATTACCTCTATGAAAAATATATAAATAAGTCCTTTCGCAAAAATGTAATTTTTGCGACAAGCTTTGATCGCCGATTACTTTTCTTTCAACAGCCATCTACTTCTCTCCGAGGCGTTTCTAAAAACCTCTTACTCGATGGGGATACGACATTTCATTGCAAATTTCTGCTCCATCATCAGATCAGCTCCATGATATCATAATATTGCATTGTCACGTGATTTACATTATGGGTGCGAAATTTCAGCTCAATACGGAAACGGGGAAGTAGGTCAAATTTAATTTGCAAGATCTGATTACAGACAGACAATGGGACAGGTGAAAGTGATTTTTTCAGAAATTCACCATTTTTTACCTACATAGAGTTATGGAAGTGAAAATGAATAGCATTGCATAATAGCTAATTAATATAGATAAGAATCAATAAAACAATAGCACGCTTATCAGGTGCCTTGACCCGCGGAACTAGTGCCAATAACTAGACATAATTCCATGATTATGTCATCAATTTATCATACTGCACCCCCTTATCCTTTTTAAGCCTAATTATATATAATGTTTTCGTTTTCTCCCATGCCTGCCTATAAACTCTGTATAAATAAGTATGTCTATGTATAGGCAAGCACTCTGAACAAACTTTTTTCTCTATGACTATAGGACAAATTGTGTCCAACAATTTGTGCTATTATTGTGAAAATAGAACCAGATTTTTTTTTCTACTGATCATTATTAACAAGCACTTTTCCTATCACATATATATGATAAAGATTGATAAGGCATGGCAAATTAAGGGGAATATACTTTCACATATATATTTTTTTTGTTATCAAAATATATTTTACGTCAAATCCATGATCCATTTAATAAAAGTTTCTTTAATAAAATTCTAAATATCAAGCATTAGCATATCAAACATTAAGCAACGGCCAAGTCACAAAACATTAACAGTAATAATAAAGAAATTGCAGTTAGGAACCTTAGACTTTAACCGTTTTGTGGGACACGTGTTACTGTATAAATGTACCTTTTTCTAATAATAAATAAATAAAAATAAAAAAAAATTGGCACAATTTTGTCTAGATTTCATTACTTTTTAGAGATAAACAAGTAGCTCCATCGAGATTTGGCTAGTTGTTTACAGAATGTTTTTGGTGGGATAGTGCATTTACTGCATCTAATATTTATTCTTTATTGAAAAAATACATTAAACGAATACTATCCATGGTAGGTATGCCTGAGTAAATTTTGCTAACTTTATCTTAGAATTTGGACAGGCTATACCTATTATATTAACATTAAAGGTTCCTTAGCTTTAAAAGCAATAACTTTAATACAAATAGTAATTAGTGTAATTAATACCACCAATTGAGACACTCAGCCATGTTAGTAAGATAATATTAATATATTTGCCTAACTATTGATTTTTTACTCAGTGTTTTTAGTTGTCATCTATTTACAATATGAATATAAATAAAGAACAAAACAAGTCTAATATCATTATCAATGTTTAAGTGAGTAGGCAAATTAGTATGTCCTATCTATTATTATCTTTGACTTCATACTTGTCTTGAGAACTGCATTATGAATGCAACACAAACAAAATCAATATTCCTGCTGAACCTAGAGCTGGCAATGTGCTAACTCATGGTGGGTTATGGGGGAAAAACCAGTAACTCATAGTTTTGAAGCTTACATCATTAGACTTTAGTTTATAATACTATTACCAGCAGTTTAATATACAACCATGAGGTCCACGAGTTATTAAGAGAGTTATCATCTAATCACTTGTCGATAGCCACCAATATCAAGCCAATGACAACCATAATTTTATACAATTTTTTCATTGAATACTGCATACAATCACTAAGAGAACATAACTATGATAACCAATCTATTTTTAATGAAATCATGTTTTTTTCCTCCAAAGTGTTACTCCAACTTGAACTAGAATAAAGGCCTTACCTATGATGTGCAGCCACCAAGTCCTTCTTGCCATACTTGTCGTGCACGGGCGACATTATCCCTCCGACTACCGTGCCCAGGCCCAGCGTGTGAATGTAATCCCTGGCGATCTCTGAAACACAACACCCTTCAAACTACTTACTAATCACCACTTTATACGTCATATAAACAAGTATGGCCACGAACATATCATTAACATGATATCACTGTCGCACTTAAACACTTAGGTCGCGGTTCCTTATAAGAAAAAGGTTTTTTTTTCTACGCAATAACAACTCACCGAACATACGCAAATGCATGTAAGTTGGTGGGCTGAAGCTGCCACAAGCCATTAAAACTATCTTCCCTTGGGTCATTTTTATAAAAAATATAGTCACAATTCAATAATACTGTAATTATCTTGATTGTATCATCACTCCGAAATCACAACAAAAATGATATATCGATTGGTTTTTGTGGCAATACGATCAATTATGGGAGTAACTCATGTAGCTTACGCATGTGAGGCGAAGTGCCAGATGTGAGATCATCATAATTTAGTAGGGTGTTCAGAACTGTCAAACTTTTTCTTAAAAAAATGACAGTGAGTGAGTGTGTGGTGACGGAAATGATGGACTATCAGCCAAACTATCGTAACATGTAATTAAATATTATTTAAATGGATCAGGAATGTCAATAAGCACACGTATTAAAAGTCACCATTAAACTGGTTCAAATAATGAAATTTCCACCTTGTAAGCGTTGTAAAACATTTTGTAATCCAAGTACTTTATTTTCATAATAGTTTGACCACGGAGTTTGACATTTGACTTAGTGTTGTCAAACATTACGTAAATCGGAAAACAAGACCTATAACCCAGTCAAATTAGCTATCACACAAATTTCAACAAAATTGCTTCAGGAAAGTTATTTTCCAATTCACTCTCATAACACTTTTGCCTGCTCTCTCGTGGAAATGTTTTCCTTTTGAAAGACAATTTTCCTCGTAATTATCAAACAGATGTGTGTTGTTTTATCACACGCGATGGTATAACAGTCTACATTGCCGGCAGAGAGAGATAAGCGGCGAGTGCATTAATTTCGAGTGACCTTTCTCTCATAAAATCACACGATCGAGGTTATTTCTTTTAGTTTTCCAAAGTAAACATGAGATTAACGTTACGATTATTTTCCTCTGTTGTTCAGAAAAGACCATTTTTCGTTTCTACACCTATCTTCTATGTGAATGCCGGTAAGTTATTTCACTGCCTAAAGTCAATCCTCCAATCCTATTTCGAGCCTGCAGTCATCTTAGCGCTGCAATTTGGCTGCATCCGAGTTTGCATCCATGCATAGGAGATTATCAAGAGCCATATTAATACAGTAGCATCAGTTAGGTATGATTAAACAACACCTTTTATTTATTTGTAATAAGTGATTTTGTCATAGCTTCTCAGGTAATTTCTTCAGATACTTAATAAATGAATTGTTGCAGCCCCTCACCTGGGCCACCTGTACTCGGCGGTGGTGGCAGACGCCATTCAGAGGTTCGAGAAACTCGTAGACCCCAACTGCAATGTCTTATTCAGCACAGGTAATACACAATTACACATGTATATTGTTTATTCAAGTTTAGTGAATAGCGATGCCACTTTCAGTATTTACCCAATTTCTATGGGAAAAGTTACTTTACGGGGAAATATTCCTTATACAAATAGGGGTAAATTGGCGTAAGTTATCGAGAATGGCATATCATTAATAATGAATGGGATGAAAATTGTTTTATGTTTATTGTCCAATACAAGAATGTAGCATATAACATGTGTTATTCTTCAAAAGCTACAATAATATTATGTGACAGAACGTATGGCTCTGTGAGAACATTCAGTCAGACATTTTTGTAACATTTGTTGTGTCAACAAATTACTGCAGGAACAATACAACACATCATAATATTCATAACGCTCAGTTTAAGAGTCAAACACATCTACAAAAAAGTTGAGGAAAATATTTCTAACACACAGTTTGGATTCAGAAACGGTTTCGAAACTCGTGATGCATTATTTGGCTACCAAATACTCTTACAGCGTTGCTGGGATATGAATCGATCTGTTCACATATGTTTTATCGATTATGAAAAGGCGTTTGATAGGGTACAACATGACAAATTAATTAAAATTCTTGGGGACATTGGACTTGACACTAAAGATCTGACAATCATAAGAAATCTTTATTGGCAGCAAAAGGCTCAGGTACAAGTGGGCCAAGAACTAACTGAGACTATAGACATCGAGCGCGGTGTCCGACAAGGATGTGTACTCTCCCCGCTCCTATTTAATATTTATACAGAGGCGATATTTACAGAAGCATTGGATAACGCACAGGAAGGAATCTCTGTAAATGGCCGCGTAATAAATAATATTAGGTATGCTGACGATACTATATTACTGGCGTCAAATCAAAAGGAACTGCAGAGTTTACTCCAGCGCGTGGATGTCGTTAGCTCAAATTTTGGACTAAATATCAACTTAAAAAAGACCAAAATCATGATCCTCAGGAAGCCACAAAAGTCAGGAACACCTGTGGAAGCTGATATTATTGTAAGAAATCAAGTGGTTCAAAGGGTTCAATCTTACAAGTACTTGGGATGCATTGTCTGACCAGAGTGATCACAGCGTTGAAATAAAGTGCCGTATTGAGCAGGCTCGTAATGCTTTCATGAAACTTGGACACCTTCTCTGCAACCGTTCGCTGAAAATTTCTACCAGGGTGCGCTTAGCGCGATGCTATGTTTTCTCGGTTCTTCTGTACGGAGTAGAAGCATGGACACTAACTAAGAAAATGTGCAAGCGTTTGGAAGCCTTTGAAATGTGGGTTTACAGAAGAGTCCTGAGAATATCATGGACGGATAGAGTGACTAACGAACGAGTTTTGCAGTTAGTAGATAAAGAGGTCGAGGTTTTAAAATCAGTTAAGAAACGCAAACTACAGTATTTTGGTCATATCATGCGAAACGAGAAGTATGAACTCCTTCAACTCATAATCCAGGGAAAGATCCAAGGGAAACGATCATCCGGACGACGACGTAACTCCTGGCTCAAGAATCTACGAACATGGTTTAATCAAAGCACTCGCTCATTATTCCGCGCGGCTGCATCTAAAGTCCGTATAGCCCTTATGATAGCCAACCTCCGGTAGGAGATGGCACTGGAAGAAGAAGAAGAGTTTAAGAGTGTTTTATGGCCACTTGTATAGTTGTTTGAATGTAGACAACTCTACATGAAATGGATGTATTATTGCTTATGGTTTACCTGTTATTTTTATAGTATATTATAGAAATGATGAGGTGACGTGATGTGAGCTGTCTGCTATGCTATTGTTTTTAAATATTGTTTCATTGGTGTAATAGCCACATATTTCTTATGTAGGTAATCTATATTTGAAGTGGAATGGAAATGACATTGTAAACATTAAGAAATATAATGCCAATTAGCATGTAAGGTTTAACCGTTAGTGTTAATTCTATGCAATAAATAACATTATAGTAAAGTATGCAGAATTATAGAAAAACTAGCTTTTGCCCGCAGCTTCACTCATGTAATTTCGAAAATTGCAGAATGCTACATACAAACGTCCACCCCCCATTTTAGGAAAGTGGGGAGTTAGACAGAGACAAATAGTATCCTATGTCAGTTGTCACTCTCCATCTCTTCAGCTCTCCACTTAAAAATTCACATCAATTCATCGCTCCGTTTTTCCGTGAAAGACAGACAAACAAACAGACACACACACTTTCCAATTTATGTTTTTATAATAAATTGTTATAAGTACTTAAACTAGAATATTGAAGGGTTTTGCCTTGTCATAAACTTTTTGTATGTCTAGGTACTAACTAAAAATCTGTTTTATTTAAAAATACTGTTTTCCCCTCACTAGCTCGGAAACACGTGTTTTGTCCTTTAATACCAGCGGGTAAAAACGAATTTTATCCACTAGTGGGTAAAGTAATTTGACATTAAATAAAATCAAATTAACTGATTTAAAATTGATAAAAGTAGGTGAATCTAGTAATAAAGATGATTTACCACCTGTGGAACTACTGGAAGCAGTGATAAACGCATTTTTTGCGTTGTAGTTTCTTCACTATAGTGAGGGGAAAAGTTTTGTGTTACACTCGGGTGCAAATGTATTTTACTTCTCGTGTGTTAAAAAACTCGCAAGTTCAGGATTCTATTCTCGAACCACTCGCTACGCTCGTGGTTCAACTATAGAATCCTTTCACTTGCTCGTTTTTCAATTCCACACTCGGCGTTAAAATACAACTTTGCCCCCTTGTATAACAAATAACTATTCTTGTTTTGGTTTCAGTGAATTGCAAATATTTTCAGTTTTAACTAAAATAGTGTCATTTTCCATCAACTTCCTTCATTCTGTTTATAAAACAACACATAACAAAAGGCTACTTTTACCGTCGCAACTATATCTTCTGCTACCAGAATATAAGCAATTAATAAAACACATAGTACTATTCAATATTAGCGCCATCTAAAACGCGCGCTTTTAAACTTCAAATGTATTCTGGGACTTTACATTATCTGTCAAGAATTCGTTAGTTTTAGGCATTAGGTAGGTACAGTTACCCAAATTGGAACCCTAGGCCACTCTAGAACCATGTCAAAATGATAAGCAGTAAGAGATTTCTTACAATCTGATTTAGAACGTCACTATGACATAGTTCTACAGTAGCCTAAGGCTCCAATTGGTTGACTGTATATAAGATCAACGTTTTTTAAGACTTAGGTATTGTTGCCCAGGCACCGACGAGCACGGCACAAAGATCCAGCAAGCGGCCTCCAAAGCGGGGCAAGCGCCCGCCGAGTACTGCTCGGCCGTCTCCGAGGAGTACCGCCGACTCTTCGCCGAGTACCACGTGGAACACACCCACTTCGTCAGAACCACCGAGGACAGACACAAGAAGGCTGTCGCTCACTTCTGGGTACGTGTCTATTGTTCAATATGTCTCCTAGGAACACCTCTGACTCTTAACCGAGTATAACATGAAAAACACTTCTTCGTCAGAACTACGGAGGACAGACACAAGAAGGCGGTGGTTCACTTCTGGGTATACGTATTTATTTTTGAATATTATTAACTCCGGCTGATACCGCCGTCAGTACAATGTGGAGCACACCAACTTCGTCAGAACTAGGGGAGACAGATATAGCAAGGTTGTGTAGGTATTTATTTGTTAATTTTCTTTTACATACATTGAACTGAAAATAAAAATTCCCGAAGAACTACTGAGTAAGAATTCGGTCGGAATTCTAGGCATATCCAAAGTAGAACAGCACAGCTAAACTGTGAAATGAATTGTCGCCTGCGGTATTTCCAGACCGATACGACCTTCAAATCTTCAAGAAAAGAGCGTACACCCATCTTAAAGGCCGGCAACGCACCTCCAACACCTCTGGTGTTTCGGGTATCCATGGGCGGCGGTGATCCCTTACCATCAGGCGACCTGTCTGCTCGTTTGCCTCCTATCCCATAAAAAAAAGAACAGTCGGGTTTTTTTAAGTCAGAAAAAAATTGTTAGCCTTGGATGTAATTATTAAGATCTGTGAGTCACAATCAAATGCAAATACTATAGGTACGTAAATTGTCATATATGTCGGTATTTCATTAGTATCGGTAAAATGGCTTCTCGGATTGACGTCAGTTAAATTGCTGCCATTACTAGCCAAGGTCGGAGAAAAACTGTCACGAACACAAGTAAAAGTAACAAACGTCGCAAATTACACTTAATGGAGAACAATTCGTACATACTCGTACATATACATATACATATAGTACATAATATGTAATTGCATAATTTCGATAACTTTCTGTTAAAAGAAATACATATGTGAATTTAACACTTTCGCAATCAAGAACCCGCCTCGTGGGCACTCGTGAACTTTGCTCAGATGCCGGACAACCCGCTGGGCGGGTTGTCGCCATATAAGCGGGCGGTTATAGATTACGACGGGTTTATGACGTGACTGAAAATGCCTGGAAGAGTTATTGGTCAATGAAACACCTAATGAAGGGAGACCTACCTATGTCACTCAAACGTAGGCTCATGGACATGTGCGTACTTCCAGTTCTCACCTACGGTGCTCAGACCTGGTCTTTGACGAAAGCTCAGAAGTCCAAACTCGGGGTTTGCCAGAGAGCTATGGAGCGCAGCATATTAGGTGTAAAATTAAGGGATCGGATCCGGAACATCACGCTGCGCTCTAAGACTCAAATAATGGACGTAGCTCGGAAAGCTGCTAAGTTGAAATGGGACTGGGCTGGTCATGTCTGCCGAATGCCGGACGACTTGTGGGCTAAGATAACCACGAAGTGGGAGCCCCACGAGTCAAACCGGGGATCCGGCAGACCACACCGGCGATGGCGAGATAACCTCGACTCATTTTTGAGTGGTTGGTCAGACATAGCACTTAACAGAGACGAATGGAAAAAGAGGGGGGAGGCCTTTGCCCAGCAGTGGGACACAGCAGGCTCCTAATAAATAATAAATAAATAATATTATGACGTAGTGCGCTATTTTCGTTTGGTAAACAATGTGTTAAAGCATGTTACAAACATGTGTAACACTATGTTCTATTTCAGAACGAGCTGGTGGAAGGCGGGCACATCTACAAAGCCGTGTATTCGGGCTGGTACAGCGTCAGCGATGAGAGTTTCGTGCCAGAAGCTCACACGAAAGAAATTTTACATAATGGAAGAAAGGTATGCACATATATTATATGCTTGATTTTTCATTTAGGCTGAAAAACTAGCGTTTGAATTGTGCTGTGTGATATGATATTCATCTTGCTTGTCTTGTATACATCTATAGACCGAAATCGTATCGAGTGTAAGACATTATTTTAACCTTTTAGCGGAAAAATAGCCGTCCTTGAGAAAATTAGGAAGGTTTGGGGGCTTTGGGTCCATTAAGAGTAGATGGAGACACAACTTTAAAGCTGTATATGGTGTTATACTTATTATGGTTTTTGGAACTGTTGCAATCGTTGATCAAACTTTCAACAGTTGAGATGCGAAACCTAGGTTACTATTTATGTCTTCTGTGTTGACAGGTAAAAGTGTCAGTAGAATCTGGTCATGAAGTAGAATGGACGGAGGAACCCAACTACATGTTCCGTCTCAGCGCCTTCCGGGAACACTTGCAGCGGTGGCTTAAGACAGGTTCAATATCATCTTGTTTTTGTTGAATGATTCTTTTAAAGTGATTCTTTTGAAGTTGGCGAAATATAATTCAAATTAATTTGTAAAGTTGACAAAATATATTTCGTATTGTTAAAAATTATCAAGAGATTAGTTTATTTATATTTCTTTAATCTTAACATGTTATTCTCAATAAAGTGTTTTCTATTCTTATATATTCACTACCGGACGAAAAATGGCGCACTGCGTGAGAAGCCGGTCGTGTTTTAGTAACCGCCCGCTTGTATGTGAGAACCCGCCTGGCGGGTTATTCGGTATTTGAGCAAAGTTCACGTGTGCCCACCAGGCGGGGCGGGTTCTTGGTTGCGAAAGTGTCAAAGAAGGCAATGTTGCAAAAATTCACAATAATTATATTGTTAATATTATTTCAGACGGAGTAATAACACCGAGCAAATTCCAAAAACAACTGCAAGAACTATTAGAAAAGGAAACATACTTTCCGGACATCTCCGTCAGCCGACCCGCCTCGCGGGTGCACTGGGCCATCCGGGTATGTTTTAGCTTCCATAAAGAATGTTATGCCTCCTTGATTCGAACGCCAACACTATGGAATGAACTGTCACTTACGATGTTTTTGAATCGATACTACCTTTATGCTTACAAAAATAAATTGGTGTTGCAGGGTTCCTTAATCGCTTACCACCAGGCGATCCATTGGCTCGTTTGCTTTCTATATCATACAAAAAGTACTACCCCTATAGTTGCAGGCGTCCTTAAGCGTCCCGGTAATTGCCTATAATCAGACGGGTTATGTATTTCTTTGCCATCAATATAGGATTATATTGATTCTTGAAAATGTTTTAGGTGCCAGGCGACGAAGACCAGAGCATATATGTATGGTTAGACGCACTGGTCAACTACCTGACGGTGACCGGATATCCGGACGAAGACGCAATGAGAGTATTAGGCCGAGCCTGGCCTGCTGACGTTCACGTAGTCGGGAAGGATATACTCAAGTATGACAGTGATAAGTCTTTCATAGGTCTTTCGTTCTCTGATCGCATAAATAATACTTAAAAGAAAGAGAGTTGAGCATTTTAAGGTCGGTCAATCCTAGACTGGATTTAATGAAAAAAAAAATGGTACTATATATAACACAAGACTACGATGTTAGGCGAATTTTTTCATTACCAAGCAGAAACATCTGCGAATTTTCGGAGGACGTATCCAGTCGCTTCGACCAAGTGAGCAACGGAAGCCTAATGAATGTAAACACTAAATTTGAATGTACGACTCTAGATTCCACGGGCTCTACTGGCCCGCCTTCCTCATGGCGGCGCGGCGCCACCCGCCGCGGCGGCTCGTGTGTCACGCGCACTTCACCGTCCGCGGCGTCAAGATGTCCAAGTCGCTGGGCAACGTCGTCTGTCCGAGGAGTGCGCCGGTCACTGGCGACGCGCTGAGGTATTTCCTGCTGAGAGAGGGGACGTTACACAGTGATGCCAGTAAGTTTAGAAAAAGTTTTCTTCAGAAATGTAGTTATAGGTGTCTGCCACTCGCACTGGACCATTACACGGTGTTAAAACGTTCAAGTTACTGGGAAATGTTATCTATCCGAGAAATATATACACCCTTGACAGAATAAACGTTAAGATATTTTATTCTAAAACAGTAGTTTTTACGACTCGCTTTAGACAGTTTAAAAACATTGTCTTAGACGTTATTCATAGAGCGACAGATCCGGTTTCAATAAAAAGCGCGCCATTCTAAACTTTTCTTTTTAAATACCGATTAAGTATGATTACTTTTTTACAGATTATAGTGAGACCAAGTTAATAAACATAGTGAACTCTGAGCTGGCGGACACACTGGGCAACCTGGTGTCCCGCTGCTGCGGCGCCGCGCTCAACCCGCGAGGCGAGTTCCCCGCGCTACACGAAACCGAGGCCGCGCAACTCGCCACGCGGGACGTCACGCAGGCGCTGCTGACAAGAGTGGAGAGACTGCCAGGTAACAACCCGCGAGGCGAGTTCCCCGCGCTACATGAGGGTGAAACCGCACAACTCGCCAGGTGGGACGTCACGAAGGTCGTTAGTAAAGTCATATGAAGCTACGTTGGCAGCGATTTTGACAGCCCCGCCGTTAAATGTGTTATTTTTCAACGTCAAACCGCTTTAACTATCAAAATCGCATCAACTAGGTCGGTACGTCTTTAGCTACCTCATTAACGGACAAGGAATCAAATGTTTGGTTATTATAACATCATTTTTTTTATTTTTTTTAGTATGAATAGGTAGACGTTTGACCACGATCAAACCTGATGATAAGTGATGATGCGGTCTACGGTGGAGCACCCTTACCTATGATATACCTATTTACTCTTGCTTTAAAGAGACCTGGATTGTACTCATGTGGAAAATAAATCTGCTGCTGTGTTTCTGTTATATTTTGTCATGCACCTTAATTACATAATAATGTTACTCCTTGAATTTTTAATTGAACAAATTGTATCACGTGCTTTTTACTAAGTATACATGTTCATTTCATTGCCTCCTTCATATTACACCTTTAACCCGTTAAATAATGCCATTTCCAGACCAGTGCCGCGAGTATTACTCCACGTACCAGTTCTACAAGGCGGTGGACGAGATCATAGCCACCCTGCACGCGTGCAACCTCTTCTTCGAAGCGCTCAAACCCTGGGAGCTGCGTAAGGTAAGCTAAGTGATTAGTACACGATATTTTGATAAAAACATCTTAAAATTATTTCGATAACATTACAGATTACTTGTGTCGAGCTGAAGCGTCTGCAAATGTTGCCAATGAGCTGAGAGATAAATTAAAAGTGTTAAAATTCACTATCTTGAGTGGGACTTGGCACAACCACTGGATTGGTAGCCCAGTGCTCTTCCTTCTAAGCAATCAAAGCACCACCTGACACAAGGAATATTTTCACTATCATTTTCAATATCATCAATATCTCGAAAACCATGACAATTTATTGAAATTGTACTTACAATGCAGCGAGTTTGAACTTACACATGGTAAGTTCAAATTCGCTTAATGTGATAGGTAATTGGATGTTCCATCAGCCGTTTTCATGTTGGCGTTGGTTTTAGGGACACCCGGTATAAAAAACATGTCATTGCTTACACAAACTAGTAATAATTTTGAAATTTCAGGAGAACCGGCAAAGGGAACTAGATGTTGTTCTTCACCTAGCTCTGGAAACCCTGAGGGTGTCCGCTATAGTGCTACAGCCGGTCATACCACAACTGGCGACCAGTCTTCTAGACAGGCTACAAATACCTAAGGACTGCAGGAGTTGGGAGCATTGCGAGGTTACTGTTCTAACTTTAATTGCTTGTAATATACATTACAGTTATGAAACTTATAATGGATGCCGTCATGCAAGGTGTAAGCCTACTAGTATTATGGTTATGTTTCTTTGCTATTCCCGTATGGCTTATGTCTGGGGAAACTTATCAAAGAAATACAGTACTATTTTATTATTTGTTCGATCGCCAATATTTTAAAACGTCATTTACAACCAACATAACTACTTGGGATAAATGTACCTTACTGGAAAGTATGAAGAAATTGGCTATTGTCACTGAGAAACGACGTCTTTAAAACGTCGACGTCGTTTTAAAGGTTATCTAATATTGTTTTCAGTGCAGATGGTGTTTTTTTTACGCACTAGTGCGAGAAGTGGTTCATTATATACCAGGTCGAAACTTCTGAGGCTCATCTGTACTGAAAAACGTCGTACGATACACGTGCGAAAAGGAAATTCGTAACTCGTGTCGATTTAAAACACTCCCTTCGGCCGTGTTTTAATTTATCGCCACTCGTCTCGAATTTGTTATTTATCGCGTTTGTAGCGTAGTGTACTATTTGTATAGTGTTGTATAATGGCGTTTGTCTGCAGACGGCGTCGTGGCGGGTGGTGGGCGCCATCCCCGAGACGAACAACATCCGCGGCGGCAAGTTCGTGCTCTTCCCTCGCGTCTACGTGGACAGGAAACCCGCGCCCGCTCCACAGAATAAGAAGAAGGCTCAGTGTAAGGCGCAATAGCTCATATCAACACGCGATCCACTCATCTCTTATATCGAGAACTAACACTTACAAGAACCCGCCTCGCGGGCACTCGTGAACTTTGCTCAGATGCCCGCTAGGCGGGTTGTCTCCATACAAGCGGGCGCTTGCAAAGTACAACCGGTTTCTGACGTAGTACTCCATTTATTGTCCGGTGGTGGATGTGTTAATACAGTCATTTCTTACATTGAGTATTAAATAGACGTAAAAAGAAGACGCTGAGGCGGCTGAGGAAAGATTTGATCTAAAACCGTGCTCAAGATTACATTTCACCGCAAAATATGTTCTTAGAGTGTAAAACTATTGGGTTCCGTGCAATAAACCCTTAGTTTAAAAAAAAAGGGTAATTCATATTTCGACGACAACGTATAGGATACAACCTGCAATTATTTTTTTCAAAAAGTTGCACCTTACCCACCAACGTACAGTCAGCAGCAGAAGTTTCGTAGCGGGCAAGGTGTTCAAAATGAACTTGACACGATCTTATTTTTAAGACAATAAGAGCGTGTTAGGATCATTGTGAACACCTTGCCCGTTACGGAACTTCTGCCGCTGACTGTACAAGGTGATATTTGCTACAAAAAGAAATCGCAGATTTCGCCTTGTAGGTACGTTGTTGTCGTCGATTTCAAGCTTCTCTGGTGCTCAATGATTATAGAGATTAAAAAAGGTGCAGTGGTACTAATGGATTTCATCGATGACCTTGATGATTGGTATATTGTTGGATGTGTATATTACTGGGATAGTGGGCTAGTGGTCATTTTATAACCTACGTGTGTACTGTGTGGCCGGTTTTTTAAAAACAAGACGCATTTACAGTTATTGCCTTATGTGCAGTCATAAAAACTATTAGTTTAGCGCTTCTACATTTGCGTACATGTTTGTGTAGTAGTATCTCTGGATGCAATTTTCCCTAGGTTATGAAGGGTGGCTAAGCTAATAGTTTTGCTGACTGTAGGTACATAATTATGTAGTAATGTTACTATCATAGAAGTCCTCCAGTGGTTTATTGTCATATACTTTATAATACTACACTAAATAAAATACTTATTGTAACTCCCACAGGTTCCCGCATATAATGAATACACCTTCTAGATAGTACCACCGTCTAATTTACTATTATATTAATATATAAGGACAGACAAACACAATATTACACCTATACAACAATATAACTTACTATTATTACTTCCCGAGATTAATGTACAGTTAATAAGTAGTAATTTACCAGTATTTCTTACAATAAGTTATATTCTCTTTCTGAAACCCCACCGTATCCCGATACAGTCCAGCTTTGCATTTAAAAACAATTTCGCAATGGAACGGAGGTGCTAATGCTAATGTTGCATTCAGATTATTCTAAAACTGAAGTTATAATGAATCAATTTATGTGCTCCATGAATCTTAGGGCAAATCGTCAGTCCGCGGCAAGTACTCTTACACAGTACACGAGTCACGATTTTCTATCTCTGAATAAGTGTTACTTTCCCGCTATATGCATAGATCCTTTCATTTGCAGTTGTAGTTCAAATAAACACTCAATGTAGTCACGACTCACGTTACTTTTACGTGGATTCACCCTATTGCTGACTGTCTGAGATGGTTAGTTGTTGACGTTTTACCCTACTATGCATGGATACAGGGACGGTGAGACAGGGCCGTCGCTACGATCGGTGAGACAACGCACGGGCTACCTTACCTTACCTTACCGTCATACCTCATTTGTGTTCGTTTCGCTTACTTTTTAGATCCCCTATTTAATTATTGTAGGTATCCGAAGAGTTAACTTCGCAGACTTGAGTCAACATTGGTGCAAATTTTGTGTAGTTATATATTTGTATTATGTGTAAATCTGATTGTTATTGATTTTAATTGTAAATACATTCGTTGTTGAATTGTAAACCGTGTTTTAGTTATTCTAGTTAGTAACCTCGTAAGGCCATTGGGCCTGTGTACATTGGTACATTACAAGTTGTTGCAATCTAATTTGAATCTTTCATGACCCGAATAAAGTAGAATTTCCATTGTTACATTGATTTTTGAAAGAAAAGAAAATCTTACCAATTTATTTATAAAATAAGGTTCAAATTCAAAATGGGAAAACTAACTATGGTGGGCCTTACGAGGTTATTCTTTATTTTCGAACCTCGTCAGTTTTGTGGTTGTGACATTCTATATCCAGCCTTTTCTCGATATGCAGCAGCAGCCAGAAGATTTATATAAATCGATAACTAGGTAGGTACTTACTTCAATAATAATTCGTTTAGTGTAAAATAAATTACCGAATGAAAGATGCACAGTTTGTGGTAAAGGAGTAAAAATAAAACATACAACGTATATCGGAGTCAATTTATATTTACGAATACGCTTATGAAATAATAATATTTGCATGGAAATACTGCAATAACGACTAACAGGTCAAGCTAACATCCGCTACACTAAAGCTACTTACAGCCGAACGAAGACCATACAACTAATATCTTCAAGGCCGATCGGACTATGGACAAATCGTGGATAAACAAGCAAACTTAACACTTTCGCTACCAAGAACCCGCCTGGTGGGCACTCGTGAACTTTGCTCAGATGCCGGAGGACCCGCTGGGCGGCTACTCGCCATAAAAGCGGTTATAAATTACCAGTACGACCGGTTTCTGACGTAGTGCGCCATTTCTTGTTTGGTAGTGAATGTGGTAAGGACGGTAACTAACTATGAAGAATATCGTACATTGACCCCACAAGGAACAGACAGGTCAATGAACGAAATTCTTCCAGCTAGCGTCCCAACATTGCCCATTACTGGCACTGAAAATAAACAGTCACTGGCACCTCAGTCTGTAGGGAAGTCACAACTAATTGGTTGAAGATGCCAATCGAAAATGCCAGAAATGGGGCATATTTTGATCAGAAACAACGTTCATATATTTATACAAAGAGGCAAGCTACATCATTGTAGATAGCGACACTAAAAATATGTAAATATTATATAGATTTTCATTTTATTTATTTACCACAAATTCTTTTCTCTTAGTTTGTTTTACAATATTTTGTTGACGATTCACCCAATGTCCGACCAGCCGATACACCGAGTCAAATGCAGCCGATGAGTATAGTACAGGTATGAACGATTACAAATAGTACAATAATATAAAATGTTACAAAACTCGGTGAAGGGTAAATGCTCGAGTTAGCGAACACCGACACCTGACTGCAATCGCCGCGAGCAGGGCAACGGACTAATATTTAACACGTCAATCGATATTCAAATAAAACTTAGGCATGTCAAAAAATGGTTATTTTCCCTACCTGTTAGTGTGAATCTCCATTACAAATAGGTATATTTATTTATAAAACCACAATGTTTGTCTAAATTATTTGTCAAAGTGCGACGATAATCCCATGCGGGAAAAAATCTATGAATTTGGGTCACTTTCCTTCTTACTAGGATCGAAAGTCCTTGTGAATGAAAATTGAATTTGAATCCCAAAAGAATTCGTTTGAAACGTTATTCAAGCCAACTGACGTGTTAAATTTAGTTGCCCTGCGGTCCCGCCTCGCGGGTCGAGTCCGGGCGCGACTCGCGAGGCGGGTCTAGCGGTGAGACTAGCTGAAGCTCCTAGGAACTATCCCATTTCCCCCACCAGCGAACGACGAAGGGTCAATACAAAACATGTAAAAATGAGTCGAAATTTCTTGAAATATTCAATGAGGAAGTTTGCAAAAGCATTTTTTTCTCAGAATATTTCAACACTACATTTGAAAACTTTCGATAGCCTTATGCCCTCGTGGCTAGAGGTCTTATTAGTCAAGTGCTTTATCAACGAAGGTTTTTCTATAATATGTAAGTTTTCCTACTGACCCATTGTCGCCCGCTAGTGGTACCGCTAGGTGACCTACGCTATGGCAATACTTTTCGACTTTGTGAGCTAGAAGCGACGACGGCCACACTTATACAAAAAAATGATAGTTATATCGGAGTAACCTAATAACAGAAGTAACAGAACGAGTACCTTAAGACGTACACAATCAATAACTTATAAATTTACAGAATCATCAATTATTTTCAATGAATTAAACTTTTAAAGCAGTGTAATTTTTTTTCATTGAAAACTATATTTTACTTGAAAGCCCCATTAAATACACCAGCAGGGATAATTTTATTTTAATATTTCATATCAACCAATGTTTAAAATAATGCTAATGTAACCGCCATCGCTCGTCCCCAGTCACCGGACACACAACCGACACAACACACAATCAATACTTATCTATACACGAACTCGGCACAGTGGCGCCCTCAATATCAGCGGTAAACGGTTCCAAAACTTTGTGCAATACGTGGGACTGTGGGCAGCGGCCGGGTAGCCCGAGTAGACACAAGTTTCCGCCATCTAAATTGAAAAGTAACAATATTTGCTTTTGGCAACTACTATAGAGGTATTTTTTTAATAAAAATAGGAAATACTCGTATGCATTATATATAACTTTAAAATAAAATTAAACATGTATCATGTTTTTCTTCACTCGGAAAGTGTGTGCGGTTTTGAGCGATAAATTAACATTTAATTATTTCAAATCTCGACCCACAGCCGCGTACAGATACGTATTTTACAACTATACAGAGTTAAGTTTAATAATATTTATAATACACCGAACCCCTGTCACTCGCCATATCTGACACGACTTCGGAAACATCTGACACTAACTTTACAAACATAAGTCTTACGTTTCCATCTGTCGTGTCAGATGACATGAGTACCCTGTCAATTTACAAATTTGACACATTTACACCGCGAAGTGACGATCCCGCGACAAGGTACCTGTGGAATGACCCCGAACATATCGCTTCATAATTATTGCTCTGATTATAATCTCGAGTGACGCCACCCCCGGACGGTGACGTCACGACGCGTGTCCTCTACGGTACATACATGTACAATTCCTCTGCCGATACAATGCAAAGTAGTGATGACAGAAATATTAACCTCATAAATTATAAATTCATGTTCAAAGTTGTCGTAAGCGACTACTATTTGTACTTCTAACGGGAAAAAATATAAATCATACAATATTCTGCCATCATTATTGCAAATCTCTAAATAATAAGGAACATTGTTATCGAAGACACTCGAGTGTCTCGAGTTCTGAACCTTATACCGTAGGGTGTAAGTCGGCGCGTCACCGTGCGTCATTAACCCCGCCCCACCTACTCCGCAAGCCATTATATAAACATGTCCGAAAAGCCTAAACATATAAATTCGTCCTCTACAAAAATATACATTTCAAAAGTCATGTAAATAATATAAATTCAATACCGAGCCGACGTCCAATACAACAGGAGTACAGTCGAGCGCGGGAGTACAGTCGCCGACGAATACATGTTAATACACGTCTCACATCTCCAACGTATGTAGCAAACAATGCGATCATAAATAACTGAGCACGACCTTGTCGGCGACATACATCAAAGATGTAAATCATGGCGACCGTACATTCTTTGTCGGTGTGAAGTCAGCCGTAAAAAGCTACAAAAATATTTGTCAAAAATGTATTTTAGAAAAACTTTGTGCGAAGACTACACGTATTCGGCATGTAAACTATAACCTTAGCAAAATTAGTCACTAATTAAAAAAATGGTTCCAAACTTCACACCGACAAAGATATGCGTAAAAAATAACTACATAAATACCACTTATACATATGTTTTGTTCACGTAATACTCGTCCCGAAATAATACAAAGCAAAAAATCAGTCGAGGAAACTGCAAATATCAACATTTACTTACAAATAACTAAATTGTTCATGATCTCGCCGCAGCCGCGCTGGGCCCGACAGGTGCACTAGGTGCAGCGCCAAATGCATCAAATCAGATACTTTAAAGGTTCAATTTGTTTTCAATATCCTAAAAATCGATCAAATTTACATTTTCGTCAAAAGTCAAATACATTTCACGATGTAAAATTCGAAAAAGCTATATTCCCGAACTACGCTTAGAACCTTTACTTTTTGCGTTACGTACACTGGCCATAGTCGTTCAACTTCATACATTTATGTACAATTTTGTCAAACGCATGTTCGGGAATGATCGACAATCGACATAGTCGATAATCGATAGAAAACTCGATAGACTCAATAGTCGAATAGAAATATTAGCCGAGTCGGAACGGTGAAACGGTCGAGTACGTTTTACCGCTTTAATCTT